>NC_044060.1:5558933-5663933 GCF_902167405.1 Gadus morhua
CATGGGGGCCATCCTCGCCGGAGGAATGGTGGAGTGATGGAGTGAGATGGGACCCCCCCCCCCCGCTGACAGGCCTACCAGCCGGCGGGGGTTAGGACCCCTCTGTCAGTCCCAGACGTTGGACCTGAGGGACGCGGCCCGGTGGGGGGGACGGGGGGGGGAGGAACTATCAGAGGAGCCGCAACGACATTCCCGTAGAACTCTGAAGGTCTGGGACTGTGACACCCCGCAGTCCAACGGTATCAAGGGGGGTCGAC
The DNA here is from genome assembly GCF_902167405.1 of Gadus morhua. Classification (NCBI taxonomy): domain Eukaryota; kingdom Metazoa; phylum Chordata; class Actinopteri; order Gadiformes; family Gadidae; genus Gadus; species Gadus morhua. Next base: position 5,559,191 of record NC_044060.1, read on the forward strand.
CGCTGGTCACGGGTTTGATTCCCCTGACTAAAAGTTCTGAGCTGAAGGCCGACGTCCCTCATCTCGATGCTGAGCCCCGACCCCACGGAGAGATCATACTGCTCAGGTCGAGATGCGCTCGCACGTGCAAAGCATGAAGCACAGATACACACACACGTACACACACACACCCACCCACACCACAAACACGCATGCACACACACGCAAACAAAACACACACACACACACATTCACACCATCCCTCCGACCCACCCACACACCCACACACACATTCACACCCGCCCACACACACACACACACACACACACACACTCACTCACTCACACCCACCGACAAACACACACATACACACAAACACATACACACACACACATACACACACACACATACACACACACACACACACAAAATCCATGCATCGATGTTCCCAGCGTGGTGGCCTGCGGAGCGGGTATTGAACACGCTCTCGTCAGCGAGCCCCTCCCTCCAGGGGGTCCGGTCCTGTCACACACACCGCTTCAGAAGCCCCCCCGTCCTCAGCCTGTCATACGCGGCCCAGCCCTGATGTTGACCACCGATCTCCTCACCTCACCCCCCCATGACTCCCTCTCCCCCTCTCCCATCTCTAACCTCCCCCCTCCTGACTCCCTCTCACCCTCTCTAACCTCCCCCCTCCTGACTCCCTCTCACCCTTCTCTTATCTCTCCTCTCCTGTCTCCCCCTCTTTAACACCCCCCTCCCCCTCTCTAACCTCACCCGTCCTGACTCTCCCCCCTCTAACCTCCCCCCTCCTTTCTCCCTCCCCACCCTCTCTAACCTCCCCCCTCCTGTCTCCCCCGCCCCCTTCTCTCTTATCTCTCTTCTCCTCCGGTGAGATCTCCGGATCTATAAATCTCAAAGTCATGTATGCATGTACGTCATCCGCGGGGACTGCTGGACTCCCTAGGGGTCACCGTGGGGGTCACCGTGGGGGTCACCGTGGGGGTCATCGCGGGGGTCACCGCGGGGGGTTACGGGCCCTAGAGGGCAGACAGGTATCCATACGGTCTTCAGGTGGGAGGGTGTGCGTGGAGACTTCCATTAGGATCCAGTTCGAGGCGGTGTGCGGGCGTTTCGTTAAAGCTCAGCCAGGGACCGTGCCGGTGAGAGTCCCATGATGTTTTGATTAGCCGGCCTGCCGCTGAGCTCGCTGGGCTCTCTAATCCGATTGGTTCGGAGCAGACGGGGTATAGAAGGGAGGACAGGAGAGGAACGATGGGAGCGAGCAGAACTCCTCCTCTCTCTGTGAGGAGACACTGTAGACTCTGTATAGACGATGATCTGGGCGTATTAAAAGACAACGAGTGCGGATGTGGGATTGGATTCGTGATCAGGGTGTAATGAAGGCGTGCCGGTGAAAGCTAAACGTAGGAGCCTTTTAATGATGTGACGCGGCGTTGCTAATCGTATAAACACCTGTCTTACCAACTGGAAACCAAGTCAATAAGACACGGTGGGTGTTGATCACTGTCCACCACGCCTCCATTAGGCTCGGAACAGGGTTTGATGATCACTCAGAGTGTCATCACCGTGGCTAGCTCCACGGAGGAGTCGCTCTCACTATCAGGGCTGTGTGTGTTTGTTGTGGTGTGTTGTGCTATGTTTTGTTGTTGTGTTGTGATGTGTTTGTGTATTCTATCAGAATACCAGCTGTCAACCACCCTGCTGGTGTTGTGGTGTGTGTGTGTGTGTGTGTGTGTGTGTGTGTGTGTGTGTGTGTGTGTGTGTGTGTGTGTGTGTGTGTGTGTGTGTGTTTTGTTTTTTGTTGTGTGTGTTTGGTTGTGTGGTGTTGTGTGGTGTGGTTGTGTTTGTGTGTTGTGTTTTGCGTGTCTCTTCTATCAGAATGCCAGCTGTGAACCAGCACACTGCCAGTGGGTTTGTTGTGTTTTGTGTGTTGCGTGGTGTGGTGTGTGCTGGGTTGTGTTGTATTGTGTGTATCTCTCCTATCAGAATGCCAGCTGTTAACCAGCTGCCTTCCACTGATAATGTGCGTATTAACAATGATATCTGATGAATCCCTTTAATAACGGTCTGCCAGCAGAATATAGACTACAAAGGAATATTAATTGATTCATCTTTGTTTAATTGCTGCTTTTGAATTTAATTGAATTACTTCACACGCTATTGTCGCTCTTTGTCCCTCAGTCCCCGAACAGCGACGAGTGATGTCACCTTTCATGTGGAAGCCATCATTCATAGAAGAGGGGTTTATGAAATACACGAGGAGACCAACTTTCAGAGGCAAACTTTCCCTGACCAGACGTGACACATGAGAGAACATCTAGCAAATCTAAATAAACTGTTTCCACACAGATGGTCAGGGAGAGAGAGAGGAGAGAGAGAGAGAGAGAGAGAGAGAGAGAGAGAGAGAGAGAGAGAGAGAGAGAGAGAGAGAGAGAGAGAGAGAGAAAGAGAGGAGCGAGCATCTGTCCAGGAACTTCCTGCTGCTTCAGACGCTGTGATTTATCATTGCTTTCGCACCTATGACTTATTACTGGAGCACGAAAAAAACAAACAACACGTATCGGGTGTTTGTGCGCGCTCAGCAGCTCAGCAGCTCAGCGGCGCGGTCTGGGTCTCTCCCCCCCCCCCTCCTCTGCTGTTTCCACGTCTCCCACGCCGCCCTGGTCTGCAGGGACGGCGTTCTGCTGATTGCAGCCATCAGGGCGGAGGCAGACCTGGAGAGGCTGGCCACCGACACACACCCCCTAATAAGTTAACCCTCCAATCCGAGGCTGCCCCCCCGGACCCCCCACACATACCGCTGACTGCCAGGGATCATACCGTCTCTCTGCCTTTCACTCTGAGAGCACCTCCTTAAGACAAACACGTGGATGCACGCACACGCACATGCGCACGCACGCACACACACACACACACACACACACACACACACACACACACACACACACACACACACACACACACACACACACAAACTCAGTTACAGTAAGCCTGCGTTGCCGTTGTCGGGGAAAACGAGAGCATGATGAAGGAGGATAGGAGAGCGGCCTCACAGCGGCCCAAAACTTTACACGCCAATCATCAGTGAGGGTTCGCTGGAGGGGGACGCCGTCAGCTCTGACGGGGAGCCGGCCTGATGTCGGGGTGACCAAAGTCGTTCCACACGGCCCGTCCATCCGTCCCACGCTGTCTGTCTCAGGGTGCCATCACAAGGGGAGGCCGGGGGGGGATCAAAGGCTGCTGGTGGACGAACGAACTGGGAACGTTTGCACACTGAGATGATGGTGAGGAAGGGGGGGGAGAAGGAGGTGGGGTGGAGGATGGGATGGGTGGGGAAGAGGGGGTGGGGAAGGAGAGAGGAGAGGGAGGAGGTGAGGAGGGAGGTGGGAAGAGATGAAGAGATGAGCAGAGAGGACAGAAAAATGGGCAAGGCAGGGAGAGAAGAGGGGAGTGGGGGAGGGGAGAGGAGGGGAGAACAGGGGAGAAAACGGTGAGGGGAGGAGAGAGGAAGAGGTGGTGATGAGGAGAGTCGAGCAGGGGAGAGGAGATGAAGGGAGAAGAAAGACGGGGAGAGGAGTAGAGGGAGACAGTCGAGGGGAGAGCAGAGGGGAGACCGTCGAGGAGAGGAGTAGAGGGGAGACCGTCGAGGAGGAGCAGAGGGAGACCGTCGAGGAGAGGAGCAGAGGACTGTGCATCGCTTACATGAGTGGATTCAAACAACTCGAGACGGGAAACGAACCAGGATATCTCTACCCAGTCCCGGTCTCTCCCCCTCCACCGCCTTGGTGTTTTTAATTACCCTCAGACCGCTGAGTCGGTGAGCCAAGTCGTCCCGATTATACATAATGAAGAGAGTCCTCGCCTGTCTGATTAGAGTGACGGACAGCAGATTATCCCCCCCCCCCCCCCCCCCCCCCCCTTTAGGACCGCTATCAACAACACTGAGGACCTTACAGTGTAAATGTTGACCGGATCACAATCCTGTATAGGAACAACGCATCCACGCGGCCTAATGAAGTGTTTTCCTGCGCTATCTGAAGAGGTTGTGTTTGAGAGCAACAACCTACAGCATTCTTTCATCTCCGACGCCACTCGGCTGATAAACCCGCAGAGCTCCTAATCTGGCGCGGTGTAACCACTGATGAATATAGAGGCTGCTGAATATGAATGAGCGGCGATGAATATTGATGACACGAGTTGCTGCTCCCTCAGAGCGGCCGCGGCGCGGCCCCCGAATGGAACCAATCAACCGGCTCGCAACGAGCAGATGATCAGCAGACAGCCCATCACTCACCACACAACCGGGGGTGGGTGTGTTGTGTGTGTGTGTGTGTGTGTGTGTGTGTGTTGTGTGTGTGTGTGTGTGTGTGTGTGTGTGTGTGTGTGCGTATGTGTGTGTGTGTGCGTGTGTGTTGTGTGTGTGTGTGGGTGTGTTTGTGTGTGTGTGTGTCGGTACATCTGTGTCTGTAGTTTTGTGTTTATGTGTATGTGTGTGAGTGCTCTGTGTCGATGTGCGTATGTGTGAGTGTGTCGGCATGTCTGTCTCTTAGATTTTGTGTGTATTTGTGTGTGTGTGTGTGTGTGTGCGCGTGCTGTGTGTGTGTGTGCGTGTGTGTGTGTTTTGTGTGTGTGTGATGTTTGTATGTATCTGTGTGAGTGCTGTGTGTGTGTGTGTGTGTGTGTGTGTGTGTGTTTTTGTGTGTGTGTTCAGCTCTCCGGTCTGTTCATGTATTTAAGTGCATTCATCACATTTGACTTCTTTCATTCATGCAATCTTTCTGATGATGAGCAAAACACAAGCTGTCCTAGAACGCTCTCCCAGAACCTAAAGATTAGTGCACTGAGAAATAGGAAGCGAAATGGACTTAATGCAACGTTGTTGCCTTGTTTTGTTTATTTTACATTTACATTCAGGGCACTTAGCAGACGTTCTTATCCAAAGCGACTTACAATAAGCCCATTTGTCAGAAGAAGGAGAAACAACAATGTAATGTTGTCGGTATAGCAAGGATGTTCATCGAACCAAGTGCCAAGCACAAACAATCCCTAGGTTAACCCATTCCCCGTAGAGAGAGACAGAGATAAGCTACACAATTTTAAGTACTTTTTTTAAGTGCCAGGACGTACAACATACAATAAGTGAGTACATTAAGTGCCAGGATGTACAACATAAAATAAGTGAGTACATTAAGTGCCAGGATGTACAACATAAAATAAGTGCATAAGAGGGATGTGGTGGGTCGGGGTGAGGTAAGGGGGGCTGGCTGTGCAGAGTCTAGGTGAACTCTGAACAAGTGAGTCTTGGGTCTTTTGCGGAAGCTGGCGAGCGACTCTGCGGTCCTGACGTCGGCAGGGAAGCTGGCTCAGTGGGGCGATCACGTGGAGCTTTCTGTGTGTTTCCAGCCGACTGACAGAGCAGAGAGGGTTTCCTTGCTCAGTGATCTCAACATGCCTCCTCACGCCGGAAGAGGAAGAGGCAGAAGAGCCGGGTCAGATGAGAAAACCACACAACTAACACGACAAAAAAGCTCCCCCCCCTGTCACTGTCGGGGTGGCACCGCCAGCCTCGGTTCAGCTACCGTCGGGTGGGTGAAGACTCGCCCTGCTGGCCCCTAGGGGTCCGGGGGTACAGCAGTGCACCCCAGGTGGTGACCCCCCCCCCCCCCTCCTTCCACTGTCGTGAAACCAATCGTCTCTGCACGGAGAGACGCTTGGTTTCACGACAGCAGCTCGCTGATAGAGATCCAGACACTTAACAATGAACGGCCGGGTCGATGCCAAGGCAAGCCGCCGCCCCCCCCCCCCAAGGAGACCCCCCCCCCCTGCACCATCTCCTCTCCCCCTGAACACTTCCTGCGGGCCGCGGCCTCTCGTGGTCGATTACGGGGTTAATGTGGCGTCTCGTGTTCCCCACAGCGGAGGGGAGCATTTACTGCCGGTTTACCTTGTTGTGATTCTCCCCAACACACGCGCACCACACACACACCATACACACAACACACACACAGGAACAATGGACGCACACACGCAGAAACAACACACGCACACACACACACACACACACACAGGCACCAATGGACGCACATCCGCACACAGACACGCACTAATTGAGGCCAATGCACACACAGACACATATACACACACACACACACACACACACACACACACACACACAGGAACGCACACACAGAGACACACATATGTGGGGGGTCACACATGGCAGATCCTGTGTATAATTAACGGCTGAGAAAGGGGGTAATCGCCCATTGGACCGATCTATATCAACTGTACGAAACACTTAGCGTCGTATCCCAGCTTCTGGAAAACAAACGTGTTGATGAGTCCTAATAACAGAAGGACTCTGTTGTGCTGGTTCTGCAGAGAGGTGAGTGTGATCAGGCCAGTCACCACATTAAGAACGTCACTAAGGAACTTCAGTCTTTAGGAACCACTGTCCCTCGGTCAGGACGATGTCATTTGCAGCGTAAAGGTGAATCGCCAAACAATTAGTCTCATCCCAAAGTGAAAGCGACAGATATCAGGTGGCAGGCGTACTCAGGCTGAACGCTCTGTGAAAGAATCGGTACGGGGAAGACAGTTGTACGATATTGGTCCCTGCGTTTCAGTGAACATAGACCGGTGCGGTCAGGTGATGAAACAGGGGTCAACTGAAGCCTGTGTCTTCAGGTCATCCCTTATAGGATGAAGAGCGGCCTCTGTCATTGCGTCAGCCTCCATGACGAGCCGGTTCGACTATGTCCCTCGCTTTGTGTTCCTCTGTAATGACATATCTGAGTCAGAGAGTTCTCTGGATTCTTCTCAGCTCTCAGTGCCCACGCTGTCACATGCATGACTCTAACCCTCCCCCCCCCCCCCCCCGCCGCCCCCTCCGCCCCCCTCCGTGTTGACACCTCCAGGATCCTGGCTGCGGATCAACCCAGTGTGCTGGTGGAGACAAGTCCTCGTGTTAAGGGGAGCAGAGTGGTGACACGCTGCCAGGGAGGGGGCGGGCGGCGGGGGGGGGGGGGGGCTCGTCACGATACGTCAACTCCGCTCATTTGTTTGGATTTGTGACTGTGCGTGATTGCGTGTTTGTGTGTTTGCATGTGTATTCTCGTGTGTGTGCGTGTGTGTGCGAATACGAGTGCGTGCATGCATGCTTGGATGTGCGTGTGTGGGTGTGTGTGTGTACATGCCTGCGCGCCTGCAAGTGTGTGCGTGTCCAAGAGGCCTATTGAATTACAGGACAGTGACTCATCACAGCTGCTGTAATGATGAATAAACGTGAATAAACGGTGAACTCACTTCCGTCGTTGAGGTGGATTGCCACCTCATTGCTGCATAATGCACGTCCACGTCTGAAAACATGCTTCAGGATCGTCTGTAGGGGAAAGTCCTCCGGCAGGAGGAGCTCTTTTGTCAGCCGTTGATTTGTGTATCGGTCCATCGTCACGGTTACCGTCGCTATGGATTCAACCCACCCAACATTTCGACCCCTCACTCCCGCTCCCAGAAGTTGCTTCACGTTATGTAACATGTAATGATAAGTTTCATGATCATGACAGTGTGTATCTACATGACATGATGTGACGTAACGCACTAGGAGCGTATTACTGAGCACATGCACGCCCGTACTAATTAAGAAAAAGCACAGCGGAAAAAAGAAGCCCGGAGGTTATATATAACCATGAGTGGTAATTCAATCAAGTAGAATGGAAGTTCACGGTGAGGATAAGTTAACCACAGCAGAGGAAGAGCTACGGAAGCTTCTGAGTTGTGGATCCACTGATGAGATCAGACCCCTTAACCCCGAACCCCAAACCCAGTCCTAAATACTGCATGCTAATCTAGTAACGGTGGGGAGCGAACGGAGAGACCCCTGCTGCTCCAACCAGGAGACCCCGATCGATGCCCCTCCGGCCCAAAGGCTGGGGCCGGAGGGGCATCGATCGGGGTCTCCTGGTTCGAGTAGCAGGGGTCTCCTGTTTGGTGTTGCAGGGTCTCTCTATAATGTAACACAGGAACGCCCTATGTCAGACAGGGATCTGTTTCATGATACTCTGCTACAATACGAAACGGGCTCTCTAATGTCCTTGAAATCCAATAGAAAATCAGAGTTTTGTTTTCATTTGCAAAAACTAAAGCGACCCAAAACGCTCTCACAAACGCTATAAATCAGAGTCCTTCTCTGGGATGGAGAAGCCACTCAGCCAGATGGATGCGGTGATGTCCTCCCCGCTGGCCCGGCTCCACCACCACCACCACCACCACCACCACCACCTCTCCCACGTGCAGCAGGATGCTGTCGGTCGCCACGCCGACAGCATCAGGACCGACGAGGCCTGCTGCACCTCAGATGTACCGGATCATCGCTTCTCTCCTCCTGTGTCGCAATCAACGCCTCTTCATCTCCCTGGACCATGTGGGTCTCATCCCATGCAATAGTCCTCCAGAACTATTACCCTAAACCGTCCTGTACGTGAATATCTATAGGACGGGATAATGGCTGAACACTGAATAATGAATGGTTTGATTCGTACACTCCAGTGTGTAGGGGTTGTATTATCAACGTGTGTGTATGTGTGTTCGTGTTTTCAAGGTGCGGTGTAGAGCCGATAGGAAGCAGGAACAAAAGCTTCATAGTTCAGCGAGCTTCTCATTTGAGGCTGTGTTCTTCGTTTGACTTTGCTGACTCCAACGCTCCCAGGTGGTGTGTGTGTTTGTCAGTGCTTGCATATGTGTGTACGTGTGTGTGCGTGTGTGTGTGCGTGCAGGCATGTGTGTGTGGGTGTATGTGCACATGCATGTGTGTGTGTGTATTTGCGTGTGTGCATGCTTGTGGTTGGGTATGTGTGTGCGTGGTTGTGTGCATGTGTGTGTGTGCCTGTGTGGTGTGTCCCTGCGTGTGTGCGTGGATATGTGTGTGTGTTGTGTGTATTTGCGGGGATCCAAACATCCTGGGGGGCAGGGCCCATTGAAACACACTCGTGCGCTATGCCTGCCATGCGCTGACAGCCCCCCCCCCACTGGTTTTGTCTGAGCTCGTCCCTCCTCCAACCTTCTTCACCCTCTCCTCCTCACTGGGTCTGAGCTCCACCCTCCCCCTCCACCCTCTCCTCCTCCACCCCCTCCTCCCCCTCTCCTCCCCCTCCACCCCCTCCACCCTCTCCTCCTCTACCCCCCTCCTCCAACCCTCCACCTCCACCCCCTCCAACCTCTCCTCCTCCACCTCCTCCACCCCCTCCTTCCTCCCCCTCCACCCTCACCTCCTCCCCCCCCTCCACCCTCACCTCCTCCACCCCCTCCTCCCTCCCCCTCCACCCTCTCCTCCTCCACCCTCTCTTCCCCCACCCCCTCCTCCCTCCCCCTCCACCCTCTCCTCCTCCTGGGTCTTGGGGCAGATGTTTCCTCCAGGGTCCGGCTGGAGCCTGGGAACCCTCGACGGCCTGCCCGGTCCTGGGGGGTGGGCTACCAGGGTCTCTCCCCCCCCCCCTGTCAACCCCCCCCCTCTACTGGGACCCGTCTCCTTCTGCCCCGTCCACATCCAGTGGGCGGTCTGAATGGGCGGGGTCAGGGGTCAGCCCCTAAGAGGTGGCGGGGTCAGGGGTCAGCCCCTAAGAGGGGGCGGGGTCAGATCCCGCTCATGAATATGCAGAGCGGCCCGGTCTGAGGCACATCTGCTCTGCTGAGCCCCGCTCTGGACCAATCAGCTGCCAGCATCTGCTTTACTAGGCTGATGACTTGGGGTTTCCCAGGCCGCCCCCCCCCCCGGACCCCCCAACCCCCCAGGACTCAGGACGTCCCCGGGGACCTGGTTCAGCTGCGGAGCGGCAGCTGGCCGGGGGGGGACGCACGCCTATAGTGATGTAAGGGAATGCACCATCTTGCGTGTTGTGTGTGTGTGTGTGTGTCTGTGTGTGCGTGTGTGTGTGTGTGTGTGTGTGTTTGTGTGTGTGTGTGTGTGTGTGTGTGTGTGTGTGTTTACGTGTGTGTGTGTTTACGTGTGTGTGTGTGTGTGTGTGTGTATGTGTGTGTATGTGTAAGTGTGCGCATTTGTGTTGAACTTTGTGTCCGCACAAATGTGTGTGTGTGTGTGAGTGTCTGCATGTGTTTGTGTGTGTGTGTGTGTGTGTGTGTGTGTGTGCGCATGTGTATGTGTGTGTATGTGTGTGTTTGTGTGCGTGTGTGTGTGAGTGCAGGCGCACGTGTGTGATTATATATCCGTGCGTGTGTGTGCACGACGTGCACATTGCAACAGATGCGTTGCCATGCATATGTTTATGTTAAAACTTGCTAGAAACAATTAGAATCAAGTAAGAACTTTATTCTAATAAGACTTGCCTTCCTGGATTTGAACATTATATTTACTGCATCAATTATATGCAGTAAATAAACAGTCGAGTGTTTCGACAGGCCTGCCGGTGTTATAATATCTATCACATCCTCACAGTTTAACTCTGCAGGAGGAGATATTGTCAGTCTTCAGAGGCATGTACATATCCATTGCAGATATAGCAATAACAAGGAGAGATAGCAGTAACATAACTCTCAACAAAGAGAGACAATGAGTTTTTTACTCTCTCCCCTTCTCTCTCTCTGTCCCTCCTCCCCCTCCCCCCGTTCAATTCACCCAACAAAGGAAAACAAAAACACTTCAATCCTCAATGTACGTCTGTTTGAAGAAGCAACGACATTAGAAACAAAACTGAATAAGAGAGAGAGAGAAAGGGAGAGAGAGAGAGAGAGTTTGTGTATGAGTGAGAGAGAGAGAGAGAGAGAGAGAGAGAGAGAGAGAGAGAGAGAGAGAGAGAGAGAGAGAGAGAGAGACAGCGAGAGAGACAGCGAGAGAGAGATTGGGAGCGTTTCTCTTGCATGCTTCAAAAGGCCTTTCTGGTAGTTGTGAGGTTACCGTGCCAACAGAGTGTCCTCTCTCCTCTGGCTGCGGTCATGCGGTCAGGTGACCTGCACCACGCACGCCGCAGTACTGGCTTCCTGTCAGCATCCGTGACCTCCGCCTCTCACATCAGCACGTTTGAAGTCATCCATTTCATCCACTCTCCCTTCACCTGTGGTTTGTTTCTTACGTCAAAAATCTGTTTTTATTACTGAGAAGTGTCTTTTCTTTGTACTTTCTGCTGCGACACCTGCATTTCCTGTCTTGGATGAATGAAGTACATCCTAATGCTATATATATATCTTTGTATCTTACATGTAGAAACACACACAGAACCAGCAGCAATCGTGTCTCAGTGCAGTGAAATCACTGAGCAATGGTGATGCTTACGCACCTCTCATACGGTCTTAATGTTGTACGTCCTTGCACTTAAAAATAGTACTTGGCATCATGTAGCATCTTATCCTAGCTATCTTTGTTGTGTACGGGGAATGGGTTAACCTAGCGATTGTTAGTGCTTGGTACTTGGTTCTATGAACATCCTTACTGTACAGACAATGATATATTGTTTCTCTTTCTGCTGAAAATGTACTTTGAGTAGATTTAAGTCGCTTTGATAAAAGCATCTGCTAACACCCTAAATGTTAATGTAAATGTAAATGAGTAGGGTGTTATCATTGTTTGGTTGTCGGTCTTATCTGTGGTGTTGCTGCACTGAAATAAACACCAACGCAAAGAAACAAAAGAAAACGAAACAGTGAGAATCAGTCCAACTCTCATGTGGAGCCCTCTGTGGGCACCCAGGTTAAGGGGAGGCCAGGGGGAGGACACAGGACGCTATCACACCCCCGGAGTCTTGGTCACACCTGTCAGGCTGAGTGGCACCCCACCCAGGGCCAGACAGACATCCCACCAGTTTGAGCCGTTCGACAGCAGACAGGGCCCACGCTGGCCTGGGGTCCCCGCGGACAGCCAGACGCCACAGTCCTGCCCACGCGGTGCCCACGCTGGCCTGAGCAGCACGGGGCTCAGGAGCGAGAGCGGGTTGGCTTGCAACCGGAAGGTTGCAAGCCAACCCGCTCTCGCTCCTGAGTCACATGCTGCTCAGGAGCTAGAGCAGGTTGGCTTGCGACCGGAAGGTTGCTAGTTCGATCCCCGACTCCTCCGAGCTGAGTGTCGAGGTGTCCCTGATCGAGACACCTCACCTCACCCTGACTGCTCCCGACCGAGCCGGCTGTCGCCACTGCGTGGCTGACACCGCCGTCGGTGTGGATATGTGTGCGTGAAAGGTTGGATGTGATGCAATGTTGTGAAGCGCTTTGAGTGGCCACTCGTTGGAAAAGCGCTGTATGAATGCAGTTCGACTACCCTTTATCCTGGGGGGCCCGAGGGCCGGGCAGGGGCCCACACGGTCCTGACAGCATGACAGGGGCTGTGGACGGGCCAGCGAGGGGGGAGTCGGGGGCGCTGGGAGCGATGGTATAATATCACAGAGTTTAGGATTCTGCTGCTGGCTTGAATACGTTAACCTGAGACAGCGGGCCAAGAGGGACAGACCCCCCCCCCCCCCCCCCCCCCCCCCCCCCCCGCCGCCGCTGGACCGGGGCCTGCCAGGGCAGAGACCCAGGAATACATGAATACTCTGTTCTGAACCACGGCTCGGAACCAGCTCCACAGACTCTCTGGGTTAGCTGAGCAGCCCGGGGTAGCAGATGAGTTTAATGAGGGAATGGCTTAGCCTCCCTCCCCCCCCCCCCCCCCCCCTCCCCCCCTCCCCCCCCCCCTCCCCCCCTCCCCCCCTCCCCCCTCCTCCCCCCCCCCCTCCCCCCTCCCCCCCTCCCCCCCTCCCCCTCCCCCCTGCTCCGTGGTTGCTGACTCCCCCCCTCCCCCTGACTCCCCCCCTCCCCCTGACTCCCCCCCTCCCCCCCTCCCCCACGTCCCACTGCGCACCGGAATCAATCCCCGCGATTAAAACCTCCCTGATCAATAATCGATGTGGGAGGAAGCGGAGGAGGGTAAGGATTGATCCCCTGTGGCTCCTCGGGTCTCTCTCAGGGGCGTCTGCCCTGGCCTGGTTCACTCTTATTGAAACTCTGTGTGATGTGGGCTTCAGTCTGAGACTGAGAATGAACTGAGCTGGTCCATGTAAAGGAGGAATGTTCAATCAAATGGATTTCTAAAAATCAATAACTTCACCCAAAAGGCAATACATAAAAAAAAAGACCAATAACACTAACTTAATTTGACTCACATGATCTATAGATATATTTTGTCTATACGTTTTAGTTTTATTTTCTGTTAATAATGAATGACCGACGCAATAGTTGGTGTCTGATTGGTTCCCCCAGTGATGTGATGTTCTAATTACCCAATTAGAAGGCAAACCCCTTCATTAAACCATTTTGTTTTACACTGGTGAAGGTATAGCATGTATCTAGTGGAGGTATATGTATCGAGACCTTCTGACATCATACCTTAATGAGCTAGTGAAGGTATAGCGTGTATCTAGACCTCTGACGTCATACCTTAATGAGCTAGTGAAGGTATATTGGTATCTAGACCTCTGACATCATACCCTAATGAGCTAGTGAAGGTATAGCATGTATCTAGACCTCTGACATCATACCTTAATGAGCTAGTGAAGGTATAGCATGTATCTAGACCTCTGACATCATACCCTAATGAGCTAGTGAAGGTATAGCATGTATCTAGACCTCTGGACATCATACCCTAATGAGGCTAGTGAAGGTATAGCATGTATCTAGACCTCTGACATCATACCCTAATGAGCTAGTGAAGGTATAGCATGTATCTAGACCTCTGACATCATACCCTAATGAGCTAGTGAAGGTATAGCATGTATCTAGACGTCTGACATTTACCTTAAGGAGCGCTAGAGAAGGTTTGGGGATCCGGGGTCCCTCTTGGAAGCGAGACGTTAGGCTGCTCTGAGTGAAGGCTCGGAGGCCAATTTGCTAAAGTTAAATGACTCTCAGGTAAATCCCCAGGAGCCTGGGTTGCTCTGTCCTTGGCATACCTCTTAATACTCGCTTCCTCTCCTTCTCTCTCCCTCCCTCCCTCTCCCTATCTCTCTCTGTCTCTTGTTCTCTCCCTCCCCCCCTCTCTCTCTCCCTTCCTCTCTCCTGCTCCCTCTCTCTCTCTCTCTCTCTCTCTCTCTTGCTCTCTCACTCCTTCTCTCTCTCTCTCCCTCTCTCTCTATCTCTCTCTGTCTCTCACTGTCTCCCTCACTCTCTCAGTCCCCTCTCTAGCTCTCGCTCTCCCTCCCTCTCTCTCTCTCTCTCTCGCTCTCACTCCCTCACTCTTTCTCTTGCTCTCTCACTCCTTCTCACGCACCCTCTCTCTCTAGCTCTCAATGTCCCTCGCTCTCTCCCTCCCTCTCTCACTCACTCCCTCTCTCTCTCTCTCTCTCTCTCTCTCTCTCTCTCTCTCTCTCTCTCTCTCTCTCTCTCTCTCTCTCTCTCTCTCTCTCTCTCTCTCTCTCTCTCTCTCACTCACTCCCTCTCTCACCCTGTGTCTCTGGGTCTCTCTCCCTCTCTCTCTCTCAGGTGGGTTTGATTCATGGAGGGTAATGACCGTCCTCTCTCGTCACGCTCTTTACCTCTCGATCACGCTCTGTTGGTATTAGCCTGCCAGGAAATGGAGCTAAATTATCCCATTCAGCGGACGACTTTAAGGGCCATAGGATTTATCCCCCGTGAAAGACTGTCTTAATACGCACACACACACACACACACACACACACCCACACGTCTACCACCTAGCAGACGCATGTGGCCTCTTGATAACACATAATCATCACGGTTGTGTATTTGTGTATTTCTAACACCAAAATATTCGTTAAATCCGAAAGATGTGACATGACATCAACTGAAAACAGCCTATGTTATTTCTACTGATGAGAACAGAACTGGAGAAGGGCCGTCTCAGAAGGTGAGGAATAGCTGAATAAATCCAGACAAAGACTTTTTGGGAAGGAGGAGGATGAAGGAACTGGTAAGGAGGTCACCCTTCCCCCATCCCATAATAATACTCTGAGAGGCTACACCATCCAACACCCAGCAGACCCTGCACCTATCTCTGAGAGAAGCTAATGTCGTGCTACACTTGGCAGATCCTGCGTTCAACTCTGAGAGAAGCTACACCACCCAACACTCAGCACACCCTGCATCCCATAATAAAATGAGAGAAGCTACACCAACCAACACGCAGAAGACCCTGCATCCCATATTAAAACTCTGAGAGAAGCTACACCAACAAACACTCAGAAGACCCTGCATCCCATAATAAAACTCTGAGAGAAGCTACACCAACCAACACTCAGAAAACCCTGCATCCCATAATAAAACTCTGGGAGTCGGGGCGAACCATGTAGGCATGGTCCTGAACGCAGGATCGAATCCTGCCCGTGGTAATTTTTACTGCATGTCCTGCCCTCTATCTCCCATTCCTTCCTCTCTACCTCACTCTGTAATAAAAGAAGATAAGAAAATGCTACCCTTAGCAGACCCTGCATCCCATAATAATACTGAGAGAAGCTAACGTCATGCTACACTTAGCAGACTCTGATACCCATAATAATAGTCTGAGAGAAGCTAACGTCATGCTACACTTAGCAGACTCTGTATCCCATAATAATAGTCTGAGAAAGATAATGTTGTGCTACACTTCAGCAGAACCTGCTCCTCAGCCTCTCCACGTGTCCTCGTCAGAGCATCTCCTCCAGAGGACTCCTGAGCACAGGAGGAGAAGAGGAGGAGGAGGAAGAGGAGGAGGAGGAGAAGGAGGAGTTAACCTGAAACACCACGCCCACCAGGAGGAGGAGGAGGAGGAGGAGGCGGAGGAGGTTAAATTGACACACCACGTCCACAAGGAGGAGAAAGAGGAGGCTAGCCTGAAACATCACGTCCACAAGGAGGAGGAAGAGGAGGCTAGCCTGAAACATCACGTCCATCAGGAGGAGGAGGCCGTTAACCTGAGGTAGCCATCAGAGAGGAGGAGGCTAGCCTGAAACATCACGTCCACAAGGAGGAGGAGAGGAGGCTAGCCTGAAACATCACGTCCATCAGGAGGAGGAGGAGAAGGAGGAGGAGGCCGTTAACCTGAGGTATCAGGTCCAGCAGAGAGGAGGCCGTTCACCTGAGGCATCAGGTCCTCAGGAGGAGCAGGCCGTTAACCTGAGGCATCAGGTCCATCAGGAGGAGCAGGCCGTTCACCTGAGGCATCAGGTCGATCAGGGGTCTGGAGGGAGGAGGCCCAGGCCCTGTGCCTGAGGGTTCTTATATCTTCAGTGATATTTCAACTGCCTTCATAATGGGAACTGCTTCTCAACGCTCCTCAGGAAATGGAGACGAATCTTCAAGGATGAGTGCGAGAAGCAGCCGCTAAGACGGATCACGCAGAGCAGATGAGAGGAGCTCTCAACTCCTTTGGATTCCCTGTTGAAATGTTAGGAGGAGAAAAGAGCTGCTGCTCTAAAGTGATGCCTTGTGGGCACCAGAGCTAACACGAACATCCAGCCTGTTTAACTTCTACACGCAGATACACAGACACACACACATGCCTGTATACGCACACACACACACACACACACACACAGACATACGTGTAGACAACCCTAACCCAACACACATACATACAAACACACACACACGTGTGTACAAACTCACACACACACACAGATACACAAACACACGCACACACATGTTTTACACACAAACACATGCACACGCATGTTTACGCACACACACAGATATGTGTGCGTTCACAAAAACAACACACACACACACACTCCCACACGATAAGGCAGGTAGGATTAGGAGTAGATGTGTGTTTGTGTTTATAGCCCACAGTGAACAAGACACACCCGCTTTGTTCTGCTGGGGAAGAGGAGGCTGGAGTTGGAAGATGCAAAGACACACTTTTCCTGGACATAATCCTGCTCCAGGTTTCCCTGATTCAGTCAGCAGTTCCCCTGAGTCAGGCTTATTCACAGTTTGCTAGCATCATCAACAAATATTAAGCACACTGATTTTGTTGAATGTATGATATATTTCTACCAGGCTGTGTACTGTGACTGTGGCTGGGAAGGCTGTGGGATGACTACCAGACAACAGATGGAAGGAAAATAACCCTAGAGCACGTTCACTGACACTGAAAATATTGTTTCTCAATGTCAACATAGTATTTTGCAAATACTATTCTGTAGATCTGTGGTTTCCACAGCGCCTCAGCTATGGTGGCGTGCAGCTGGCTGTGGTTGATGCTGGCCTGCTGTTATTGCAACATGCAGCAGAGTCCTTTATCAGCCCAGATCTTCGCCCTTTATCCTTGCCGCAGTTCATTCCCAGCAGAGGTTCAATCCGCGTCGCTCCTCTATCACCACGTCGAGTCATGCTCTGGAGAACCTCTGAGTCGTGAGATCACGGATCTCGACTGCAGACTGATGCTGATTGGATCTCGTTTGGATGAGGAGATCCGTCCATGACCTGAATTGGAGAGTTACTGTACTGTACTGTTTCACATCTGCCTGATGCCGTATGAAGTGAATTCCATTAGCCTACATGTGGCAGTCACAACAAGAGATCAGGTTCTCCTCCTCCGCGAGACAGCAGGGCTGTAAGAGCCGCCCAGGCTGTGTGTGGATTAAATATTAATGGCCTTTTTTGGTCGGATGATCCGAAATGGGAAGGGTAAAACTGAAATGCTGTGAAAATGTTGGGCAGAGAGGAATAAGAACGAAGGCATAAAATGTATTAAGGACTGTTTCACTTCAATAACAACAGGGCACTGCCGATTCACCTCCACATTTTAATCAAATGCCTTTTTTCCCCCAGAAAACTTCCACAAACTATTTATATTTATTTGCTTATATCGGTTCTAATGAATGGTTTGGGCAAGTATTTCAATTTTCTTCGCAGCCGTAAAACAAATCAAGCAAAGCGCCTCTTCGACAGACCCAAATGGAAGTCGGTCCCTCAGGGCTTCTGCTAAATTGCTTTGCTCAGGAGCAATTATAAAAAGATCTGTTGATGTTTGCTGTTAAGTGGCTTTGATTGGCTGTGGAGTGCCAAGCATTAATTTGAAGCCTAACACAAAGTGACGTGTTTCACAGAGGTCAGGACCTCATCTTCTCCGTGGCTATGAGAGACGGCTTGCAGTGGGAGTCTATGTGCTCGCCTCTGAGGAACCCGGAGTCTCAGCGCTTTGTGATGCTAGTAAATAGCTTCAGAACTACTTGTGATGCTAGTGAAAAGCTTTAGAACAACTTGTGATGCTAGTAAATAGCTTTAGAACGGCTTGTGATGCTGTGTGATGTGAGGCTTTGTGAAACATGGTGTGGATTCACGGAGATGACCTCAAACCAAACCTCAGACTGTAGTCATTGCAGTCCACCTCCCCTGAGAAAACACCCAACCCTGTTCCTTGTAGCATTGTCTTTGGTGGGACAGTGCAGTGGCTTTGGTGTTTGAATCCAAGACAAAAGCTGTTGGGTTCTATGCCCCATTGGCAGAGCCTACCACCAGGCCTTACCGCTGACTGATTTTCTTCGAAACAGATAATCTGTTTAAAGGTGCATTGTGCAGATTTGAGTGGCTTCTAGCGGGCACAACTTGGCAGAAGTGGATATACATATATATTTAAATTACTTTGTATTTACTTTATAATGCTGATCCGATGTCTTCATATCGCCCGAAAACGCTGAATATTTATCAGTTCATAAGTTAATCAGTCTGTTGGATTCTACAACCTCATCACACTGCCCCTTAAATCCTTCTGGATCAAGTGAACAGTCTGCTAAAAAAGCTGCGGTGTCTTGACATGTTTTAATGATTTAATGAATGGCCATTGACGACGAAGAAACAGACTTGTAAGCAGGATATAAACAATGAAGTGGGGATATGGGCACTAAGGAAGAGTTACACGGCAACCTGTATGGATATTCTGTCGAATGAGGGTTTGTTTCTCACAATTTCACGCACAAATTACTTTTGCTCACAGCCCTTGAATACTGCTCTGCTCCTCATTCAGAATCTTGGTACAGCAGTTAATTGAGTCTACTCCAGGCAAATCCACACTTGTCAGACTCCTACAATTACTGTGTGATGAATGAATCAGCGTCTGCCTGATCGCAAATTAGTGCTTGACATTTAGGACCTTTCTTCTCCTCCAATTCTGGTATCTTTGCCTTATTACGAACATGTAATTAGTTGTAAGTGACTCGAAATAAACCCGTTTAATACGGTCCTCTTTCGAGCGCAGGTTTAATAAAAATGCCAGACTCAACACCTGCAGCTGTCTGATGATGTATTAGGACCTCCCACTGCAGTCACTGGGCTGTGAAGCAGGTCTTATAATATGACCAATCAAGGAGTAAAGTTAGGATTACAGCTCAGTAA
Source organism: Gadus morhua (assembly GCF_902167405.1). Taxonomy (NCBI): domain Eukaryota; kingdom Metazoa; phylum Chordata; class Actinopteri; order Gadiformes; family Gadidae; genus Gadus; species Gadus morhua. Next base: position 5,578,505 of record NC_044060.1, read on the forward strand.
TTCTCCAGGTGACTCCATCAGGGAGACAGCTTTACGACCTGCTGCTGTAGGGAACGGGAGAGGAGATGGGGAGAAGATTCTCAAGGATGGTTTAAAAACCTCTCAGCCTTTGGGCAAATGACAGGGGTTAGGCTGACATGACACTTTGTGTGTGTGTGTGTGTCTGTGTGCGTCTAATGTGCGTTATACCAGCCATTCCATTAACTACATCACACATACAGAGGGATAAATATCATTTATGACCAGTGTCTGGGGGCTTATTTGAGCACACACCACACACACACCCACACACACACACACACCACACACACACACACCACACACACACACACACACACACACACACACACACGCACACACACACACACACACACACACAGACTCCTGATGGGTACAACCCCAGCAGTCAGCTTTTTTCCGTCTCCCCTCACCTGGGGAGGTGCCAGCGGCTGGGAGGATGGATGGTGACATGAGACTGAGCTAAAGGTGGAGGGAGAGGCATCTGCTCTGAGATTAGCCCAGGACTCTATCAAGCTGTTGCACATTAGCAGCTCATCACGTCCGCCACGGTAACCCATACGCCTCTCTGAAGCAACGTGTTTGGGAACAAGATGTAATGAGATATTTTAGATAATGTGGGGTTTGCGTCGGTGAAAGAAATAGCTTTCGTAGTGCGGCGCATTATGCTAAGCCACAAATCATCTACTGCACTATCAGCATTTAACCACGTCCTATGGCTCTGCGTGCCGGCGTGTGTGTGTGTGTGTGTGTGGATGTGTGTGTGTGTGTGTCTGTATGTGGGTGTGTCTATGTGTGTGTTTCTGTGTGTGTGTGTGTGTGTGGATGTGTGCGTGTGTGTTGGTGTGTCGGGGTGTGTGCGTGTGTGGGTCTGTATGTGTGGGTGCGTGCATGCGTGCGTGTGTGTATCTGCATCAGCAGTAGATGTTCTTCTACGGTGATTGCATGCAGGTGCGGTTGATTCGCGTGTCAGACGTTGCCTGACAACGGGGGGCGGAGCGGTCCACAGTGGGGAGGAGGGGGGAGGGGGGGGGGGGGCACAACAGGAAGGAGCCGTGTGATGTGAGATTTAATAACCCCGAGGATGTGCTGCAACTCCTTCCCTGGTAAGAGGGAGCTGTTGCCATGGCAACCAGCAGGTACCACAGGTCAACGGGAGGAAATATGATTTAGCGCGGCCATTCGCAAAGGTCAGCAAACACAGGGCGACCGTGGAACCCATGGTCCGGCTGGAACCCAAACAGAACCACATAACAGAACCACTGAACAGAACCACAGAACAGAACCACAACAGAACCACAGAACAGAACCACAACAGAACCACACAACGGAACCACACAACAGAACCACACAACCACACAACAGAACCACAGAACAGAACCACAACTAGCCACAGAACAGAACCATAAAACAGAACAGAACCGCAACAGAATCACAGAACAACATCACAGAGCCACAAAACAAAAGAACAACAGAACCATAGAGCAACAGAACAACAGAGCAACAGAACAACAGAAATACAGAACAACAGACAAGAACAACAGACAAGAACAACAGAACAGAACCACAGAACAACAGAACCATAGAGCAACGAAAAACTAGAACTACAGAACACAACTTGTTCCCCAAGAGGTTTCAGTTGGTCTCCTGAAAACGGTGAACCAAACCGTACATATTGTTATAAAATATACATATTTATAATGTATTATTAATATACATATATCCAAACAAGTATGTCTGATGAAATATACATATACACATACAATAAAATATGAATAGGCTATTTTTCTTTTTCTTTTTTTTTTATCTTTTTTACCTAATGTAGAAACAATTTGTTGTCATCATATTGCCAGACAATTTTGTAGCCGTAAGTTTAGCTTATTCTAGCCCATAGTACACATGTATGCCTTGCAGGTTGCGAATAACTTTTTAGACAAACTGACAAAAATAAATATAGCGGTTCGATTTTCCTGTTATTACTTTTTTTAAACTGTGTTTCGTTGCTATGCTGTGACTTCCTGTTCCTGCCGCTGGTCAACTTCAGACCAAACCCTGACACTGCAACACATTCGGACAATAAGAGACATACAGCACTGGCGAAGTCACGCCCCTTCCGGTAGAGCTCATGGGACCTATGAGATCGAAAAATATGAATGGGTGTCAATGGAGAGAAAATAATTATTTTCTGGTCCCGTCTTTATATGCCCTGGATTACACATATGTTGTTTGTGGATTTAAATGATAATTTTCATGCAAAGAAAACTTAAAATTTTCGTGAAGAAGTTTGATAATTATAGGTTTTATGTGAGGCCGCTTTGTGAACTACAGCTCTTCGCTGCTCTCGACGCATATGATATACGTCACCACACCCGCACTTTGAACTCGGCACAGAGATGACGATCTCCTGCTCCACTTCACCACTTTTTTTCAAGGCGAGGATAAAAGCATAGAAAGAGGTGAAAACCGCTGTAAGTCGGGGCATGTGGAGAGTTTTAGTTATGCCATCTCTATGTGCCATCTCTGTGCCGAGTTCCAAGTGCGGGTGACGCATATGATATACGTCCTTGACGTATATCATATGCGTCGAGAGCAGCGAAGAGCATACATGATAGTTCACAAAGCGGCCTCACATAAAACCTAAAATTATCAAACTTCATCACGAAAATTTTTAGCTTTCTGTGCATGAAAAATTATCATTTAAATCCACAAACAATATATGTGTAATCCAGGGCATATAAAGACTGGGACCAGAAAATAATTATTTTCTCTCCATTGACACCCATTCATATTTTTCGATCTCATAGGTCCCATGAGCTCTACCGGAAAGGGCGTGACTTCGCCACTCTATAGCGCTAAAACATCAGAATGCAAAAGGGGATTTTCTGTTACTCCACCATATTGAGAGGACTCAGCAGAGTTAATTCCTGAATCAACATAAATACATCATAACCCAGGCTAGAGAGACCTTTGTTTTGCCCCGTCTGGCTTTAGAATGCACTGTTGAACACAACATCTTCCCATAATGACAAATCATTTTCACGATTAATTACTAAACAATGACCAAAAAACCTTTGTAACAACAGCATAACTATCGCTCCAGTGCGCCTATAGACCGGTATCATTTATTATTCATACAGAGTTGATTTAGTTTTTACAGTTGGCCTCCTCTCTCGAGATCTCTCAATATGGCGGAGTACCGCCAAAATTCCCATGATGCCTCCCCATTCACAAGCACTAGGCCTATTTAAAATTCAACGAAGGTGTGTGTTAACTCTTATATAGGGCTTGTACTGGGGTTTTCATGGCTGTGTTGGTGAGCCTACAGCTCACAACACAGCAATGAACTACATATATTACCAGTCAGCATAACATATCCCGATTCCCAACATTCCTTCACCAAGGACCCACTTCACCCTTTCCTCCGGGGGGGCGGGACTTCCTGCCCGTCGCGGCGAACATTCGGCGGACGACGTCGTGGTCGCCGTCTCGCGCACCACCGTCTGTGACACGCGCGCGTTTAAATCCAGCCGCCTCTCGCCTCGAGGCAGCTGCTGATTACAGGGCACGCGCCCGGGCTGGAGTCTGTCGGGCTCGAGCATCGCGCGCTGTAGCGAGCCAGCGCGCGTGTGCGTTAGTGAGCCGTCTGCGCTCTGATCCACCGGACGCCGTTAACGGAGACCGGGCTGCGGGCACCACGACCGGGAATCCCAAACTACCAGCAATAAGTGTTATTTATTTTAAAGCACATTTTGTCGTCCTTTATGAGGTGTTTGTTTTAGATTTATAAACCCTCCGCGTGTCCCGGAGCTGCGCACGGTGCACGCACGGGTCAGACCCCTCAGGCTGCGTCCCGGTACCGGGTACCGGCACGGAGGATAACGGCACGGAGGATCCCGCGATGGAGAGGTGAGATCCGATCAGAGTCCGTCTGATACGCAGGGCTGTAACTGGTTTAGAACATGTAATAGTGTTGTAGTTCATTGGAAAACAATGGACAAGGATCTCAGTGTGATGAGCGTTAGAACCGAATCCCGTTAACCGCCGGTAACATAGTGCGCGGTTCTTAAGACGAGCACAGATGAACAAAGATATGAACCCAGGGGCTCTTCCTTCCAACATCAGCCTGTTCTAGAGGAGTAGTGCTGATGGTTTGGACAAAAGAGCGGATCAGAATCCTTTAGAACTGGTTTATATCAATTCAATCCGCGACCTCAACCAGGACGAGGTGGATCGATATTCCTACAGTGGTCTGTCTGTATGTGTGGGTGGGATCGATTGGATCAATATAATGCAAGGACGCTGTGCTCTATCGGGTTTAAAGGGGTACCATTGGTTTAAAAACCATGAACCAAAACGGCGCAAAATTATAAAAGAAATGCAAAAGAATGAGCTATTAATGTGCAGATTGTATAGGAGCGTTATAATTATTATCGATAGATATATTTGTAATTATCTGATGGTGATAACAACTAACTAGTGAATCAAATGCAAAATTATAGGGAAAATGTTGCCTTGACCTTTCACAGAGCTTGCAATTAATTGCAAGTGAACTTCTGCACATTCTGCAGTTCTGAAATGATTCCTGCGTTAACATTCAGTGCTATAGTTAATACCATCTATAGTGTTTACCATCTATAGTGTGTAACATCTAAAGCAGGCCTATTCAACTAGCAAATCAGGTTTCTGTGTGTAGCCGGTGATACTAGCCAGTATCAGTAGCCTACCCCACAATCAGGAAATGGCATCGCTTATTCTGTCAATGTTTGGCTCAACCGATACGTGTGAGACTAACCCTTGCTCCATGACCGATAAGAAGCTGCATGAGTGTCTCAGGATGAGCCAAACTAGGCAAACAAGGCAGTGCAATCTTTCTCAATGGCTCAAAATGTCATATGTACAGTAGTTCTGTTTTGTTATGATTCAAACAACATTGTTGAATTCTAAATACGTGTCCAAAATATGTGAGAACAAAATATTTTGTAATGATCAGATTAAAAGTGAAGAAGGAAGGAATGCGTCTGACAAGTTTATTCCATGCAGTAGTACTATTAAGTTAACACTACTTTAAGTACAATTTATCTGCAGCGATTCATTCTAGTAGTTTTACTCGGTGTGGCCCATGAACCCCCAGTGGTTTTCCTTTTTGGCCCACTCGTTAAGGAGGTTGAATAGCCCTGATCTAAAGCAAACTGCAATGTCACACAGCAGCAACGTGTGCAGCCGAACACGTTGTGGAGCAGCTCAAGGGTTCCTCCATCCTATTCAGGAGGGGCCCGTGAGGAAATGGGCAGATGTCTTCACCAGACCCAGGAGGTGGGAGGCACAAAGGCACACAATCCTCTGTGTCTGAGACGATTCAGGATCTGCATGGAGGCGACTCTGTATTGTCTTAGGTCACCTCTGGTGCCTCATGGTTCCAGCTGTTACATCGTAGCAGTCAGACAGCAGACCTGACTGGAAGGCTTTGAGACCTGTTAGACCCCCCCCCCCCCCCCCTGTGTTGGCGCTTGAAGCTGTGTTGAAGCTCTAAGCTCCGTTGAAGCTGGTTTGAAGCTGTGTTGAAGCTGTGTTGGAGTTGTGCTGGAGCTGTGCCTCCCATATTCAATAAGAGCGTGCGCATTACTCCGTCTGTTGTTTGTTTAGCCTTGATATAATAGGCGTGTGAGCATTAGCATGGAGCTAATCTGTGAGGCAGTGACGTGAATGAGGGTTCAGGAGGGAGACAGCCCCCCCCCCCCATCCTTATGTCCTCTCATGATGAATCAACTTGGCATCAGTCAGGAGTCGTGAGAACCAGCCAACACAAAGGCACGTCTTGTGGTGTGGTATGTTTGTGTGTGTGTGTGTGTGTGTGTGTGTGTGTGTGTGTGTGTGTGTGTGTGTGTGTGTGTGTGTGTGTGTGTGTGTGTGTGTGTGTGTGAGAGAGTGTGCGTATGTGAGAGTGTTTGTGTGTGTGGGAGAGAGTCTGTTTGTGTGTGTGTGCGAGAAAGTACATGTGTGTGTGTGTGTGAGAGAGAAATTGTGTGTGTGTTTGAGAGATAGTTCATCTGTGTGTGGTTGAGAGATAGTTTGTGTGTGTGTGTGTGTGTGTGTGTAAGATAGTGCATGTGTGGGTGTGTGAGAGAGTGTGTGTGTCTGTGTGCGTAAGAAAGTGCATGTGTGTGTGTGTGTGTGGTGAGTGAGAGAGTTTGTGTGTGTGTGTGTGTGTGTGTGTGTGTGTGTGTGTGTGTGTGTGTGTGTGTGTGTGTGTGTGTGTTTGTAAGGGCGTGCATGTGTGTGAGTGTGTGTGTGAGTGTGTGTGAGGGCCACCGAGGGGGTCTGGCCCTCTCTCTGCAGTGTGTGTGTTTGGGGTCCCGGAGCACTGAGGCGTGGAGACATGGCAGCCGTGTGACCTTCTGCTATTGTGATCCAGAGCTGAGGAGCGGAGACACAATTCAAGACATCACAGGGTTGGTAAAGACCCCCACTGACAGTCAGCTGCTGTCTACTGCCGTCAGCTCAGCAGTGGATGTCTGTCTGGGACGAAGACCCCTCAACTCAGCAGTGGAGGTCTGTCTGGGACGAAGACCCCTCAACTCAGTGGAGGAGGTCTGTCTGGGACGAAGACCCCTCAAATCAGCAGTGGAGGTCTGGCGGGTACGAGGACTCTGGTGGTGTTGTCGGAGACGCTGGAGAACAGGACTCTGTTGTGATGGTACCGTTTAGGAGACACAGGATATCAAGAGCTTCGTTAGCGTCGGGATTCAGACTGAGGCGAAGCAGACAGGCCGTGACGGCACCGGGGAAAGCATGGGAATGGTGATGGAACTAGCACATGCTCTCTCTAAACACCTCTGCTACCACTGTAGCTCTGTACACCAATGAACAATGTCCTGATTCCACTTCACTCATCAAAGAATAAAGCACAATTATAAATAATGATTCACATTTGAACAGTTCAATTGGAACTTGCACAGCTTTCCTCCATGACTTCCATGAAAACTGGTTTTATCTGCAGTGGCTGCAGCACTCACCACTGCGGATCACTGTGATTGATCCACCCTCCCATGCCAACATATCGCCTTTTTCTCCTCCCTATCATGAGGGCAGATCGCAGGGACATAATGAGGCCAAAGGGGGAGGGGAACATGAAAGATGGAAGGGGGGAAAAATGTGTCAGCATCCATCTGAGTTCCACTGGGAGTACCATGGTGCTGTTAAACTCCAGTTATCCCCGTCTGAACGCCCAGTGAAGCATCGCTGCAGCGCAGGCAGCGAGACAATCAGCCCAGGAGGACTTTGAAAGTTTAATGAGGCAACATTAAACATTCTCCGCGCACGCCGCACATTTTTATAAGCCCAATTATTCGGCATCGCCGAGAGTCCGAGAGGCCGTGTTGTGATTGGAGCCTCACGACCCTTGGCTCTACAGTTCTGATCGCACCGTTCATGGACCCATGTCCTGGACATGTGTTCCTGGACGTGTTCGTTGACGTGTTCTTTGACATGTTCCTGAACGAGTTCCTTGACGTGTTCATTGACGTGTTCCAGGACATGTGTTCCTGAACATGTTTGTTGACGTTTTCATTGACGTGTTCCTTGACGTGTTCCCTGACGTGTGTTCCTTGACGTGTGCCTTGACACGTGTTCCAGGACGTGTTCCTTGACACGTGTTCCTTGACATGTGTTCCTCGGCGTGTTCCTTGAGGTGTTCCTTGACACTTGTCCTAGACAGGTTTTCCTTGATGTGTTTCTTGACATGGGTTCAGGACATGTGTCCTGGAACACACTTCCTGACCAGGTGTTCAGGGATAGGGGTTCCTTGACACGTGTTCTAGAACATGTGTTCCTTGAAATGTGTTCCTTGACACGTTTTCCAGGACATGTGTTCCAGGACATGTGTTCCAGGACATGTTTTCCTTGACATTTGTTCCAGGACATGTTTTCCTTGACACGTTTTCCAGGACATGTGTTCCAGGACACGTGTTCCAGGACATGTTCTCCAGGACATGTGTTCCAGGACACGTGTTCCAGGTGTGTGTTCCTTGACATGTGTCCAGTACGCGTCCTCCCGTCCTCTGGTCTCCACACAGCTGCAGGAAAACTCTTGTGTGATGAGGAGGGAGACGCCTGCATACTAATGGCTCCGGAACAGGGTGTCTCTCAGACGGGGACAGGGAGGCCAGCGGGCGCCCCTACTCTGCCCTGCCTCAGCAGCACCGCGGGGGTTGGTGGGGGGGGGGGGGGGGGTGGCGGTTGCCATGGCGTCCGGAGGGGCGAGGCGCCCATATAGGTCGATGGGCGCCTCGCTGGTTCTCGTGTTGTCGCGTGTGTAAGTGAAACGGGAGTGATGGGCGGTATGGCCGTCGCTATGGTGACGGCATGGATGCAAGCCCGTCGTGTGCCTGCTGATTCGGAAACACAGAGCTGTACGTTTCAAGAGCCAGAGGTTCTGCAAGGTCTGCGGTGTATCATGAGGTATCCAACGAGCAAGTTTCCTCCTCCAAGGTCTCGTTAGGCATCAGATGCACACGTTGGAGGTGCAAATAAACGACTTACATTTATTTGTAAAGGTTTCCAAAAATCATGCCAACAATACATTTGCACAATTAGGCAAACGTGTACATTATAAGAAGCGTTATAGGAGATGCATTTGACATGTTAACAATTGCATAACGTTTCTACGAAATCACAAAATTGTGCTGAATGGTGTCTTTGTTCAGAGGAGGCAGGCAGGAAGTGCCCGGCGCTGGGACTCTGTTCTCTCACGTTGATTAGCGTCTGGGTCCTGTGTGCGTAGAAACAGAGCCTCGTAACTTAGTTTACGCCGCTGTGGCATTGAACAGACGGAGATAATCACGTCATTCTGTCACGTCTCGCCCATGGATCCTCCTCTCCCTCTGAAACTCCGTCCTCCTCTTGGGGTTCATGGAGACGCCGGTAATGATGATGTAGGGCTCGTAATGCAGGGTGCATTATGGGATGTCTTCTTATAGGGCTCGTACAGCAGGGTGCATTATGGGATGTGTTCTTATAGGGCTCATACAGCAGGGTGCATTATGGGATGTCTTCTTATAGGGCTCATACAGCAGGGTGCATTATGGGATGTGTTCTTATAGGGCTCGTACAGCGGAAGGCATTATGGGATGTTGTTATAGGCCTCGTACATCAGATGCATTATGGGATGTATTGTTATAGGCTCGTACATCAGAGTGCATTATGGGATGTGTTGTTATAGGCTCGTACATCAGAGTGCATTATGGGATGTATTGTTATAGGCTCGTACATCAGAGTGCATTATGGGATGTATTGTTATAGGGCTCGTACATCAGAGTGCATTATGGGATGTGTTGTTATAGGGCTCGTACATCAGAGTGCATTGTGGGATGTGTGGTTGGTGATACTCCACCATTTCGAGAAACCTTAAGAGAGTTGTGTTGTAATGTCCATTAATAAACGTAGATGCGTCGTATCCTAGGCTAATCGAAACGCTGCCACGTCTCGCATGAAAAATACTGTGGTGGTTTCAATACAACATTGCCCCCCCCATAATGACTAACAAAATACTATTATACCATTTCCATTGTTCTGCTCCTATACTTCGTAAATGGAGGCGGTCGCAATTCACAAACCCTATAGAACTATAGGTTATGGACGCTGTGTGTGTGTGTGTGTGTGTGTGTGTGTGTGCGTGTGTGTGTGTGTGTGTGGTGTGTGTGTGTGCGTGTGTGTGTGCGTGTGTGTGTGTGTGTGTGTGTGTGTGTGCGCGTGTGTGTGTGTACGGACCTGTGTGGCGGTGTGTGTTGATGAAACACTGAAAGATGGAGCAGGCAGAGTGGCTCCATCTCATTGGTCGGATGTTGCACCAGATGGATAGGGTAGAGGTCTTTCCCTGAGCGTGTGTGAATGTTGGTTGTGGTCCTCTTCAGAGGTGTGTGTCAGCGCTCTGTCGGCTACAACACCACAGGCGTCCTTTAGTGCATCTTCTTTAAAAGTAGGTATTACATTCTCCCGTAAAATCGATTGAACCTACTAAATTGGGCTCTGTGCTTTCTGCTGTCCCCAGCAAGAGCTAAGAGGAGATTCTCCCGATACAGCTGCCCAGGACGCAACGCATGTGGCCCCCTTTCGTAGCAAGAAGGGAATTCATTTCACACATCATTTTCCACTGTCGGGTCACAAAGAACTCCGATGTGCAATTTCACACAAATCCGTCCCAAACAAAGGAGCTGCTGGTATCTCCCCTCTCGCGTCTGGATCGTGATGAGGTGGATTATGATTATCAACGGAAGGACGATTGAATAGTTTGCTCCCCTACCCCTCTTTCTATTGCTTGTCTATTGAGTGTCATACTTTTGTTTCATATCTATTCATGAGAGCTACAAATAAGGTTGGACCCTGCTCTATCAGTGGCGGTTAAAGCTGGGTTACGTAAGATTTGAGAGGTTTAAAGAGAGAGTTCATAACAAAGCCGGTGAGATTTGAAAATAAACAAACCAAAAAATTGTCTCTCCCTCCGTCCCTCCTGACTATGTTTCTCTGCCATTGAGAAGTGTTGCCTTCAGGTGAACGAGGTACCAATCAGTGAAGAGATGCCCTGATTGGTCAGCAATGAGCCGGGAGTGGTCTGCAATCTAGATGTCGTCGTGCAGAGGCAGGCACAGTCGATAAGAGAAGATATTCTCACAGAGCCTCTCTCTCACTAGCAGCTGACAGATGACTCCTAACAAATTAACACTCAAATTAAAGCTCTTAAATCTTACCTACAGCACCTTTAACTATGCGGCTGTCAGGATTTAGCTGCTCTCTTATCTAGCTGGAGTGACACGGTTGTGCAGATGGAGACACTGGGTACCCGTGGAATCCTTTCTGTGGACTGGTTCTATGTGGACTGCTTCTGTGTTCCCCCGCGCTTGCTGTTGTGGTAGCCTCCCACAGGCACCTTCACATAACTGGCGACGTGTGAGTGTGTGCGTGTGTATGTGTGTGTTTGTGTGTGTGTGTGTGTGTGCGTGTGTGTGTGTGTGGTTCAGGTGTTCCCCCTGGCCTTACGCCCCCGCTAGCTACAATTAAAGGTGAGGAAGATGCATGGATGAACAGATGAGAGAATATACTGTAAGGGTTATGCCTCAGGGTTATGTCAGTGTAGTGCGTGTTGGTGTGTTGTGTGTGTGTGTGTGTGTCTGTGTCTCTGTGTCATCTCACTGGTTCCACAGCGTGCCGAGGCGACTGGCATCCAGACAACACTGCCAGGCCCACGGGCCGGGGAGTGGCTGGTGTCCTTCGGACGGCGCTCTGCTGGGGCGTTGTTGTAATGTGGATAATAAACTCTCCACATGGAACGTGTCCGCCAGGAAACATGAAGCAGCTTAGGGCAGAGTGCGGAATTGCAAAACGCTCCAGTTGAGCTGCCGGTGTTAATGAAAAAACGCCCATATGTGCGCAGTACACATCTCCTTTGGGGGTCTGGAAGGTAATACACAGACACACACACCGACACACACACACCGACAAACACACCGACACACACACACACACGGAGGCAGCCCCCCCGTGGTGCTACTGAAACCTTGCAGCAGGTGTTTGGGTTTCACGGCCTCAGCAGGGTGGCGGTAATTCTGCTCACCTGTCGGTTCGGATCTGCGATGAGGGCGTCCAAACCCGCGGCGGGCCGGAACCATGGGGGGGGAACCGATAGCAGAACGACCTTCTAGAGAACATCACAACCATATCATCACACCTTCTCTGGCGTACATGAGAACCATGCTGTTAGGACAGCCATGTATTTCGAGACGCTAAGAGGTTCCCTTTCAGTGGCCCTGTCTCGCCGTTCTGGGACTGTGAGTTTCACCAGAGAGGTTCCAGCAAAACCTAGCTAACGTGAAGGAATCAGTAGACTCCGTCCGGAGAGACTGAAGATGGAAGATGCTCACTTGTTGAACCGACAGCAGGAAGTGTAGGAGTCCTACTCGAGCCAACACGAGCATCTCGTCCTACTGGAAAAGACACATCTCGTCCTACTGGAGCCAACACAAATCTCGTCCTACTGGAGCCAAAACGAGCATCTCGTCCTACTGGAGCCAACACGAGCATCTCGTCCTACGGGAGCCAACACGAGCATCTCGTCCTACTGGAGCCAACACGAGCATCTCGTCCTACGGGAGCCAACACGAGCATCTCGTCCTACTGGAGCCAACACGAGCATCTCGTCCTACGGGAGCCAACACGAGCATCTCGTCCTACTGGAGCCAACACGAGCATCTCGTCCTACGGGAGCCAACACGAGCATCTCGTCCTACTGGAGCCAACACGCGCATGTCGCCCGGGCTTCCTGGGAACGACACAACGTTCCTTGTGTGTATTTATAAAGCCGGCCTTTAGAACCTGGAGCTTGTACGAACGGTGTGCGGGGGGGGGGGGGGGGGAGAGCAACGGGGGGGAACTCCAAAGAAATGGGTTTATCATATCAGAGCTCCAGAGAAAATGATGGAAAAAAAAAACATTCTCAACCATGCCCGGCTTTCCCCGACAAGGGAACGCACACACTAAGGCAAACACTAAGACACAGACAAATTCGCACACACACACACACACATTCGCAGAAAACGCACACAAAGTTGCATGCACACACAAACATATTCACACACTTATACTGTACACACACTGTACACACACTGTATACACACACACACACACACACACACGCACACACGCACGCACGCACGCACGCACGCACGCATGCACGCACGCACGCACACCACACCACCACACAATGAGTTATTCAAATACAGTGTGTTAAGGGAATAAATGTGCATTTTATGAGTTGCGACTGGAGGCTAAGCCATTGTGTTGTTTACCGTTGTACAGAGCCTTCTCTTTCTTTCCCCCTCTCCCCCTCCCCTCCCCCTCCCCTCCCCCTCCCCTCTCCCTCACCCCCTCCCCCATGCTGTGCTGGAGTATTAATCAGAGAGATGGTGGATTATTATTTCCTCGAGGCTCTGTGTGCAACTGCCATCATCCAGCTCAAAGAGACTGCCGCACCTTTCCACAAAAGGACAGGTGTCCTTTTAATCACGAACCAGGCACACACAAAACAGCCTGAATGCAGAGTTTCACTTTGAAATCAATTGAATTGATTTATTCCCTCTGAGCGCTTCGCATGGCAGGCAGATAAATCAGGTGGTCTGCAGAAAGGGAGAAACAGACGGGCTGCTGTTTCAACGCTGAAGGAGCTGTCACTGGTTTAAAGCAGGGCAGTCCCACACCGACCTAGAGGGGTACGGAGGAGAGGACAGGTGTGTGTGTGGGGGGGGGGGGGGGGGGGGTCCCCTCTGGCCCCCATCCGTCTCTGGGGCAGGACGGGGTAACAGGGCAGAGGTGCCCCCCCGGCACCCCTTCGAGAGACGCTGTGTCCTCGTTCCGGAAGAGTCTGGAGTGGTTCGGCAGGCGGCGCGTCTGTGATGGATTATGCGCCAACGACGTGTAAATCAAGTGTAAATCAATCATCACTTTTGTTTTAGTATTATTTTCTGGGCACGATTCGTGGAGTCTTACGGCGGTACTTTTTTTGCGCACAAGCCAACGTCGGTGGATAATCGAATATGCCTTTTAGTAGTAGGAGTTGAGCGGCTGAGTTATTAGGCGACTGAAGAGCATCGCATTGTGCTTGGCGTTGGGCGGATAATGAGGTCACATAAACAAGTTGTTTATGTGGGAGGTTTGGCTCATTAGCTCCTCCGTCAAGAATCAATCCCCCCCCCCCCCCCCCCCCCCCCCCCCCCCCCCCCCCCCCCCCCCCCCCCCCCCCCCCCCCCCCCCCCCCCCCCTCCTCCTCCACCACCGATCATGATCACTCCTGACACTTTCAAACATTCAACATCATTAAAAAGTTAGCGTCGTTCTACATCGGTCGCCGTACTGCGGTGCCCTGGAACCGGCGAGCGGTCGTTAACGACGACGAGCACGTAGTCCTCGACGTCTTCATTGATTGTGCCGGTTGGGTAACGGGCTCGGAGCCAGGGCTCCACTCTGAGCCAGCCAATCTCAGCAGGGCCTGAGCCGGTATGCAGATGATCCACCCTCGCCCTCCCAGACTGGAAAAACAAACATCCCAGAGGAGCTCAGTGTGCAATACATCAGAGACGCACCCCAGCACCCGAGAAGCTGAGGCAAAGAACCATCAACATCAAAACATGTGCATCACTCGTATCTGCGTACTCCCACTGATAGATGGGCTGAGGAACATGATGAAGTCTTATGTTTGTAGTGCAGTGATTTATGCTATTTGATGTTATGTTCTTTAGAGCCTTCCTCTGACAGATTCCGTTGCAGGATTATTTTAGTAGATTTTCTTAAATCTTTGATGAGAAAAAGGGCTGTTCTATGGCATGCATACATATATGATGATTTGGATCTAATGAAATTCTTTCTAATCTTGCGTGTTCGGAAATCGAGCATATGTCTTTTGTTGTCACTGGAACTCATTTGTTTTTGACATATTTCATCCTAAAATTTCCATATTACCTAAACTCGTACGATACATCCAAGGATTCACACGTCTAACTCGGTGTATCTCCTTATGTCTATTCACAGATCTAACCTTCTGAACACAAAGCAGTGAGGACAGAAAGACTCATCGCTCCAGAAAGAGTTTCTCCCCATCGGCCTTCATCTTGAATAAACCCATAGTGGCTGGGAAAGGAGCAGCTATCCTCGGTGAATCTGATGCTCATGAGCCGTGGTGCAGCGACCGTTCAAGCCTTCCTCCTCAACACCGCCTCTCCTCTGAGCCTGGCGTGATCAGAGAGCGCAGAGAGCACCATGGCCTCTCCCTCCCTCCCGCGGTCCACGCTGGCCCGGCTGGCGGTGGGTCTGCTGCTGCCCCTGGTGTGCCTGGCCCAGGGCAGGGAGTGTCCCCGACTGTGTGTCTGCGAGGTGCGTCCCTGGTTCACCCCGCAGTCCACCTACAAGGAGGCGTCCACCGTGGACTGCAACGACCTCCGGCTCACGCGCATCCCCACCAACCTCTCGGTGGACACCCAGGTGCTGCTGCTGCAGAGCAACCTCATCTCCCACACCAGCGGGGAGCTCGAGCCGCTGCTCAACCTGACGGAGCTGGACCTGTCCCAGAACAACTTCAGCACCGTGGAGGCGGTGGGTCTGACCAGCATGAACCAGCTCACCACCCTGCACCTCGAGGAGAACCACATCCACCAGCTGCCCGACCACTGCCTCCGGGACCTCTCCAACCTCCAGGAGCTCTACATCAACCACAACCAGATCAGCTCCATCTCCCCGGGGGCCTTCGTGGGCCTCCACAACCTCCTGCGCCTCCACCTGAACTCCAACCGGCTGCGGGTGATCGACAGCCGCTGGTTTGAGGCCACGCCCAACCTGGAGATCCTGATGATCGGGGAGAACCCGGTCATCGGCCTCCTGGACATGAACTTCCAGCCCCTGGGGAGTCTGAGGAGCCTGGTTCTGGCCGGCATGGACCTGACCGACGTCCCGGGGAACGCCCTGGTGGGGCTGGACAGCCTGGAGAGCATCTCCTTCTACGACAACAAGCTGATCCGGATCCCCCAGCTCGCTCTCCAGAAGGTCCCCAACTTGAAGTTCCTGGACTTGAACAAGAACCCCGTGCACAAGCTCCAGGAGGGCGACTTCAGGAACATGCTGCGACTGAAGGAGCTGGGCATCAACAACATGATGGAGCTGGTTTCGGTGGACCGCTACGCCCTGGACAACCTCCCGGAGCTCACCAAGCTGGAGGCCACCAACAACCCCAAGCTGTCGTACGTCCACGGGATGGCCTTCAGGGACCTGCCCTCCCTGGAGAGCCTGATGCTCAACAACAACGCACTGAGCGCCCTGTACCAGCGCACGGCGGAGGCCCTGCCCAACCTGCGCGAGATCAGCCTGCACAGCAACCCGCTGCGCTGCGACTGCGTCATCCAGTGGATGAGCGCCAACCGCACCACGGTGCGCTTCATGGAGCCCCTGGCCATGCTCTGCTACGCGCCGCCGGAGCGCCGGGGCAAGCGGGTCCGGGAGCTCCGGCTGCTGCTGGACGCCCCGGAGCAGTGCCTGCCCCTCATCTCGGCCGACACCTTCCCCGCCCACCTGGACCTGGAGCTGGGGATGAGCACCGCGCTGGACTGCCGAGCCACGGCTGAGCCGGAGCCGCAGATCTACTGGGTCACCCCGCTCGGCGCCAAGATCACCACCGAGACCGAGTCTGAGCGGTACCACCTGAGCGGCGAGGGCACGCTGCACCTGACCCGCGTGCGGGCGGAGGACTCGGGCCGCTACACCTGCGTGGCCCAGAACACGGAAGGGGCGGACACGCGCGTGGCCACGGTCCGCGTGAACGGCACGCTGCTGGACAGCGCCCAGGTGATGAGGATCTACGTCAAGCAGACGGAGCCCCATTCCATCCTGGTCTCCTGGAGGGTCAACTCCAACGTGCTGGCCTCCAACCTCAAGTGGGCCTCGGCCACCATGAAGATCGACAACCCGCACATCACCTACACGGCCCGCGTGCCCGTGGACGTGCACGAGTACAACCTGACGCACCTGCAGCCCGCCACCGAGTACGAGGTGTGCCTCAGCGTGTCCAACGTCCACATGCAGACGCACAAGTCCTGCGTCAACGTGACCACCGGCAGCGCCGCCGCCTTCGCCCCGGACGCGTCGGACCCGCGGCCAAGCACGGCCGTGCTGGCCGTCATGGCGACCGTGCTGGCCTGCGTCAGCCTGGCCACGGCGGGAGTGTGCCTGAGCCGCCGCTGGAGGAGGAAGAACTACCAGCACTCCCTGAAGAAGTACATGCAGAAGACCTCGAGCATCCCGCTGAACGAGCTGTACCCGCCACTCATCAACCTGTGGGAGGCGGACGGCGAGAAGGAGAAGGACGGCGGCGGCGGTGGCGGCGGCGGCGGTGGCGGCGGCGAGGGCAAGCTGTCCCCCGTGGACACCACGCGGAGCTACTACATGTGGTGAGGGTCGCGCGGACCCCCCACAGAGACCCCCCACGGACACATCTGCGGCCGTTAAGGTGCAAGAGGCGCACAAAAGGGGACAAAGGATTTCTTTGGTGTTGGTAGCTTTGCTGAGACGTTACAGAGCGATCGAGGACGTGATTCCCTTCTCTTCTTAAACTATGATAGCGTATCGCCTGGGTTGGACTCTTTCTTTCTGGGTTTGGACTCTGAAGGCCGTGTTCACTGGATGATCAGTGAAAGGCTTTAACACATCGGTAGGTAGAAAACTTAACACGTGGGTCGATTAACGCGTTCATTGACCCACAGGAGACTTTGGTGCGCTGACGACGGCGCCACTGGGCAGGTGATTTATGTACGGTGCCACTGGGAAGGTGATTTACCTCCATGGATGGCCTGACTCTAATGTACTCTAAACCACGGCTAAGCTGAGGTTACCCGTGTTAACCTGTAATGCTATACCGATTAGTGTATTTTGTAAAGTGTTTTTTTTCACTTGCATAGTTGCAAAGCGCATAGTGCGTCCACTTGTTTAACGTGATTCTGAAATATATCCGATATACTGAATATGTTGTTTTATTCGTCCACATTGGAAGGAGGCTGTAGAGTAGGAGGTGGTTTGTGAGGAGACATAGAGGAGACAGAGGACAGCAGAGGAAACAAGGGTTGTCGGAGAGGTCTTTCATACGTCAGAGCCGCGTGCCCCCTCAGGATATACAGCCTATATATATACAGTATATACAGTATAAATATATATAGGGGGGCAGGCCTCTACTGTGGTCTATAATCCAAGA
Organism: Gadus morhua; assembly: GCF_902167405.1. NCBI lineage: Eukaryota > Metazoa > Chordata > Actinopteri > Gadiformes > Gadidae > Gadus > Gadus morhua. The sequence continues at coordinate 5,596,296 of NC_044060.1, forward strand.
CCACCAATCTTTTAATATTAAAATATATCAGATGTTTTTTTTATTGAAGAATGTAAGAACCCAGCACAATGACACAAAGACATCTGCATCGCAAATCACTTCACCACGTATTTATCAATCACACGGATTCAGTTCTGTCACGACAATAAAAGCACAAGGTAGCGGTTTTCTCTTCGTTTCTCTGCACTCAGCTCGCACGGCAAAATGTCGATTTTTTTCACTCTGACTCCATAATGTGTGCCGACGCCGTTTTATTTTAAGCCTCTTCACTTATAGTGCATGGTAGAGTACAGCAGTCCCTCGTTAACATGGCCCTGTATGGCAGCTATGTTTAGCCTTTAGGTGGAGGGCTGTCTGCGCTGTATATGTTTTTTACTCTTTAACAAGACGCTTTTCCACTTAACGATGCAGTCGCGTCGGTCTTCTTGCAGTAGGAGTTGGGATCAAAGGCTCTTTGTGTTTTCCTTTCAAACAGTTGATCTGTTGTGCACTGACTGATGGGTAATGGAGTTGTTTTAACTTCAAAGTAAAGGCTGACAGACGGGTTTAGACGTGTTACTGTCTACTGAATAATGTTAGCCATCGTGCAGTAATGTTGTATCAACTATAATTTTGACCTTTGATTATATTCCAAGGAATTAGGGGTTTTAGTTTGGGAGGAATGTGGTGTTCAATGATAGAAAACATGAATGTATAATTAATAGCGTTCATGATTATTAACTACTGTATTATATTCTAGGAACTTTTTTCTTGCGTTTTATCTTACTACATTTGATAGCCATTGCTTAGATTATTATTTCCACATGTAAAATGTACACTACGGATGTTCAAATAAATAAGTTTTGTTCTTTTGCATTTAAGTCCCCTGATTATGTGTGTTATTTGTAGGATTGTTATCTTCTTGGGAGTCAAATATAAAATGAACAGTCCAATGGTAGCTTGGGTGTGATCTCTCTGGATTGAGGGAGTTTGCTGCCCTCTTGTGTCGAAAAACAAAAATCAAAACGGTCACCCTGCAACCGTTTTTTCGCGGTTGATGAAATAAGAGAGAAAGCGTCATCATGGTATATTTAAAATGAGACGTTGTTTATCCAAAAAGTTGTATATTTATTCACAAGAAAATATTCTTATTTTTTACATTTGATTGATATTCATATTGCCACATAAGTTAGATTACTTAATTGAAATAACTCTGAACATCATGTGGACCAGGCATGAGTGCCAACTATATATGTATGCATTCCAAAAAAGATCCATCATCCTCCGATAGACGTCTCCAGCCGTGTGTAACGCCATCAGATAACCCCTGGATCCACGGCCCCGGCCTTCAGTCTGAGTTCACACGGGGCACCTGGGCGGTCTGCTGCCACCATCCAGGCTGGTTCCTCAGGGGGGGTTGGTCCCTCAGGGGGGTCTGGTCATCAAGGAGGGGTCTGGAACTCACAAGGGGTTCTGGACCTTAAGGAGGGGTCTGATCCTCAGGGGGGGGTCTGGAACTCAAGGGGGGGTCTGGTCCTCAGGGGGGGGGGGGGGGTCTGGTCCTCGGGGGGGGGGGGGGGGGGGGTCTGGTACTCAAGGAGGCCTCCAGTGTGGTTGTTGTTGTGACGATGGTCTGATGAAGGTCTGATGGTCACCATTGTAAAGGTCAAGGGTCAATGTGATGGAGGTCAGCAGGTCACTGGCGTAGGTCAGCAGGTCGCCATGGTGAAGGTCAGGGATCATCACGGTGAAAGGTCAGAAGGTCAGCGCTGCTCGGCCGAGACGCAGCGGAAGCCCAGGTTGGAGGCGGAGCTGTCGGGGGTGTTCTGGCTCCGGGCCGCACAGCGGTACCTGTAGCAGTAGGACTGACGGACAACAGGACTCAACCAGCTGGCTCCCAGTGGGACCAGTACCAGTAGGACTGAAGGCCACCAGAACTCAACCAGCTGGCTCCCAGTGGGACCAGTACCAGTAGGACTGACGGACACCAGGACTCAACCAGCTGGCTCCCAGTGGGACCAGTACCAGTAGGACTGACGGACAGCAGGACTCAACCAGCTGGCTCCCAGTGGGACCAGTACCAGTAGGACTGACGGACAACAGGACTCAACCAGCTGGCTCCCAGTGGGACCAGTACCAGTAGGACTGACGGACAGCAGGACTCAACCAGCTGGGTCCCAGTGGAACCAGGACTGACAGACAACAGGACTCAACCAGCTGGGTCCCAGTGGGACCAGTACCAGTAGGACTGACAGACAGCAGAACTCAACCAGCTGGCTCCCAGTTGAACCAGTAACCAGTAGGATTGACGGACAACAGAACAAAACAGCTGTCTCCCAGCGGGACCAGCAGCAGCAGGACCTGAAGGCCACCAGAACTCAACCAGCTGTCTCCCAGTGGGACCAGACTGCCGGATAACAGAACTCAACCAGCTGTCTCCCAGTGGTACCAGTTAGCAGTACGACTGACGGGACACCAGAACTCAACAAGCTGTCTCCCAGTGGGACCAGTACGAATGACGGACAGCAGAACTCAACCAGCTGTCTCCCAGTGGGACCAGGACTGATGGACACCAGAACTCAACCAGCTGTCTCCCAGTGGTACCAGTAGCAGAAGGATGATGGAGACAACAGAACTGTGTGGGTTGTGTTATGTACTGGGTTGTGTAGTGTACTGTGTGTGTTGTGTTCTGTAGAGTGTGTTGTGTTGTCTTGTGTACTGTGGATTGTGTGTGTAAAATGGTTGTATTGTGTTGTGCTGTCTTCTGTACTGTGTGCTGTGTTGTTTACTGCGGGTTGTGTTGCATAGTGTGTTGTGTACTGGTCAGTGTGTTGTGTCCTGTGGGTTGTGTATTTACTGGGTTGTGCTGTATTTTGTGTAGTGGTCAGTGTGTCCCATGGTGCAGTATGAAGTGTGCTGGAGGCTCCGCCTCAGATTCCTGAAACAAACGTCGCTCTGTGCTCACAGCCGACTCGGCACGCAGTCACATTCCCTTGGCAACCGTTGCCAGTGGCAGCAGTATCGGCTGGGCAACCAGAGTGAGATAAGACTGTCTGTAATTAAAGCGACCGACGGCTGTTTAGTATGGAGGCATTTTCTGTGCGGTTTCTGGTAATTCTCTTTACATCCAGACGGCAATGTAAATGAATCTAAATCTCTGACAAAATTTGGGTATCTGTTGCAGGCCTGTAATAATGGCCGATCCCTGCATTTGGCGCACAATAAAATCTTAGAAGGCCTACATGTCTCTCTACCGTCCTGCCGGGCGGCCCGGCCAATTCCGGCGAAACTTGAACCCAGAGTCTTTTCGGTATAAAGACCAATTAAATAAACCCTCCGGAGACTTCTTTCCGCTGATAATCGGGTATAGAGCTTGCCCAGAGCATCGTTACAGCCCAAATGGCTTCCGTGTTATTGGCTAGGGGCAGTAGCCCTGCAGTACAGCCTGTTTAAAAACACCTTGAACACAGAATACATAATCTAACCGCAGCAGAGATCCCCAGAGCGTGGCACAGAAGAGGCAGATGGAGAGGGGAATGCCGACGTAATGCAAGAGCTTATTTCTACTGAGTGAGGCCCTTCGGCTGTGGTGTTCATGTTTCTTGTTTCCTGAACACTTTGTCGTTGGGATCGGCCCCACAGGAACACCTCAACAGCTCCAGGGAAGCTTTAGACAGGTAACCATAGTAACTGTGGATGCAGGGTCCCTTACCTTGTGGCACATGTAGGAGCCCCCCTTCTTCACCCGCTCGGAGCCGGAGGACGGTCCGGTCTGCAGGACAGACAGAGAGACAGTGTCAATGGAGCTCTCTGACCACCACCAGAACCCCCACAAACAACACCACGAAACCCCCACCACCCCCAACATAACCAACGCCACCACCACCACCACCTCCATCATGACCCCACCACACCAACATAACCAACACCACCACCACCACCACAAACACAACCACAGACACCACCACCACCACCCCAAACACCCAACCACAAACACCACCACCCCCCCCCCCCCCCCCCCCGCCTCCCATCATGACCCCCACCAACACAAACACCACCACCACCACCACCTCCATCATGACCCCCACCAACACAAACACCACAAACACCACGCCTCCATCATGAACCCCACCGACACAAAACACCACCACCACCACCCCTCCATCATGACCCCCACCAACACAAACACCACCACCATCACCTCCATCATGGCCCCCACCAACACAAACACAAACACCACCACCAGCAGAATCTCCACCCATACCACAAACACCATAAAACGCCACCACCACCACCCCCTGAGAGGTTCTCCCCAGCCTCACCGGGTTCCGCTGGCGGTCCGTGGTGTGATACACCGTCCACCAGTCAGAGGTCCACTCCCACGCGTTGCCCACCATGTCGTACAGGCCGTAGCCGTTGGCAGGAAATGACATCACCTGCAGGAGCAGAGAGCACGGCGGAGAACGTCTTCAACACAAGACGCTTCCTCTGGGTTTAGGCTCTCCCCCAGACTAGAACCCCCCGGTCCTACCGGTGAGGTCTGCGCGTAGCCGTCCTCGGCAGAGTTGTGCGTGGGGAAGTCTCCCTGCCAGAGGTTGGCGTAGTGCTGGTCCTTGGGGGTCAGCTTGTTGCCCCAGGGGAACAGCCTGCAGGGGGGAGGAGCCAATTACCGTCTTACCGTCTAGAGCCTCACAGATGCTTTATCCAGAGGGATCGCATCACATGTATAGATCCTTATCATCAAAGAGCTGGTGGACTGGTCCTCCCTCTCTACAGGGCCCTACCAGTCCCATCTAGTCCCTAGTCTCTAGAGGGCCCGACTGGTCCGGTCTAGTCTCTACAGGGTCCCGGTCCGGTCCAGTCTCTACAGGGTCCCCGTCCGGTTCAGTCTCTATAGGGTCCCGGTCCAGTCTAGTCTCTCCTGGTCCGGTCCAGTCTCTCCTGATCCGGTCCAGCCTCTACAGGGTCCCGGTCCGCTTCAGTCTCCCCTTACCGGTCCTTGAGGCGCCCCTGCAGGGCGTGCCCCACTCTGCCTCCGTGGGGGAGCCTCTTGCCGGCCCAGGAGCAGTACGCCTCCGCGTCCTTCCAGGAGACGTGGAGGACCGGGTGCTGCAGCCTGCAGGGGGAACCACGACATCATCGCTCAGATACTCTTCTACCTCCTGTACGCACAACCATCACCATGGTTCCCATGGCGACCGTGTTTATGGGCCGTCCTGTTCGTACAACCATCACCTAGGGCTAGGGTAAACACCAGTGTTACCATGGCGACCGTGTCCCTGGACGTAATGGGGCCGGCCCGGCCGGTTCTCCTTCCCCCCCCCCCCCCCCCCTCCCCCCCAACCGAGAGGCGACGGCCTGTTGTCTGTTTTACGGTTGTTTACCTCTCTGTGACGTCGGAACCCTGCCCCTCCGGGCTCTTCCAGCTGGCGCCTTTCACCGGCAGCCACCAGGGGGCGGCAGCCACCTGAGAACGAGGACGGCAGAGCGGACCTCAAGAACTACAAACGACAGGCACCCTCTGATGGGCTCACACACTTCATCCTGGAGACAGCGCTAATTCATAATGATGACTTTAATAATCAGTATCATACGAGTCCTAGCCTGGCATTTAGCCTCTGCTGTAGTAGCCCAGGACCTGACCCCTGACGTGGTGCAGACCCGGTCTGGTTCTGCCCCGGGTCATCCCCCTAGGTCCAGATGGGGTCCCCTGACCCACGGTCACCCTCCCCTATGTACAGGGTCAGTCGCAGCTCATTAGAGGACAATCTCAAGAAAATAACATCTGGACTATGAGCGTTGATGGTTCTTAACTAAAACAGAGGTGTGCCTAAGATGATACGGGTGCCACTGACATGTAATACACTACTGTAATATACTACATTCTAATAACTTAGAGACCGATTCATGATTGCAAAATCTCCTAAGGGTCGTTTGGGATAAATAGTATCAAAACATCCACATATCTGTTCTTCTCTCCGGCATTAGAGAGACAGTCAGGTGCATCACTGGCTAGATATCCCCATACCTACCGCCTGGCTGATCTGACTCTTCACCTCCTCGCTCAGGATCCCCTCGAACACAAACGAGTCTCCGTACTGCTCCGCCTGCGGTGGGGCACAGCAGCAGAACATCAGTCCAGCAGCTCCAACCAGCACCACCCGACAGAGCAGCCCTGAAGACGCTTCACCTCAGTGACGTAGCCCGTGGCGGCGACAAACGCCTGGAACTGGAGGTTGGAGACCTCCTGGGTGTCCATGAGGAAGGGATCCAGGACCACCGGCCGCTGGGGTCCCTCCCCGTCCGGGGGGATGCCCGGCTCATCTGTCCCCATCAGGGTCTCTCCTCCCGGGATCAGCACCATCTAGAAGCCCACAGACCCACTCAGTACTGCTTCACATCCGATCACACAGGCCTGGGCCACTTATAGTGTATAGGCTGCAGTATGGCAGACACAGTATCTGTACCGTTAACGGAGAGTCGATTAAACGCAGGGTGGACCCAATAAAATAGCGAGCATTTCTCTAGGATTTATCATTTAGTTAATTAAGAGAAGCTAAACGGCAAACGCGACCTTGCTTGTTGTATCCTCGTCCTCGTCCCGAGGGTTTGAGGGCATCTCGTTCATCATTCTGGAGTATTTAACATCTGGGCTGACAGATGAGGAGGTCCTGCCTCCCAGGGGGTCCAAAACAGAGTCCCTCTTCAGGCTTTGACATCCACACCCAGCTGACTCCGACGGGACCGCGCCGTCCGCCCGGGTCCCGACCACCAGGTCTGGAGGGACCGGTTCGACCACCAGGTCTGGGGGGACCGGATCGTCCGCCCGGGTCCCGACCACCAGGTCTGGGGGGACCGGGTCGACCACCAGGTCTGGAGGGACCAGGCCGGGACCCTCAGTGCAGAACGCAGAGTACTTCGTGAGGACTATAAGAGTGAAAGTGAAGCATCGCAGCATCTTCTCACCCGCCTGTACTCTCTTGTTGACAAGGACTTCCTTAAAGTCACGTGGTTCGACAGCTTCACTGGTTAACTCTTTGCAGTCTGGCGATGGAAATGTAATGTCTTATTATGGCTATATTATCTAGTATCCGCCATGTAAAATTCACAAATATGAAAGCTAATTCCTCATACTAAACAGAATTTAAATATATTACATATATATATATATATAACTCTAAATATTGTAAATTTTGTGGATTTGTAGTCCTTGATGTGGGCGGGCCGGACCGAGGAAACAACTCAATTTCCCAGATGTCTCCACGGGTCTGGTCCCCGCAGATGATCTGGAACCCGTCCAGCGCAGAGAGCGTCGATACCGAGCTGCGCCTGCACCGCTCCGCCGCACTGAGGGGTTAACCTGTCCCGTCCTGGAGCTCCTGTGACGGCTGTCTGTCTGTCCGGTGGCCTGTTGAGAGGAGAGGAGACTTGCAGCATGCTTTCCTCAGGGGATGCGGTTTCATGCGAGCTTCTGAACGTTAACCACAGCGAAGGTAAAGTTGAGAGCGCAACTTGTGTCCATTTCCATGTCCTTCTGGAATGAGAAGTCCCCTCTCTGTGGGCTGGGAGGATAGATTCTGGTTCTGTGGACGGGAGACGCGACCACCCTTAGTGTGTTGGTGAACATGTTGGTGAACATGTTGCGGCTGCGTTCCCCTGCACGACCAGACTACTGTAACTGTTGGAATTAAGAGTTATCTAAAGTAACGCGCTTTGACCGTTTTCTTTTGTCCCTCTGAAAGCTATCGCCTTCAAAAAGAGGTGTGGGCTACCAAACCATTTAAATGAAGGCACTGGAATGTAACCTCAGAAGATCTGAAGTATTTCATTAAAAAACTGCTTATTGAGACAATGATAAGTAGTTTAAACGGACGACCATCGTCGACCTACGTTGAATTTGCCTAATAGACCGGTTCAGGTCACTATGTGTATCTCTTGACTAACTGACTCCAATCATTAACCGTCGGGCCCCCAGTCAGCACAACTTCGTGGGCGGATGGATAAGGGACGATGTTTCCCTGCACTCTGCTCTTATGCAAATAAGATCTATCTGGGGGCGGGGGGGGGTTATTAACTATTAAAGTCTCAGACTATGGTCATGTGTCCCAACACACGCTAATACGCTAACATGAAGGCCGCCAGAGCCAGGAAGGGAATCACCTGCGCTTATCTCAGCCTGGAGGAAGCATTGAATCGACCAATGAAGTACGCTACAACTTTAGTGTGTGGTTCACAGAACAGAAACCAAACACAGAGATAACAGGTGCTTTTACAGCCTTCCCTGTTCAGACCTCAAGCCCAGAGTCACCCGTTGACCTCACCTGAGGTAACAAGTGGGGCCAAGAGACACCGGAGCAAGGCTACGACGGACCTCCATCCAAGAGACACGGAGGAACATTGAGTTCTTCTGCCATCAGACCTGCTAGAAGGACTGTAACGCACCTCCTCGTCTCCATGGTAACAGGACTCTAACGCACCTCCTCGTCTCCATGGTAACAGGACTCTAACCTGTCGCCACGTCTCCATGGAGCAGGACTTTACTGTACCTCCTCGTCTCCATGGTAACCGGACTGTAACGTACCTCCTCGTCTCCATGGTAACAGGACTCTAACCTGCCTCCGCGTCCCCATGGTAACAGGACTCTACTGTACCTCCTCGTCTCCATGGTAGCAGGACTCTACTGTTCCTCCCTCCCTCCCTCCAGGTGGGGGCTGTAGGCTGACCCTCCTCTCCTCCTCCCTCCCTCCCTCCCTCCCTCCAGGTGGGGGCTGTAGGCTGACCCTCCTCTCCTCTCTCCCTCCCTCCAGGTGGGGGCTGTAGGCTGACCCACCTCTCCTCCCTCCCTCCCTCCCTCCCTCCCGGTGGGGGCCCGTAGGCTGACCCTCCTCTCCTCTCCTCCCTCCCTCCCTCCCTCCCTCCAGGTGGGGCCCGTAGGCTGACCCTCCTCCCCTCCTCCCTCCCTCCAGGTGGGGGCCCGTAGGCTGACCCGGAGACATGTCGGACAAGATGTCCAGCTTCCTCCACATCGGGGACATCTGCTCCCTGTACGCAGAAGGCTCCACCAACGGCTTCATCAGCACCCTGGGGTACGTGTAGGACCACCCCCCTGCTTCACCTTAGTGTGTGACTGCTTCCTGTCCCCCCCCCCCCCCCCCCCCCCCCCTCAGCGAGGCTGGGCGATGGTCGGCTTGGTGCTGTGGGGCTGGAAGAAATGGCAGCCGCTTTTATTTAATTGAGAGATTATTCTCGTTAGAGACAACGACCAGAGTCGTAGCCAAGGGTCGGTGTGTGTGTTGTGTGTTGTGTGTGTGTTGTGTGTGTGTGTGTGTGTGTGTGTGTGTCGTGTGGTGTGTGTGCGTGCGTGCGTGCGTGTCACGTGATCAGGGATGGAGTTAGGGTCTGTGAACCGTTCTAGTTCCCAGCTAGCCTGAAGCAGTAACAAAGCACAGAGTGAAGGAATCAGGCCTGGGGAGGGGGTCACTGGTAGTGTGGAGGTCTCCCAGCATGTGAGCCCTTTGGAGAGGGTGTGTGTGTGTCTGTGTGTGTGTGTGTGTGTGTGTGTGTGTGTGCGCATGGGAAACATGTCCTTTGGTGTATACGAAAGCTATTTCTGCTCCACCTTCACATGCTCCCTCGCGAGGCGTGGAGATCTGTCCAACCGCAGGGCTGTAACACAACGGTCTCTTCCAAATCAATTAGAATGGGAGTTATTGTTGGCCTGTTAGCCTTGCAGATGCACTGCTTTGAGAAAGGCAGTGTAGCTCTGCTCAGAGACGAGCTGTCAGCATGGCCCGTGAGTAGCCCCTTCCTCCAGCCGATAGCGGTAATGAGGAGTATTGAGAGTAATGGATCCTAGCTGTAAATACTGACTGAACCAGCGTCATGACTGTTATCTGCTGCTTGTGGGAAACAGGGAGGAGTGGGAGAGAGACAGTGTGTCCAGTAAAGACTGTGTCACAACAGAGGCGCCTTGGCCTTTCTGGAGTTCCAGAGCTTCCCACCTGCAGTTCTCACAAACACACATCCCCCCCACACACACCTCAAAACCCATGTACCACAAACACACACACTCACACACATCCCTGAAACCAACACACACATCCCACACACACATCCACACACACACACCTCAACACACACACACACACATCTCAACACACACACACACACCCCCCACACACACACACACCTCAACCCACACACTTTCCCCATACACGTATACACAAACACGTACCACACACACACACACACACACACAAACACACACACATGCAACCCAAACACACCCCTCAACACGCATGCACGCACGCGTGCCCACACACACACACGCGTGCACACACACACACACGTGTACCAACGAACCATCCCCAGTGGGCCTGGATGTGTCTCTGAGCCAAACCGCCAACTCTGTGACATTCTTCAGATTACAGAAGGGATGCAGAGAATCACGAGACGCCCTAATCCAGCCTCACCTTCATCTGCCGGCCCCCCTCTGTTTCCCCCGTCTATCGGGTCCCCAGGGATGGGGTTAACTATTGCTTTCCGCAGGGCAGGCTAGCTAATGCTTTACGTGTCTGGTTCTTTGGGCGCACGGATGTAACTAGTGAGCTAATGTTAATCAATGACCAATGCTCAGGGACTCATCAGCCTCAGATAGACAGATAGACGGTCACACACACACACACACATGCACGCACGCACGCACGAACACACACGCATAGACGCACACACACACACACACACACGCACAGGCACGCGCGCACGCACGCACACACACACACACACACAATCTGCCTTCTAGGGGATGGTGCAGACCACAGAAGGCCCACAGGTGAGGGTCAGCCAGTGACGTTGTGTTGTGGTGGCTCCTGAGTGACGTTGTGTTGTGGTGGCTCCTGAGTGACGTTGTGTTGTGGTGGTTCCTGAGTGGCGTTGTGTTGTGGTGGCTCCTGAGTGACGTTGTGTTGTGGTTGCTCCTGAGTGACGGTGTGTTGTGGTGGCTCTGAGTGACGTTGTGTTGTGGTGGCTCCTGAGTGACGTTGTGTTGTGGTGGCTCCTGAGTGACGTTGTGTTGTGGTGGCTCCTGAGTGACGGTGTGTTGTGGTGGCTCCTGAGTGACGTTGTGTTGTGGTGTCTCTCCTCCAGCCTGGTGGACGACCGCTGTGTGGTGCAGCCTGATGCCGGAGACCTCAACAGTCCTCCCAAGAAGTTCAGAGGTAAGGGAAGATGGAGACACACTCTCACCCTCACCCCCTCCCTACTGAAGCCCCCACCAGTGTTTATACTACGGGCTCTCCGACGTACCGCTGCCCAATGAACCACTTCGCTTTTGTTTGGCTCATGATGAGCTAGGCTTGTCCCTCAGCCAGGCTACGCTAGCCTAGCCTAGCCATGCTACGCTAGCCCCCGCGGCGCAGAAAGCCCCCCTCTGTTGGGGTGACGGTTTCGAATGTTTAAATGTGTGTGGTGGTGTGAGACGGAGCGAGAGAAGAAGAATGAATGAATGAATGAATATGTGTGTGTTTGTTAGTGGGAGAGAATTCTGGGAGAGGAAGGGGAGAGGAGGAGGAGGGGGGGGGGGGGAGAGAGAAAGGCTTCAGAACTAAAAAACTTTGGGATTCTTCTAAGGGTGAAGTTGCTATTTTTAGCTCCCTCAACAGGAAATAGCCCAGAACTTATGAGCAGGCCTTCCCAGGCCAGGGCTGCTCCCCGGGGAGAAGCTGGGAGACGTGTGCTTAGACAGACGGGCAGAACCTCCGCAGCAACAGGAGCTTAACAATGGTCCATATCTGGGGTTCATGTAAACGGACTGCATTTGTATCGCGCTTTTCTAACCCGATTGGCCTCTCAAGGCGCTTTACAATATTGCCTCACATTCACAATTCACGCACACATTCACACACCGGCGGCGGAGTCAGCCATGCGAGGCGACAGCCAACTCGTCGAGAGCAGTCAGGGTGAGGCGCCTTGCTCAAGGACAGCTCCGACACTCAGCTAGGAGGAGCCGGGGATCGAACCAGCAACCTTCAGGATACCAGCCAACCCGCTCCGCCTCCTGAGCCGCCGCCGCCCCGTTCATCTCACAGGGACCACATTCATGACCTACAGGGAGAAGATCTACTCTGAGTCACAGCGTGAAGGGAGGAGGAGGGGATGGGATGTCTACCCATGCCCTCACTGTTGCGTTAACCTCTTGGTAACACACATGCTTCTAATGTTCAAGCAGAAGAGTTTTTGTTGTTGTTGTTGTTGGTTTCCTGCATGCTTGACTGTGCAAACAAAGTTGACCCTCCAGTTCCTCCAGGGACATGTTAAGCCCCCCGCTTGGAGACCATGTCATGTCACCATAACAACCCCGGGATGGTACACTCGATCACCCAGCGTCCTATGGGGGTTAGAGGGGGGGGGGCGAAAGAGAGAGAGGGAGAGATAGAGAGAGTTGGAGAGACCCCTCCCAAGGCCCCATGTGTGTCAGCTGGTGATGATCAGAAGGGTCATCGACTAACAAATTCTTGAGTTCTACACATGGCGACAGCCCAGCCAATAGGAAGGCCTCATTCACACGTGTTGCAGAATAACTGGAGACCGCAGAGTAATATGGTCAAATATAACTTTGTTGTTTCCTCAAAGACACTATGACCCACAAAGCACCAAATGAGGAAATGTTACCAAACACTGAAAGTGTTTTATGCTTGGAGCGTCTATGAAGGCCGTACTTGCATCATGACTCGTGCATCATGACTCTCCACGCATCCCCATGCCTCTGGGCTTTGCTCCTGTTATGGATCAAACTGGAACTGCACATGTCTCTATTGAACAGACCTCCCATTGTTTGCCATCTTAACAAGGCTTGTATACGCACAGATCTGATCTAACACTAAACAACAGATCTGATCTCACACTAAACATCACCACTCTAGAGTGTTCTTCTGGTCAGCCTTCCCGGTTGAGCTGCGTACATTTCATCATGTGTGGTCACTGTTGATCCTAAAACATTGGTCCAATATCTGCTGTCACCTTGACAACGTGAGCGGTAGACAGAATGCTGCCGCTATTGGTCCGTCGCCAGGGACACCATCCCGGTTTAACATCCCATCATGTTAACATCTTCCGAGCGACTTCCAGCTCAGATCACTCTCAAGCTCTCAGTCCGGGCTTCGTACTGCTGACCCAACGGGGGGTCGCTGCCCTGTGACTCGGTCCTACTTTAGTTAGGCTGCGTGTACATTCTGAGTCCCCATGATGTTATTTCTGTCCACCATTAGAAGATAAGAGGCCTTCAGGCGTCTCTCTGAGGAGACGACTTCGTTCCCTCTGCCGTTCCAGGAGACCTGAGACCGGTCCTCCATGTGAGGGAAAGCAGAGCCCCCTTAACCCAGACCCCACGTCACCCCCCAAAGAGACCACAGAGTCTGCGTAGTTTGTTTTTGTATTTTCGTCAAACGTCTGTTGTTTTGGAACGTGGTTATGGCAGCCGTGCCGGGTCCCCCCACCCCCCCCCCCCCCTCCCCCCGGTCCCCTTGTCTCCCTGTCCCATGGTGTGGAGGGGTCCCTCTGTGTTCCTCTGGTGGGATGAGGGGGGTGGGTAGAGGGGAGGCTGTGTGGGGACTCTCCTGTTCTGTGGGGGTTGTGATGATGATGGTGGTGGTGGTGGTGGTGTGGGGGGGGGGGTAGAGAGAAGGCTGTGTGGAGGTCTCCTCTCTGTGTTCTCTGATGGTGTTGATGATGGGGGGGGGGGGGGCTAGAGATGAGGCTGAGTGTGGACCCCTCTCTGTGTTTTCTGATGGGGGGGGGGGGGGCTGTGTTATGTGGGGGTTTTGGTGGTGGTGGTGTGGGGGGGGTAGAGATGAGGCTGAGGCCTAAAAAAAAATTTTGTTTGGTTCCGGTTTCCGACCGACCCTGTCAATTTATGTGCGACCCAAATTATTTTATGAGTTTTATAAAAAAAAAAAAAATAAATAAAATTATGTAATTACGTTTTGGTACAGCACCTCTATAATTACGTTTTGGTACAGCACCTCTTCATTCTGTACAAGGATGAGCGAATTTTCTCGTTTTTAAATGAAAACAACCTACCTATCATTCGCTGCCGCTGGAAAAAATAAAATAAAAAAATAAAATAAATTCCCTACCTACCCATGACCTCAACTGACAACCAACAGGAACCAAACTTTTTTTTTTTTTTAGGCCTGAGTGTGGACTCTCCTGTTATGTGGGGGTTGTGATGGTGGTGGTGGTGGTTGGGGGGGGGGGGGTAGAGAGGAGTGTGGACCCCTCTCTGTGTTTTCTGATGGGGGGTGGGCTGTGTGTGGACTTCACAGCAGCGGGCCAGGCTGTACGTGTCAAACAGACCTGGCCACGTCACCACAGAGGCATGCTCACCATTTCCCACTAATGTAAACAGAAGGACGGACACACTCACACTCGCACTCACACTCACACTCGCGCACAACACACAACCGCAAGCACATAGTGGGATATCACCCCCGGACAGACGGACAGACGGACGGACTGACTGACTATCCACTGATGTTGACTTTGCCTGAGAAAAGGCAAAGAGTTGCAAAGTACACTATATGTTGAACTATATTGAGGTACCTATCTTCTACCCATCCTCAAGGGACAGGGCAGGATTGGGGTACTCCTCTTCTACACCTCGTTGGATGGGCAGGTTGTGCTCCATTTGCTTACAAAACGAAGAAGGCGGTGGCCATGTTGGATTCCACCTAGGACTGATTTGATTGTTGCCTGACGGGTGACATAGTCCTCTGTTCCCTACAGGGGGGTGAACCCCAGATCAACTACCTTTCTTGTTCTCCTCTTGGGCTTCAGTCTTCTAATGCTACTATGCTAATGCTAGTGCTAGGTGATCGGCTACCGTGAATCAGAATCCGACAGATGTACCCGAAGTGAACGCAGAGGAAGTAGTCTTGTCTTTTACACGAGTGGAGGAAACGCAACGGATGAATTACTTCTAGGATCAAATCTGGATATCATTCAGAGAAAATAATATTTTTTACGCCATCAGTGAGTTTGTTGATTAAGACGGCATGAGACCGATACATAATCTCTCCTTCTGTTCTCTTTGGCTTCTATTTCTGACCTACGGTTGCTACGGCAACCACATTCCTAGTCCTACAGGAGTAATTTAGTTTAGTAGGGTGTTCTTCTACTCCCAGAGGAAGGGTGCTGGCTCTGACCCCCAATGCCTGCCCCCTATCTGTAGGCACCCTGCCCAAGATGCCCTAACCACTAGTGTGTGTGTGTGTGTGTGTGTGTGTGTGTGTGTGTGTGTGTGTGTGTGTGTGTGTGTGTGTGTGTGTGTGTGTGTGTGTGTGTGTGTGTGTGTGTGTGTGTGTGTGTGTGTTCTCCATTCATCCCCTGGTTTGTTTGATATGGAGATGACTCCGGTCTCTCCATCCCATGTCTCTCCATCTCCGGCCTGAAACAAAGGGGAAGTCCGCATGCAAAGCAGTCACCATAAACAGGCAGCTGTGTTGTTTTTATGGGAATCGTATTTATGAGGTGTTGATCTGAACTCTGATCTGAAATGGCCTGCCAATGCACAGAAACCTGCTGATGCAAATGGCATGCAGTCGTAGCAGTGTACGTTTCATTTGTATGAACTAAGGACAGCTTTGACCTGGGATGATTATGTTCCAAGTCAAATTTAGGGAAAGCAATGTCGCATTCATTCAGGTAAATTAGCTTTTGTCAAATTGTCGAGGTGTGTTCAAAACGACGACCGCAACATCCAGGGATTTCCCGCACTTTGCAACTCGTTGCTGTTTCTCCCCTAAACTCCTCTCAGTTCCAGGTTAGACCATTTCCGAGGGAAGTGAGATGGGGCTCAACCCCGTGATAAGGATCTCCAGGGAGCACCAGAGGGGGGGGCTGGGAAATCTCCAGAAGACTCCAGTGAATTATCACTTCCTGTTCCACCGCGGCCTCTCTGCTCTCGTGCTAGCTCAGTCTCGCTCTGTGGCTTCCCTCGCTGCAGGACAGTCCTCCTGGGTTCTAAACCTGCAGGGTTTCTCCGCCGCAGACCCCCCCCCCCCCCCCCCCTTCCCCTTCCCCATGGGGTTCCTTTCATCTTCCCAGACCGGCCCCCGGTCCCGCTCCCGGAGCGCGCCTGTCCGAGGCGTCGATGCTCGGAGCGCGGGGGTAAACAACGTCTCGTGAAGCGCTCCGAGCAGCCGTTGAAGCGATGTCTCTCTGACGCGTGAGCAGCGTGCGTGAGGTAGCCTGACCACAAAAGGACACGAAGTAAGATGGTATGCATTGGAGGGGTTTATGGTCACGATATAAAATAGAGACACGAAAGCAAACCCGTGCTATGGACTCCAGTCAGATCTCACATGCCAGGCCGGACCCCCACAGCCTCCACCTGTCCACCAAGGAGCTGTTAATCTGCTCTAATTGCGAAACTTGTTAGCTACAGCTGTCCCTTACAGCTGACCCGTTGACAAAAGACCAGCCATCACTAAAGGCTGGTTGCCTGTCGAATACACGCATACGAGTACCGCATACACACACATACCGCACACACGCATACTGCACTCAAGGGTGGAGTTGAATTTAACACGCACATTAGTGTGTGAAGTCCATTTTGTCAATTCCCCCTGGGTGTCTTCTCGCCCAGAAATAAATACTGTTAATGCTTGTGAGGCTGGATCAAAGTCTCTCTCTCTCTCTCTCTCTCTCTCTCTCTCTCTCTCTCTCTCTCTCTCTCTCTCTCTCTCTCTCTCTCTCTCTCTCTCTCTCTCTCTCTCTCTCTCTCTCTCTCTCTCTCTCTCTCTCTCTCTCTCTCTCTCTCTCTCTCTCTCTCTCTCTCTCTTTTCCCCCCCCCCCCCCCCTCCACACAGCCATAATTTCTCTGTGCTGCGCTGACTGAAATGCTACTTCCTCAAAGTGTGCGTTTCTGTTTCTGGTGGGCATAGGGTCAGCGGACCCAGCGCTGGGACTCTGAGCCGCTCACCGAGACCCGGGGGGCTGGGACGAGAGAGCGAGGCTGGGATGAAAGAGCAGGGGAGGGGGCCGTCCCCACCCTCTTGTCATCCCTCGCGCTTCTCTCTCCCCGCGGCCGGCCATATTTGGTCATGTTACCAAGGAGAGGGAGGGAGGAGAAGAATGGGGGAGGATGGACTCTTGGAGAGCGAGAGAGAGAGAGAGAGAGAGAGAGAGAGAGAGAGAGAGAGAGAGAGGGAGGCAGTAAGTGTGAATGAGAGAGAGAAACAGAGATCGGCTGGTGGGCAGTTATCAGGACATTTGGCTCAGGCAGGAGCAGAGAGTCTTGCTGAGGAGGAGTTTTGTTTCTGAGTGAACCACGGCGATGGAATTGAGTAGCAGGCTTGTGTAACGCTCACCCAGGGGTGCTCAGGATGCCAGGAGCCCTGTGATGCGTCGGCTGTTTGCAACACACTGTCGTGTCGGTGTGTTGAGCCATAGTCAAATGAGGAACTCTGCTTGCTCTGCTGAGCTGTTTCAGATGCAAATCTAACTGTTCGCTCTCCGGCTGGAGGAGGCCCGACCGGCGACCCCGTTCTGTACTTTATATCTTAATGGACGACAATACAAATAATAATGAAGGACAAATGTATTGAAACACACAATGTTTTGTTGCTAATCTAACAATGCCAACCGTCTCTCTCCAACACACACACACACACACACACACACACACACACACACACACACACACACACACACACACACACACACACACACACACACACACACACGCGCGCTGGCTCATGCCAACCTCCTACTGCTTCCCTATCAAGATAACTACATCCAGAAGCAGAGAGCCATGCAAATAATGTGTGTGTGTGTGTGTGTGTTTGTGTCAAAGGCTGCTCTTTGGTTGAAATGCATATTAGGATTTGTTGTGAACACATTTCAACCTGATAAGGTTGCATTCACTTTTGAATCAAAAGCCGGCTTCATAACCATGTTTTAGCATAAATATGTTGCAATTAACAATATTGTCGTTTTGATGGCGATATGCTGTCTCTCTGAGCCTGTATCTCTTTATCTGTATCGCTTTATATGTCTTGAGATCCTGTTTGTCTCATGTCTGCATGTGTCTCTAATGTGTGCGAGTGTGTCTTGTGTCTGTGTGTGTGTCTCATGTCTGTGTGTGTCTCATGTCGGTGTGTCTCATGTCCTCGGTGTGTCTCATGTCGGTGTGTCTCATGTCGGTGTGTCTCATGTCCTCGGTGTGTCTCATGTCCTCGGTGTGTCTCATGTCCTCGGTGAGTCTCATGTCCTCGGTGAGTCTCATGTCCTCGGTGTGTCTCATGTCCTCGGTGTGTCTCATGTCCTCGGTGTGTCTCATGTCCTCGGTGTGTCTCATGCCGGGGTGTCTCATGTGTGTGTCTCTCCTCCAGACTGTCTGTTCCGGCTCTGTCCTATGAACCGCTACTCGGCCCAGAAGCAGTTCTGGAAAGCAGCGAAGCCCGGAGGGAATACGGACACCGTGCTGCTCAACAAACTCCACGTGAGAACGCACACACACACACACACACTCACACTCACACTCACACTCAGCATGCACACACAGACTGAGTACATACACACAGACTGTCCACACACACAACCCAGACTGACCATACACACACAGACTGAGTTCACACACACAGACTATCCACACACACAAACCCAGAATGACCACACACACACAGACTGAGTACACACACACACAGGCCGTCTGACCACACTCACCCAGTCTGTGGTCAGTCGCCCCCCCCACTCTGCGGCCCTCAGTAGCCAAGCAGAAGGAGCAGAGCGCTGGTCTGAGACACATTCATATGGATCATAATATTTAGGTGGTACAGATGTTTCTGCCAAGCGCTGGATTCACTTCATGGAATGCTGATTCGTCAGTCCTGTAGCCTTGTGGCCAATCTCTCCGTAACGTTTCAGAGGCGTTATGTATTTGCCGATGTCATTTCTTTGGTTTTATTTATGTCCTTTTATAGACATTCCCAGGAGCTCCTCACTCCCACTGTCTCACCTTTCTGCCCTCCGTCTGGTCTCGCCCTCTCAGCCGGTCTCTCCCTCTGAGCCGGTCTCTCCCCCTCTAAGCCGGTCTCCCCTCCTGAGCTGGTCTCTCCCTCTTAGCCGGTCTCTCATCTCTGTCTGTTCTCTACCTCTGAGTTAGTCTCTCCTCCCTTAGCCAGTCCATCCCTCTGAGTCGGTCTCTCCCTCTGAGCTGGTCTCTCCCAATGAGTTAGTCTCTCCTCCCTTAGTCTGTCTCTCCCTCTGAGTCTGTCTCTCCCTCTGAGTCTGTCTCTCCCTCTGAGTCGGTCTTTCCCTCTGAGTTAGTCTCTCCTCCCTTAGCCGGTCTCTCCCTCTGGGTCTGTCTCACCCTCTGAGTTAGTCTCTCCTCCCTTAGCCGGTCTCTCCCTCTGGGTCTGTCTCACCCTCTGAGTTAGTCTCTCCTCCCTTAGCCGGTCTCTCCCTCTGGGTCTGTCTCTCCCTCTGAGCTGGTCTCTCCTCTCTCTCCATGCAATACCTTTTAAAGCCATCCCTGCTGACCACACAGTAATGAAAGCAGACGATTGCGATCTCTCCTTTTGTTTCCATGACGATGTGAGACTGAGAGTTTTTGACTTTAGTAAACAGGAAATTCTCTCAGCTTGGCTTCTGTGTTTGAGCCTTGAATCTCAGACATGACCACCGGCCACCTGATGGTGTGTGAGGAACTGCCACGGTCTGTTGTGTGTCTCTGGGCCCGCGGGACCGGGATGATCTCTTCCTCTGTCTTCCCTTTCCCCCTCCCAGCATGCAGCAGACCTGGAGAAGAAGCAGAACGACTCGGAGAACAAGAAGCTGCTGGGCTCCGTCATCCAGTACGGGAACGTCATCCAGGTGGGCCGGCGGGCAGAGGCTGCCGTCCTCTTCATCAACCAACCTCTTCTCTCTCAAACACGACTTCACTCCTCTTCGTCAACTCACTCACCTCTCTTCTCTGTCAAACCCCGATACGACTTCAGTTCATAAATTCAAATCATTCAATTCCTATATTGATCGATGCTGCGTGTACCTGGAATATACGTTTTTAGATAAGAATGCAGAATACCAGACTTCCTGAATTGATTCGTTACTGCACTCATTGTGACCAAAGTCTTAGATAAGTTGAATGTGATGCATGCGTCAGATAAAAACATTTATCTGGTCGCATTGACCACACAGAAGGAGAGACAGACAGACCAGCAGACCACAAAGAGAGATAGACAGAGACAGACAGACAGACAGACAGACAGACAGACAGACAGACAGACAGGCTTGTGTTCGTCCTCCTGTACGATTTGACCATCACCTTCATGTGTATCCTCTCTCAGCTGCTCCACCTCAAGTCCAACAAGTACCTGACGGTGAACAAGCGTCTGCCAGCGCTGCTGGAGAAGAACGCCATGAGGGTGATGCTGGACACGGCCGGCAACGAGGGCTCCTGGTTCTACATCCAGCCCTTCTACAAGCTGCGCTCCATCGGAGACACCGTGAGTGAGGAGGAGGAGGAGGAGGAGGTCTCTTGTCAGAGTAGGTGGTTAGAGGGCGGCCCCCAGAGAGCAGGTCTCCAACGCAGCCAGGCAGCGACCCTGGAGGATAGCTAGTTCTCCTCCTCCAGATAATAGGCCCTAGTACCCTGCAGGTGTTTTGAATGTAAACTGGACCGTCTCCTACGTACAACAAATAAAATCCTCGAAAGATACGCACCTCTGGACACTTTGGGCTAATGATAATCTTCAGTGATACTAACTGAGTGTTTCTGTCCCCCGGTCCGCTGGCAGGTGGTGATCGGGGACAAGGTGGTGCTGAACCCGGTCAACGCCGGCCAGCCGCTGCACGCCAGCACGCACCAGCTGGTGGACAACCCGGGATGCAACGAGGTGCGTCTCCGCAGGCCTCCTTGTTTGATCCGAGCGTGTGGGCGTCGGAGAGCGAGGAGACTATTCCTGGCCCTCAATCTGTCGGTTGCGGCGCCGTTTCATCGTGAACCGGCCCTCTCTTCTTATTCCTCAGTTGATAGCCGACGTCCTCGCAGCAGTAGTGGCGGCATGTGGCTTCAGGAGGGAAAGCGGGTTGGCTGGCGATTCAGAGTTTCAGATTCAGAGTTACTTTTAATACACCTTATGTACAAGTGCAAGAGTACAATTCTTAGACTTGGTTCCTCAACAGTCACATAGCAGCATCTCACCCTAACTTCTCCCTACGAGCTGGCTGTCGCCGTGCGTGGCTGACACCGCTGTCGGTGTGTGAATGGGTCCATGAATGGGTGAATGTTAGGCAGCGTTGTACAGCGCTTTCAGTGGGCACTGGTTAGAAACGCGCTTTATAATTACAGCCATTTACCATTTAAAGTTTAATCCTGCCCGGTCTTTACGTCACCTTCACACCCGCGGATCGCTTGTCCTCGTTCCCCCGGCGAGATGCTCTCTGGGCCTCCTGTGTGTGACGGACTCCTCCGTCCTGTTTCAGGTGAACTCCGTCAACTGCAACACCAGCTGGAAGATCGTCCTGTTCATGAAGTGGGGCGACAACCAGGAGGTGGTACTGAAAGGGGTACGTCTCCCTCGCCGCGTCGCGGCTGTCCCTCCTGTGGTTCCCAGTACAACCGGTACACCCGTCTCTTAACATGCGACACAACCCACCGGAACACTCCGGTAACCAAGTGGTTCTGTTGCGGCGTTGCCAGGGCGACGTGGTGCGGCTGTTCCACGCCGAGCAGGAGAAGTTCCTGACGTGCGACGACCACCGGAAGAAGCAGTACGTGTTCCTGCGGACCACCGGCAGGCAGTCGGCCACCTCGGCCACCAGCAGCAAGGCATTGTGGGAGGTGGAGGTGAGGAACAGGGTTGAACAACGAAAAACCTAAAATGCACTCTGATCGCTTTGTGAGATTTATGACACATATTCAGTAGCGTAGATATGGGCGGTCTGAAACAATGCTCGGCTCTTGCTTTATTATGATACTAATAATTAATAAATAACTCAGCATTGTGTATCCTCGCTATCTTTCTACCTTGCAACTGTAAGTGCTTGGCACTTGGTTTTATGAACATCCTTCTTGGTTGCTGGCTCTCTGTCTCTCCCCCGGTTCACTACTAACGCCCAGTTTTAAGGTCTCTTAGCGTGTCTAAAACGTCTTTAAGTCTCTTTAACTACGGGGTCGTGCTGTCCTCAGGTGGTCCAACACGACCCATGCCGCGGCGGCGCCGGCTACTGGAACAGTTTGTTCCGGTTCAAACACCTGGCGACCGGACACTACCTGGCAGCAGAGGTGAGTTCACACTGAACAGCTCCTCACAACCCCGGTGTCCCACCACACCTGTCCCTCACCCTCCTTCTCCTGTCCGTCTCCAGGTGAACCCGGATTACGAAGAGGAATGCCTCGAGTCACGCCAAGCTGTATGTACACTCTCTGTTGATTCATGATCTCAGTTTCGGTTGATTCATGCTTCATTCAATGTGGGGTAGTAACCGTTCTCCACCAGAAGGTGGCACTGTTGATCTAAAGCTGTGGTCTGCGGCTCTCTGGCCAGTAGATGGTAGCCTTTAACTGATTATATACTCTATAGTAAACACACAAGGCTTTGTGTTTGTTTGAAATGTTTCATTCTGCGTTCTTGCTTACTGTCTGAAATGGGACAAAACAGAAAACCAAGCAATAGAAATACTCAAAGAACTTGTGCGACGATGAATATAAGATAAGATAAGAAAATAAGATTCATTACTAAATATGCATTCATAAAGAGATGGATACATGATGTCGAATATGTGTTGACATGTGATATTTCACGCAATTGGCAATGTTCCCATGTGACTGGGGACACGCCAGTATTTCGGTATTTCTTGTAATGTGAGCCAAAATGTAGTATTTTTTTGAACTACTGCTTTATTTTAGTCCATCACAGCGGTTTGGCTCTGGAAATGCCCTTGGCACATGACGCTATAAATACTACAACTCTCCCTCATCCAGCGACGGTTAATTGAATCACGACCGTGATGAATTATAGGCAGGCGCTCCATTAGAGGGGCGGAAGTCCTATGAAATTAGATGTTTAATTCTCTCCCTGTGTGTTCATGCGTGAACAAGTGAGAGCCGTCGGTCCTGAAGGCCGGGGGTCTTCCCCAGACGTTCTCTTAGATAGAGCGATGGACTAGACCTGTCTCGGGTCCTGAGAGCAGGACCTGTCTAGACCTGTCTCGGGTCCTGGTCCTGTGGGCAGGACCTGTCTCAGGTTTGGTCCTGGGAGAAGGACCGGTCTAGTCCTGTCTCTGGTCCTGGTCCTTAGAGCAGGACCTGTGTAGACCAGGTCCTGAGAGCCTTGTGTCTCCCCTCCAGCTGGACTCTGAGCAGGACGCTCTGCGGGCGCGTCTGAGGAACATCCAGGACAAGGTCATGTACACGCTGGTGTCGGTGCCAGACGGGAACGACATCTCGTCCATCTTCGAGCTGGACCCCACCACCCTGAGGGGGGGGGACTCCCTGGTGCCCAGGTACAGCCCCCGGGACGGGGAGGAGGTCTAATCAGGTCCCATCCTCAACTGATCTCATGGGAAATGATTCAGGCTTTGTTTAGGGAAAGTCCACCTTCCTCTTTCAGACTCATGCATGCACACCGATGGTGATCTCCACGCGCACACGCACATAGCATACGCACACTGCACACGCACACAGCCCACGCGCGCTGCCCACGTGCACTGCACAAGAGCACAGCACTGCATACCTCACACGCATACGGCACACGCGTAGTGCACACGCATACGGCACACACGTGCTGAGGCTGCGGTATGCGTGTATAATCGAACATAAAGGAAACCTTTTCAATCCATTCCCAGTAAAACCCGGCGTCTTTAATGGGGCGCAGACCTGTTGGCATCCCAGCCATAGCAGCTGCACCGCAGCACAGAACGAGATTACTGCTGTTATTCATTCAGTCATTCATTCATTCATTCATTCATTCATTCACACTCGCCCTCACTGTGGTTCTCAGTGGTTGATGTAAAAGGTGTTAAAAGTAAATAAAAAGGCAGGTAAACTCGGAGTAGATATTTGAGATTTTGTATTTCTTGTTTCTTGCTTGTAAAATATTTTTTTTTACCAGAGGTTCCTTTTTATAAATGGATTGGTATGAATTAAGTTAACAGTTGATTTGATTACAAAGGCGTTTTAAAACCTAATGAGATTCTCAGAAGGCCCTCTTCTGGGAGTCTGGGTGGACACAGCGTTGTTGAGGCGGTCATAAAGGCGATCGCACCATGTGATCGCCCTGACGACCAAGCGGAACCAGAGGTCGCGTGGGCGACAAGGTCGATGTGGCCGTGGCGGAGTTCCCTATTAGGGATAGAATGTGAAAGAAAACAGTAGAAAGAGACAATGTTCCACTTTCTTAAAGACATGAAGGCCCTATACTCTAGTGTCTAGCTACGTTCAGAAGGCCTGCCTTCAGGGGGTTTAGATTGAGCGGAGCATGGCAATTATTTTGAATATCTTGATTGGTTAAGTGTGTAACAACAGATGAAAAACCTCCCAGATAACAGGAAAATTAAATCATTCAAAGAGGGTAATCTCTGACAGGCAGCCATTATCAAACTTCCTCCAATCCATTTTGATTTGCAAAGTCTGAAAGATGATGCTTAGTGCTGGAGGTTTTGAGTCCTGCTCCCCTTCCCTCATCGCCTTTACCTGCAGGGCTCTGACGGAGTAGAGCTGAGGAAGGCCCTGAGCGTTGGACATGTAGCGCTTGAAATTAATTTACTCTTTACTATCAACTCAATTAGCAGACTAAATGACTGAAGGTCTAAAGGGCTGAAGGTCTAAAGGTCTAAATGACTGAAAGACTGAAGGTCTAAAGGACTGAAGTACTGAAGGTCTAAAGGACTGAAGTACTGAAGGTCTAAAGGACTGAAGGTCTAGAGGTCTAAATTACTGAAGGACTGAAGGTCTAAAGGACTGAAGGTCTAAAGGTCTAAATTACTGAAGGTCTGAAGGTCTAAAGGACTGAAGGTCTAGAGGTCTAAATTACTGAAGGACTGAAGGTCTAAAGGACTGAAGTACTGAAGTACTGAAGGTCTAAAGGACTGAAGGTCTAAAGTACTGAAGGACTGAAGTACTGAAGGACTGAAGTACTGAAGGTCTAAAGGACTGAAGGTCTAAAGGACTGAAGGTCTAAAGGACTAATCATGAGAGGATGAGCTGGGATGCTTCTACTGGGTAGGTTCTGGTGAGATAACCATTGAAACGTGTCTGTCTGCCTGTCTGTCTGTGTCCGGCGTCCTCCCAGGAACTCGTACGTGCGGCTCAGACACCTGTGCACCAACACCTGGGTCCACAGCACCAACCAGCCCATCGACAAGGACGAGGAGAAGCCTGTCATGCTGCACGTGAGTCCTCATGTTGAGAACCTCCTCACTGTAGAACCACATGTTAGTCCACATGTGAGAACCTCCTCACTGTAGAACCACATGTTGAGAACCTCCTCACTGTAGAACAACATGTGAGTCCTCATGTTGAGAACCTCCTCACGGTAGAACCACATGTTGAGAACCTCCTCACTGTAGAACCACATGTTGAGAACCTCCTCACTGTAGAACCACATGTGAGTCCTCATGTTGAGAACCTCCTCACGGTAGAACCACATGTTGAGAACCTCCTCACGGTAGAACCACATGTTGAGAACCTCCTCACTGTAGAACCACATGTGAGTCCTCATGTTGAGAACCTCCTCACGGTAGAACCACATGTTGAGAACCTCCTCACTGTAGAACCACATGTGAGTCCACATGTTAGAGAACCTCCTCACTGTAGAACCACATGTTAGTCCACATGTTGGAGAACCTCCTCACTGTAGAACCACATGTTGAGAACCTCCTCACTGCAGAACCACATGTTGAGAACTTCCTCACTGTTGGAGGATAACCTCCTCACAGTAGAACAACATGTTGAGAATCTCCTCACTGTTTAACAACATGATGAGAACCTCCTCACTGTATAACAACATGTTGGGAACCTCCTCACTATATAACATGTTGGAGAACCTCCTAAACTGTAGAACATGTTGAGAACCTCCTCACTGGAGAACAACTTGATGAAAACCTCCTCACTGGAGAACAACATGTTAGGCACCTCCTCACTGTATAACAACATGTTGGAGAAACTCCTGAACTGTAGAACATGTTGGAGAACCTCCTAAACTGTAGAACATGTTGAGAACCTCCTCACTTGAGAACAACAAGTGAGTACATTATGTTGTAGTTCTGTCTCAATAGTACAACATGTGAGTACTGCATTTTGTAGATCCTCCTCATTGTATTTGCTGATGGCGGTCAGATATAAATAGCTGATGAATGCAGTGCATTGATTCTCTGTTTCAATTTGTGTTTTTCCAGATCGGCACCTCGACCCTGAAGGAGGACAAGGAGGCCTTCGCCATTGTCCCCGTGTCCCCAGCAGAGGTCCGCGACCTGGACTTCGCCAACGATGCAAGTAAAGTTCTGGCTTCCATCGCCGGCAAGCTGGAGAAAGGAACCATCACGCAGAACGAGCGGAGGTACAAACACGCAGCTCTGCACCAAAGCTCACCACTTTTGCACACAAAGGTTAAAGCGAGGTATGATATGATGAAGGGAAGCTGTAAGACTGAAACAAGTGTGAATGCGCTCGTCCATCCAGAGCCGTGACCAAGCTCCTGGAGGACCTGGTGTTCTTTGTGGTGGACATCCCCAACAACGGACAGGACGTCCTGGAGATCATGGTCAACAAGCCCAACCGAGAGCGACAGAAGCTCATGAGGGAGCAGAACATCCTGAAGCAGGTAGGAGCCTTGGCTCACGTTGTTGTCCATCATTCTCCTCAAACATCTTCTCAAACAAATTAATGATCTGTCCTGAGACATCTGGAACCTGGAGTCAGAAAGCTGTCCCCTTCAGGCCGCCGTAGCTCCGGCTTGCGGTGACCTGGTCATGCGTGTCATTGGTCATGCGTGTTTCTTGTCATGTCTGTCCCTGGGGTGACTCCGTCATGCGTGTTGTGTGCAGATCTTCAAGCTCCTTCAGGCCCCGTTCACGGACAGCGGCGACGGGCCCATGCTGCGGCTGGAGGAGCTGGCCGACCAGCGCCACGCACCCTTCCGCCACATCTGCCGCCTGTGCTACCGCGTGCTGCGCCACTCGCAGCAGGACTACCGCAAGAACCAGGTCTGTAGAACCAGGACATTAGAACCAGGTCTGTAGAACCAGGTCTGTAGAACCAGGACGTTAGAACCAGGGCTGTAGTACCATGTCTGTAGAACCAGGACATTAGAACCAGGTCTGGAGAACCAGGACGTTAGAACCAGGGCTGTAGTACCATGTCTGTAGAACCAGGACGTTAGAAGCAGGGCTGTAGTACCAGGACGTTAGAACCAGGTCTGGAGAACCAGGTCCGTAGAACCAGGTCTGTAGAACCAGGTCTGTAGAACCAGGACGTTAGAAACAGGACGTTAGAACCAGGGCTGTAGTACCATGTCTGTCCAACCATGTCTGTAGAACCAGGGCTGTAGTACCAGGTCTGTAGAACCAGGTCTGTAGAACCAGGTCTGGAGAACCAGGACGTTAGAACCAGGTCTGTAGAACCAGGTCTGTAGATCCAGGTCTGTAGAACCAGGACCGTCCCGCTAGATGGGGCTGCTCAGGCTAACCGAGCCGGGCCGACTGCTGATGTTCATCCGGTCCAGACTGGATAAGCTTAATCCGACTTTGGTCACGTTGACCCTAACCAGGTCGGATCTGACCAAGGTTAGATCTGATGTCAAGTGTGCGGTAGTTTAGGATGATCCACACAGATTGTGTTTTGCACGTTAATATATTTGAGGATGCTGTTCCGTGGTAGAAGGAGTTCTGTTTTCATTCAGAATAACCGGGGTACTAGAAAGGTCTGAAAACGCTGTGACGCGATGAAGGATGAAGCTCTAAACTCATTGAAACTTATTGAGATTCCTCCTCAATCACAAAAATGCAAAGTAGTCCAAGTAGCTCATGGGGAAGAATAATCGGATAAAAAAATAAATACAATTCTGTCCTTCTCTGTAAAAGTGCAACAACATGTTTGCTTTATTTATCCCCACAGACAACCACAAGGTCATACACCCGGGATTCAAGCGAGTGGCTCCCTTGTGATTAAGCTGCGTGTTTGTTTGTGTGTGTGTGTGTGTGTGTGTGTGTGTGTGTGTGTGTGTGTGTGTGTGTGTGTGTGTGTGTGTGTGTGTGTGTGTGTGTGTGTGTGTGTGTGTGTGTGTGTGTGTGTGTGTGTGTACAGGAGTACATCGCCAAGCAGTTCCGCTTCATGCAGAAGCAGATCGGCTACGACGTGCTGGCCGAGGACACCATCACCGCCCTGCTGCACAACAACCGCAAGCTGCTGGAGAAACACATCACTGCCGCTGAGATAGACACCTTCGTCAGCCTGGTCCGCAAGAACCGCGAGCCCAGGTGCTGCCCGGGGGTCCACTGGTGACCAGGGGGGGGGGGGGGGGGGGGGGTGGTCCTCCTGGTGACCAGGGTCCTGACTGGTGGTTGGGGGTCCTATTGGTGACTGGGGGTCCTACTGGTGACTAAGAGTCCTATTGGTGACCTTGGAGTGCTATTGGTGACCTTGGGGTCCTACTGGTGACTGGGGGTCCTATTGGTTACCTGGGGGGTCCTACTGGGGGGGGGGGGGGGGGGGGGGGGGGTCCTAATGGTGACAGGGGATCCTGGTTACCACACTAATGTGTTAATGTGCTCACCTATTGATGAGCTCATTAACAAAGGCTGTAGATTAACACGTGTGTGTGTGTGTGTGTGTGTGCGTGTGAGTGTGCGCGTGCGGTAACTACACATTTGATATTGTTGACCACAAACCACACGCCTCAGTGTGTCCGGTCCTTTAAAACCGTCCACATTATGCATGTGAACGTGTCTACCCTCAGACTCTGTGGCGGTAAGCGCTCAGTGTCTGAGGTCAAGACCAGAAGGAGATCAAAGCCAGCAGGAAATCAAAGCCAGATGGAGGCGCGTGATGGCCTGATTCTGTGACGTCCAGCGGTCTCTCCTGAAGGACGGCTAATGGCTGTCTGGTGGTCTCAGGAATGTTCAGTCGCCAACCAGGAAGCACAGACAGAACATAGAAAGCTGCCATTGTTGGACTTCCATGAAACTGTTTCTCTGGATGTGATAATTAGAGTCTGGTGGTTTATTAAGGAGGGGAGTTTCTCACTGTGTGTGTGTGTGTGTGTGTGTGTGTGTGTGTGTGTGTGTGTGTGTGTGTGTGTGTGTGTGTGTGTGTGTGTGTGTGTGTGTCCCAGGTTCCTGGACTACCTCTCGGACCTGTGCGTCTCCATGAACAAGTCCATCCCAGTGACCCAGGAGCTGATCTGCAACGCAGTGCTGGACCCGACCAACGGGGACATCCTCATAGAGACCAAGTACGGCTCCCCACTTCCTCCCTCATCCTCTTCCTCTTCCTCACTGGCAGACCCGGTCTGATGATCAACTCTCGGTTCCTCCTTCTGAGAAGCTCAGATTCTGAGGACCGTGTCACAGGAAGGTCGACACAAACCAGATTTGTTTCCACCCTTGTTGACATGGAATGTGCGATGTACACGTTTCTTTATCAAGTTTAAGAACCAAAACAAAGTACTGACGGCTTGGAGAGTTGGACATTAGTGTTTCTTCTAGGATCAGTTCAATGTGATACATATTCCATCCAATGTATGATTAACTACCCAGTTTAAACCAACTTCATTTGACCTAATACGAGGTGTTAGATTCATCCTGATCAGCATGAGGTTACAGCTGGAGCCAAAGCCAGTGTAGAACAGTAGCAATACAAAATGAACCGGTTTAAACACGTAATGGCACCAGCTGTCTTTGAGGTCCAGGGGTCAGAGAACTGTTCCTAACCCCACTCTGTGTGGTCAGGAGAGCGGTTCCTAACCCGGCTCTGTGGGTTCTAGTGAGCGGTTCCTAACCCCACTCTGTGGGTTCTAGTGAGCGGTTCCTAACCCGGCTCTGTGGGTTCTAGTGAGCGGCTCCTAACCCCACTCTGTGGGTTCTAGTGAGCGGTTCCTAACCCGGCTCTGTGGGTTTTAGTGAGCGGTTCCTAACCCGGCTCTGTGGGTTCTAGTGAGCGGTTCCTAACCCGGCTCTATGGGTTCTAGTGAGCGGTTCCTAACCCGGCTCTATGGGTTCTAGTGAGCGGTTCCTAACCCGGCTCTGTGGGTTCTAGTGAGCGGTTCCTAACCCGGCTCTATGGGTTCTAGTGAGCGGTTCCTAACCCGGCTCTGTGGGTTCTAGTGAGCGGCTCCTAACCCGGCTCTGTGGGTTCTAGTGAGTGGTTCCTGACCAGGCTCCCCCCTGCAGACTGGTGCTGTCCCGGTTCGAGATCGAGGGGGCGTCGATCGGGGAGAGCTCGGTGGAGTCGGAGGAGGACGAGGAGGAGGTGTGGCTCTTCTGGAAGGACCGCAACAAGGAGGTGCGCAGCAAGAGCATCCGGGAGCTGGCCCAGGACGCCAAGGAGGACCAGAAGGAGGACCAGGAGGTGATCAGCTACTACAGGTGACCTCCCCGCGCTCCTTCTGCTGCTGCGGTGAGCAGAAGGCTTCACACACGCGTTCACCCTGAACCTGGTGGGGTCTGAACCTGTGGTGAGCAGAAGGCTTCACAAACATGTTCCACCAATACCCTGGTGGGTGGCTGGAGTTGTGGCCAACGTTTTACACCCGTGTTCATCATTACCATGGTGGTGTCTGAGGCTGTGGTGAACAGAGCGCTTGACACGTGTTCCCCATTACCCTGGGGTGTCTGGAGCTCTGGTGAACATTTTACACACGTGTTCACTATTTTCCCGGTCTCAGGTATCAGTTGAACCTGTGTTGTGGTCCTCAGGTACCAGTTGAACCTGTGTTGTGTCCCTCAGGTACCAGCTGAACCTGTGTTGTGTTCTGTCCCTCAGGTACCAGCTGAACCTGTTTGCCCGCATGTGTCTGGACCGCCAGTACCTGGCCATCAACAAGATCTCAGGCCAGCTGGACGTGGACCTGATCCTGCGCTGCATGTCCGACGAGGACCTGCCCTACGACCTGCGCGCCTCCTTCTGCCGCATGATGCTGCACATGCACGTGGACCGGGACCCCCAGGAGCAGGTCACGCCCGTCAAGTACGCCCGGCTCTGGTCCGAGATCCCCTCGCAGATCGCCATCGACGAGTGAGTGAAGCCGCCATCATGTAGCCACAAGCACAGACCTACGGGGTACAGATGATTATATCATGTTCATGTGTCCATAAATACAGACCTACTGGGTACAGATGATTATATCAAGTTCATGTGTCCATAAATACAGACCTACTGGGTACAGATTATTATATCATGTTCATGTGTCCATAAATACAGACCTACTGGGTACAGATGATTATATCATGTTCATGTGTCCATAAATACAGACCTACTGGGTACAGATGATTTTATCATGTTCATGTGTCCATAAATACAGACGGGTTACAGATGATTATATCAACATTCATGTATACATATGGGAGTGGGGGGGGGGGGGGGTAAGGATGATTATATTACAGTTAATAAAACCATATGAGGGGGGGTGGGAGGTGGCAGGCTAGTGTAGATGCCGGGGGGTTAGACTTCCAGACAAAAGGGTTTGGTCTCGAAGTCCACAGCCTCCGTGTCGGTGTTCCTCAGCCAGATGATGATCCCACTGCTCCATGCATCTCGCATCACCTTGACTCAGCAGCTAGAGGGGCGACATGGAGGCCCTTGAATTACGCTGTGCCTATTTAAGAGCAAAGGGGAACTTCATTGGTCCATTCTTTTTCCGTTCGTAGCTATGACAACGACGGCACGTCAAAGGACGAGATCAAGGAGCGCTTCTGCCAGACGATGGAGTTCGTGGAGAACTACCTGAGGGACGTGGTCAGCCAGAGCTTCCCCTTCGCCGACAAGGAGAAGAACAAGCTGACCTTCGAGGTACAGTGTTCCTCTGAGGTTCTCCTGGTGTTCCTCTGACCTTCTCCTGATGTTCCTCTGACCTTCTCCTGGTTTTCCTCTGACCTTCTCCTGATGTCCCTCTGACCTTCTCCTGGTTTTCCTCTGAGGTTCTCCTGGTTTTCCTCTGAGGTTCTCCTGGTTTTCCTCTGAGGTTTTCCTGGTTTTCCTCTGACTTTCTCCTGGTTTTCCTCTGACCTTCTACTGATGTTCCTCTGACCTTCTCCTGGTTTTCCTCTGAGATTCTCCTGGTTTTCCTCTGACTTTCTCCTGGTTTTCCTCTGACTTTCTCCTGGTTTTTCTCTGAACTTCTCCTGCTGTTCCTCTAACCTTCTCTCCCCTGGTCCCGCCCGTCTGCTCAGATGTTCCGTCAGACCCACGTCTGTCTGAGCGGGTCTTGATTCTCTGTGTTCCCTCCTGATCAGGTGGTGAACCTGGCGAGGAACCTGATCTACTTTGGGTTCTACAACTTCAGCGACCTGCTAAGGCTGACCAAGATCCTGCTGGCCATCCTGGACTGCGTCCACACCAACACCTCCTTCCCCTTCAACAAGACGGACAAGGGTGACGAGGCCAAAGGTGTGTGTGTGTGTGTGTGTGTGTGTGTGTGTGTGTGTGTGTGTGTGTGTGTGTGTGTGTGTGTGTGTGTGTGTGTGTGTGTGTGTGTGTGTGTGTGTGTGTGTGTGTGCATTTGTGTGTGTCTCAACCCCTATGAAGGAATATTTGACTTTGTTTTTCTATCTTTTTGACAAATATTTTTTTTAATAAGAAAATAAAATGGACATTTATCTTCTGATTTTGCGTTATTTGATATATACAGATAGATAGATTTATTTATATATATATAAATAGAGAGGTCTGTCCGTCGTTTGATAACTCCTATCATGAATCAGTGCAGGCAGACCTTCTAATGTAATTGACTCCAACATCTCCCTTGTAATAAGCTGTAATGTGTCAGAGTCAGGGGGCAACAGACAGGATCTAAATTACATGTTTGTGTCTGTGTGCACATGTGATGACCTTCCTGAGCGTTTTTGTGCGTGTGTGTGTGCGTGCGCGGACCCTTACTGTGACTGTGTGTGTAGGCAGCAACGTGATGCGCTCCATCCACGGCGTGGGGGAGCTCATGACGCAGGTAGTGCTGAGGGGCGGCGGCTTCATCCCCAGCACGCCAGCCTCCGCCCCCGACGGAGAGACGGCCAAGTCGCAGGTGGAGCCGGAGAAGCAGGACATCCTGGTGATGGACACCAAGCTGAAGATCATCGAGATCCTGCAGGTGAGGCAGGAGAACATACCTTCTGGAGCCCGTCCTCTTGACACCTCGTTAACACCTCGTTAACATACACCTGCGTACATCGCGTTGACACCTCGTTAACATGCTCCTCTCTACACCTCGTTAACATGCACCTCTGTACATCTCGTTAACACCTCGTTAACGTGCACCTCTCTACACCTCGTTAACGAAACCCGGCCCATCGTAGCCGTGATGCATTGGGGTTCTACAGGTGAAGCAGGAGATGCCATCTTGAGCCCATGCTCCTCTCTACATCCCTTGGGGCTCTGCAGGAGACACAGCCGAAGATACTTCCTGGAGAACATGCACCTCTCTAAACCTCGTTAACACCTTGTTACCATGCTCCTCTTAGCACCTCGTTAACGTACTCCCCTTTACACTTTGTTGACAAGCACAACATGATCCTGAGGCATTGGGTTCGACAACGTCCCTAGTGTCCAAGTCGTTCCACTACAATGTAAAAGAGAAACTAAGAAGAAGAAGGCTGGATGTGAATGTTTGAGCGCCTTGTTAGAGCAGGAGAGGGGTCTAGCCTGGTGGATTCGGACCCCCGTCTCCTAGAGAATGTTATTCTTAAAGAGCCTCCTTCCTCTCCGCCGCCTCCTGCAGTTCATCCTCAACGTGCGTCTGGACTACAGGATCTCCTGCCTGCTCTCCATCTTCAAGCGGGAGTTTGACGAGAGCAACTCCCAGAATGAGCTGTCGGTTGCCGGGGTAACGGCCGAAGGACCCAGCAACATGCCAGGTCAGTGCTGCGGGGGCGGGGCTACACGGGCACTGGCCACTCCCCCTTTGCCCTCGTTGGCAAGGCGGCTCCCCTGGCCAAAACAATGAAATTAAAGATTGTTTAGGTTTTATGAAATAATTGGTCTGAATGCTGTAGTTCCTACTGCTACATATGCTTTTGTTTATTAAGATATTGTAAATACATCAGATCAAATTAATCGGTTATGAAAATGGCTGCCATTTCCGTCCCAGAGGAACGAAGTGATGAACTAACTCTCACTACGTGGGGACAAAGTTAAGAGTGATCACTAGTGACAGAGTGAGAGTGATCACTGAGACCCGTTGATCTGAAGCCCCTTGGGGTACTAATCTTTACGTGTCCCTCGTTTCTCAGGAGCGCTGGACTTCGAGCAGATAGAGGAGCAGGCTGAAGGGATCTTCGGAGGAAGGTAAGGACAACATTCTACCTCACACCCACAAAAACTCTTGACTTAATGGACATTAGGGGCGGTTAGGCAATGATTCGGTTTTCATGTGTGTGTCTTTGTGCGTGTGTGTGTGTGTGTGTGTGTGTGCATGCCTGTGTGTGTGTGTGTGTGTGTGTGTGTGTGTGTGTGTGTGTGTGTGTGTGTGTGTGTGTGTGTGTGTGTGTGTGTGTGTGTGTGTGTGTGTGTGTGTGTGTGTGTGTGTGTGTGTGCATGCCTGTGTGTGTGTGTGTGTGTGCGCCCCCCCAGTGAGGAGAACACCCCCCTAGACCTGGACGACCAGGGGGGCCGCACCTTCCTGCGGGTGCTGCTCCACCTCACTATGCACGACTACCCTCCGCTTGTGTCCCGCGCGCTCCACCTGCTCTTCAGGCACTTCAGCCAGCGGCAGGAGGTGCTGCAGGCCTTCAAGCAGGTCTGTGATCAACACATGACTGGCTCGGTCATAAGCTTAGCTTGCGATGAATACATGAATGGCTCATTCATAAGCTTAGCTTGTGATGAATACATGAATGGCACAGTCATATGTTTAGCTTCTGATGAATACATGAATGGCTCATTCATAAGCTTAGCGTTCTTTGTGATGAAGACATGAATGGCATGGCCGTAAGCTTAGTGTTCTTTAAGATGAAGGCATGAATGTCACGGCCATCAGCTTAGCGCTCTTTACGATGACGACATGAATGGCACCGTCATAAGCTTAGCTTGTGTGTTTACATGAATGGCACAGTCATAAGTTTAGCTTCTGATGGCACACAGCTCAGTCATAAGCTTGGCGTTCTTTGAGATGAATACATGAATGTCTCGGTCACTGGTGCCCCTCCCCCCTCAGGTCCAGCTGCTGGTGACCAGCCAGGACGTGGAGAACTACAAGCAGATCAAGTCTGACCTGGACCAGCTGCGCTCCATCGTGGAGAAGTCAGAGCTGTGGGTGTACAAGCGTCAGGGTCCGGACGAGGGTCTGGACGGGGGGGAGCTGCTGGCGAGCGAGTCCGACCACAAGAAGGTGGATTGGGGGAGCCCCTGGGCTGGCTGATGGGGGTACTGGTGGAGGTTACCGGGGTTCTCTGGGCTCGAGCTGATCGCAAATAACTACACCCAGATTTACAAAGATTTGACTAATTTGATTTGATAAAGTGATTACAGTAGGGTGTTTTATTATAGCGTTTGTTGTCTTCTAAAGCTGATGTGGTTGTTGGTCTGCAGGGGGAATCGGGCGCCTCAGACAAACCAAAGAAACCAGAGACCACCA
The DNA here is from genome assembly GCF_902167405.1 of Gadus morhua. Lineage (NCBI taxonomy): Eukaryota > Metazoa > Chordata > Actinopteri > Gadiformes > Gadidae > Gadus > Gadus morhua. The sequence goes on from NC_044060.1 coordinate 5,632,055, forward strand.
GCAGCTACAACTACAGGGTGGTGAAAGAGGTAAACAGATAATCCATCATACAGACACTCTGAGCTCTCCTCTCCCCCCTCTCCTCCCCTCTCTCCTCTCCCCTCCTCTCCCTCTCTCCCCTCTCCTCTCCTCCCATATCTCCTACTCTTCACCCCCCTCCTCTCCTCTCCCTCTCCTCTCCTCCCCTCTCTCCTCTCTCCTCTCCTCTCCTCTCTCCCCTCTCTCCTCTCTCCTCTCCCCTCTCTCCTCCCCTCTCTCCTCTCCCCTCTCTCCCCTCCTCTCCCTTCTCCTCTCCTACTCTTCACCCCTCTACCCTCCTCTCCCCTCTCTTCTCTCCCTCTCTCCCCTCCCCTCTCCTCTCTCCCTCTCCTCTCTCTCCTCTCCTCCCCTCCCTCTCCTCTCCCCTCTCCTCCCCTCTCTCCTCTCTCTCCTCTCCTCTCTCCCTCTCCTCTCCTCTCCTCTCCTCCCCTCCTCCTCCTCTCCTAACGCAGTGTGTCCGCTGTGTCCTCAGATCCTGCTGCGTCTCAGCCGGCTCTGTGTTCAGGAGGGCCTGTCGGGCAGGAAGAGCAAGAAGCAGCAGCAGAGGCTGCTGAGGAACATGGGGGCCCACGCCGTGGTGCTGGAGCTGCTGCAGATCCCTTATGAGAAGGTGTGCTTCACTGGGAGGACTGGGAGGACTGGGAGACTGATCTCTGTGTGCTGGGAGTGACCTCTTGCCGCCGTTTGTCCTGAACCCAGGGGGAGGACGTCCGTATGCAGGACATCATGAGGCTCGCCCACCAGTTCCTGCAGAACTTCTGTGCGGGGAACCAGCAGAACCAAGCCCTGCTGCACAAGCACATCAACCTGTTCCTCAACCCAGGGGTGAGGGCCTGCTCTGATAGGCTGGGACGGGCCACCACGAGGGAGGAAGTCTCCTGTACACTGGCATGTTTCTGAACCCCCAAAACCTTCCTAACCGTCTCCTCTCCGTCGTGCCCCAGATCCTGGAGGCCATCACCATGCAGCACATCTTCATGAACAACTTCCAGCTGTGCAGCGAGATCAACGAGCGCGTGGTGCAGCACTTCGTCCACTGCATCGAGACGCACGGCCGCAACGTGCAGTACCTCAAGTTCCTGCAGACCATCGTCAAGGCGGAGAACAAGTTCATCAAGAAGTGCCAGGACATCGTCATGGCCGAGGTCTGCAACCCAACTAGAATGTCAGAGTACTCCAAAGTACCGCTTAGGGTACGCGTACCCCCATTTGAGAACCACTGTCCTCACCGACTAAACCCTGATGTCTCCCCAGCTGGTGAACGCCGGCGAGGACGTACTGGTGTTCTACAACGACCGCGCCTCCTTCCAGACGCTGGTGCAGATGATGCGCTCGGAGCGGGACCGCATGGACCAGAACAGCGCGCTGATGTACCACATCCACCTGGTGGAGCTGCTGGCCGTCTGCACCGAGGGCAAGAACGTCTACACCGAGATCAAGTGCAACTCCCTGCTGCCGCTGGACGACATCGTACGCGTGGTCACGCACGAGGACTGCATCCCCGAGGTGCGCCCCCGACGCCTTGGCGTTTCCACGGGAATGGGGTTTAGTAATGGTGGGGGTTGCAATGTGTGTGGGCTAACTGATTAACTTATGTTCCTTCAGATTTAGAGCTTTTAGCAGTATTGGTCAGAAGAAAAATCAACAATATAGCGCTTTCGGTACAGTAAGGATGTTCGTAGAACCAAGTGCCAAGGACTAACAATCGCTAAGTTAACCCCTTCCCTGTATGCAACAAAGATATCTAGGATAAGACGCTATTGAGATAAGAAGTACTATCTTTAAGTGCAAGGACGTACAACATACAATGATAGTGTGTTCTTTAGATCCAAGTGTAGGAATATGAATGTGTAGGGTATCGTTTCAGAACACTGTTATTTTATTGGTGTGAATTATATACGATTGATTCTTCTGGACTATTTGAATTCATGTGTTCATGGAAACACGTCTGAGCCCCTCCTGAATGTAGCAGACTCAGACAGGAAGAGATCAGAGTTAACCACCTCGCTCTGCTCCAGGTGAAGATCGCCTACATCAACTTCCTGAACCACTGCTACGTGGACACGGAGGTGGAGATGAAGGAGATCTACACCTCCAACCACATGTGGAAGCTCTTCGAGAACTTCCTGGTGGATATCTGCAGGGTAAGGGCCCCCACCCCGCCAGAGACCCCCGAAGGGAACCGGGTTCCGGAGCCTAACCCCCTGAGTCCTCTGCTCTCTCATTGGCCAGGTGTGCAACAACACCAGCGACCGGAAGCACGCCGACACGGTGCTGGAGCGCTACGTCACTGAGACGGTCATGAGCATCGTCACCACCTTCTTCAGCTCCCCCTTCTCTGACCAGAGCACCAGTCTGCAGGTAACCCCGCCCCCCTCACCCTCTTTGATGAGCACATGAAGACGCAAGGCTCTGGTTCTTCGGTATTTCACTGAGTCATCCCTCACCCTCACAGACACCATGTTAACAGGTGAACGCATGAGGACGGAAGGCTCTCTAGTTCACTGCGTCATCCCTCTCCCTCACTGACACCCAGGTTAACAGGTGAACACATGAGGGCAGAGGCTCAGTATTTCACTGTGTCATCCCTCACCCTGAAGGACCCCCAGGGTGACAGGTGAATACATGACGACAGAAGGCTCTGTATTTCACTGTGTCATCCCTCGCCAAATGGCCACCAATACAGGTTTCTCCTACTGATGAAGAAATGAAATGTTTGAAGCGATGCATGCCTGTGAGGCGTAGATGAGGAGAACGTGTTGTGAGGAATCATCTCCTCTCGTGAACTCTTATCTATTTCATGTGTGGCTCCATTCACTGCACTAAAACGTTACCACAGGACTAAACCCTTAACACGCAGTAAGTTAAGACATAGAGGCTGAGTCTGTGTCTTTAAGAGGCGTGAAGGTGGACGGTGGGGGGCCTGGGGGTAATCATGGGTAATGGAGGAGGTCAGGCAGATGGTAGATGGTTAGGAGTCACCCTGTCCTCTGGTGGGACCGTCTAACGTCCGGCTGCCCTCCCCTGCGCGACCACAGGGGGCGACCACACACTGGCATGCAGGTGTGCCGACTCACCAACGCTCTGAACCAGCAGCCACTCAGAGTGTGTGTGTGTGTGTGTGTGTGTGTGTGTGTGTGTGTGCGCGTGTGCGTGAGTGCGTGCGTGTGTCATCAGAACCGAATCCTTCTCTGCTGTTTATTTTTAGCGCCAAGTGCTTCTAAAAATACGCGTGCTTCTGAGAACCGTGTTTCCGATCAACCCCGCGGCGGAGGATCCAGGGGGGGGCAGGAGACAGAGGTTTCTCGTAGGTGCCGCCGGTTTGATTTGTGTTCATTGGGCTGCCCCTCACGAGTCTGTGAAACGTTCCCGCACCCGTTATCAACAGGCTTCCCCCTGGGGAGACACAGAAGCCTGTTGACCGAAGAAGGGTTCCGGTGCTCTCATCCGTTGGACATGGGAGCTCTGGCGTTCATACGGGAACACGCGGCTACGCAACGCAATGTGTCCCCTGCTCTTTACGAACATAATGCGGCTTGTCGTCTCTCGCTGAAAACGTTGTCGAGATGCCCTAAATAGAGCCTGCGCTGCATGATAACGATATGCAGCATACCTGAATACCTGGCTCTGTTCAGCCTGTTTCCTTACTGCCTATATCCTCTGCTGCAGGCCTCTCTGCTGGGGAAAATGATCAAGGTATATAATGTACGAGTGACCGTGAGTCTGGGTGTGGTTGGGTCCTCTATTTATACATCTGTGGTCACAGGTTGGTGGTCAGTGTTAATGGATGCTTGGGGATTCATTCTGTCAGGGTAACAAAACGCACTCTATGCTGCACCATCGCTCCCTTCATGGCACTGTGTGTGTGTGTGTGTGTGTGTGTGTGTGTGTGTGTGTGTGTGTGTGTGTGTGTGTGTGTGTGTGTGTGTGTGTGTGTGTGTGTGTGTGTGTGTGTGTGTGATTGTGTGTCTATGACTTAATGTGTGTGTGTGCGTGTGTGTCTATGACTTAATGTGTGTGTCCACACATGGCTGTGTGTGTGCGTTGATGCCTACAGGTGCATGCTTGTGTCACATGCAGGTGATTTGTTCAGGATTATGTCATGGTGTGTGCATCACCATCTCTTCCCCCGTCCTCCCCGTCTCTCCCCCCCCCGTCTCCCCCGGTCTCCCCCCTGTCCCCCCGTCCCCGTCCCCCCAGACCCGGCAGCCGGTCTTCGTCCAGCTGCTGCAGGCGGTGTTCCGGGTCTACCACTGCCCCTGGCTCAGCCCGGTGCAGAAGGGCGCGGTGGAGGCCTGCATCAAGGTGCTCTCCGACGTCGGTGAGACGCTCCTCCGGCCTCCTCACACAACACCTCCTCACACAACACCTCCTCCTGTTAGCTGCGGTTTGCTAACTAAGGCTAACTCCTCTGGCCTCCTCACCCCCTGCACTTCCTCCTCTTGTTAGCTACTTCTGGATAACTGAAGCTAGCTCCTCTGGCATCCTTACCCCTTACACTTCCTCCTCCTGTTAGCTGCTCTTGGTTAACTGAAGCTAGCTCCTCTGGCCTCCTCACCCCTTGGACTTCCTCCTCCTGTTAGCTACTTCTGGATAACTGAAGCTAACAACAGCTTACTACCCCTTTAAATACCGTCAAAGAAGCACTGAACACAAAATCAAATCTATTTCACCGTGTTCTTTGGTCTTCTATCATTTATTTGAGTTCCAACTAGGCGGGGGTTGATGTTGATAGCCGTGTCCAAGAGAGGGTTTAGCTTCTCTAGACCCTTAACGTATTACACCAGAGTGTGTTCTTCTAAAGTACAAAGTCACGGTGTGTTGGGCATTTCATAAACAACATCGCTCATAAAAACCAGCTGTTGTCATGCTCAAAACATAGCGCATGTATATCCTCGGTAATAACAATACGAGCGTCAGAAAGCGGGTGTGAATCAACATGTCGGTGCTCCTAGAGACACGTGTCTGAGTCAGTGTGTCCGTCGTGCTGTGTCCCTGGCAGCCAAGGGCCGGGCCATCGCCATCCCCGTGGACCTGGACAACCAGGTGAACAACCTGTTTGTGAAGTCCAACAACATCGTGCAGAAGACGGCCATGAGCTGGAGGCTGTCGGCCCGCAACGCCGCGAGGAGGGACTCGGTAGTGACCGCCTCGCGCGACTACCGGAACATCATCGAGAGGCTGCAGGTGAGGAGGAGGAGGAGGAGGAGGAGGAGGAGGGGGATGTGTGTGTGTGTGTGTGTGTGTGTGTGTGTGTGTGTGGGGGGGAGGGATGTGTGTTCGGGGGGGGGGGGGGGGGGGGGGGGGGGGGGTTTACCGGTATGTAAGTGTGGGTGTGTGTTTCGGTGTTTGTGTGCTTTTTCTACCGGTGTTTGTGTGTGTGTTTTTTAGCTGTGTGTGTGTTGTTTACCTGCTTATGTGTGTTGTTTACCTGTGTGTGCGTGTGCGTTGTTTACCTGTGTGTGTGTGTGTGCGTTGTTTACCTGTGTTTCTGTGTTGTTTACCTGTGTGTGTGTGTGCGTTGTTTACCTGTGTGTCTGTGCGTTGTTTACCTGTGTGTGTGTGTGTGTGTGCGTTGTTTACTGTGTGTTTGTGTGTGTGTGCGTTGTTTACCTGTGTGTGTGTGTGTGCGTGCGTTGTTTACCTGTGTGTGTGTGTGTGTGTGTGTGTGTGTGTGTGTGTGTGTGTGTGTGTGTGCGTTGTTCACCCGTGTGTCTCCAGGACATCGTGTCTGCTCTGGAGGACAGGCTCCGCCCCCTGGTGCAGGCGGAGCTCTCGGTCCTCGTGGACGTCCTCCACCGCCCCGAGCTGCTCTTCCCCGAGAACACAGACTCACGCAGGAAGTGCGAGAGTGGGGGCTTCATCTGCAAGTAAGGGTCCCCCCTCCCGGGTTCAACCAGGCACTTCATTCATCTGATATGAATCTCATTACGCCTCCATGAGTCTGTAAATGATAATGTGAGGTAATGGATGGTCATGATGGTACCATGTTGATGGGAGGTAATGGTTGATAATGGATGGTCATGATGGTAACATGTTGATAGGAGGTTATGGTTGATAATGATGGTAACATGTTGATGGGAGGTTAAGGTTGATAATGATGGTAACATGTTGATAGGAGGTTATGGTTGATAATGATGGTAACATGTTGATAGGAGGTTATGGTTGATAATGATGGTAACATGTTGATGCGAGGTAATGGTTGATAATGATGGTAACATGTGATAGGAGGTTATGGTTGATAATGGATGGTAATGATGGTAACATGATGATGGTTGGTAATCGATGGTAATGAATGATAATGGGTGGAAATGATGGAGACATATTCTGATGGGTGGTAATAAATGGTAACGGGTAACAATGTACGGTAATGGATGGTAATCAAGGTAATGACGTAATGACGAATTTAGTAATGAATGGTCATAAAGGTTATGTATGGTAATGAATGGTGGTAATGAGTGTTAACATACAGTAATGAATAATAATAGTGATATACGTACAGTAATATACGGCAATGAATGGTAATGTACTTAATGAATGATAGTAGTGGTAATGTCCAGTAGTGTTTGTAATGCATGGTAATGTACGGTAATGTACGGTAATGCGAGTGAACGGTCCGCAGGCTGATCAAGCACACCAAGCAGCTGCTGGAGGAGAACGAGGAGCGGCTCTGCATCAAGGTCCTCCAGACGCTGAGGGAGATGATGACCAAAGACCGCGGCTACGGAGAGAAGGTAGGGAGGAGGCTCTGATGGGGCTGCCCCGCCCCTCCGGAGGGCGGAGGAGGCTCTGACGGAGCTGCTCCGCCCGCCACAGGGTGGAGGAGTCCTAATTGAGCCGCTGAACATCAACCCTGGTCCTGATGATGCACTGCAGAGCGCTGGTCACCTCAGACACTGATCCTCATGCCCGCGATGGAGGGAGGTCCTTTCTCACGCAGGCCCTGGGTCAGACCAGAGGTCAGAGGTCATCCACCTCCTCCGGGGTCGTGACCCCTCGGCCGGTCGTGACTCGTGACTTTGTGAGGTGTAGCGCCGTGCGTTAAAGCGGCACAATGGCTCAGCGTCGTGCACACGGCCGTCATTGCAAAAAAATAAATAATAATAATTTCGGGGGATCCCCTGTTGAAGATCTGTGTTGTTGGACAACAACACCCTAAGTTGTTGTCTCTGCGGCGCGTTAGGACCTGCAGCCTCGCGGCGCTGCGACCTGTTAGCTGCGACCTGTTAGCTGCGACCTGTTAGCTGCGAGCTGTTAGCTGCGACCTGTTAGCTGCGACCTGTTAGCTGCGAGCTGTTAGCCGTGATGTTGTCCTCTGCTGATGCCTCCTGTCTGCCCCTAACGCCTCACCCTCTGCTCTCTTTCAGCTCAGGGCCTTTGATGATGAGATGGATGTGCCCAAGGTTGTCTAACTTTATACCACGCCCGTGCCTCTCTCTCTCTCTCTCTGTCTGTCTCCGTCTCTGCCTCTTTCTTTGACTTTCTCTCTCTGCCTTCCTTTTTGCACTCTCTCCCTTTCGCTGTCTCTCTCTCTCTCTCGCTCTCGCTCTCTCTCTTGCTCTCTCTCTCGCTCTCTCTCTCGCTCTCTCTCTCTCTCTCCCTCTCTCTCTCTCTCTCTCTCTCTCTTTCTCTTCTCTCTCTCTCTCTCTCTCTCTCTCTCTCTCTCTCTCTCTCTCTCTCTCTCTCTCTCTCTCTCTCTCTCTCTCTCTCTCTCTCTCTCTCTCTCTCTCTCTCTCTCTCTCTCTCTCTCTCTCTCTCTCTCTCTTGCTGTCTTTATCTCTCTCTCTCTCTCTCTCTCTCTCTCTCTCTCTCTCTCTCTCTCTCTCTCTCTCTCTCTCTCTCTCTCTCTTTCGCTCTTGCTGTCTTTATCTCTCTCTCTCTCTCTCTCTCTCTTGCTGTCTTTATCTCTTGCTCTCTCTCTCTCACTGTGTGTGTCACTTTCTCTCTCAGCTTCCGCCGTTAATGTCTGTGTCTTGCTAGAAGTAGTTCTGAAAACAGTGGAATTGTAGCATCATTAGGATCTGTAGCATTGTTAGCATCTGTGTGTTTTTGGTGATCTGGCACATCTGACATAATCTGTGTATGGTTGGTTTAGCCTTTTAGATACACTTCACCTACATATATGCACACATATACCAACACTGTGGATATACATGGAAGATGAGTGGGATGTTCTCAGCACGGTCTCTCCATGGTGGTGTCACTGTCTCTCCATGGTGGTGTCACTGTCTCTCCATGGGGGTGTCAGGGTCCCTGGTAGGTCTTCCCCAACACAAAGTTCACACTCTTCTCCTGAAGGCTGTCTCTGTATTTCTGGTGCGTTTCTGTCGGCCGCCAGTAGGGGGCACTGTGACGATGTGGACGTTTTCAGAGATGGTTGCTGTGTGCGTGCGCGTGTGTTTATGAATGTGAGACGCGGTGGCAGGCGGCGAGGCTGTCCTAGTTTTCTTGTGCTTGTGAGCGGCACGATTCCTGGAGCCCTGCCAGCCCAGGCTGAGGTTACATAAGATCCAAGGTTTTTATTTTTTCCTGGAACTAAGCCCCTGCATCGATGTGTGACCTTCAGCAGTAATTGCCAATAAAAGTGTAGAGAAGCTGTTTACCCAGAGAGACGTGTGTGTCCGTGTGTGTGTCTGTGTAAGTGTGTGTTTAGGTGGTTTGTGTCTGTGACTGTCTGTATATTTGTGTGTGTGTGTGTGTGTGTGTGTGTATGTTTGCGTACGAGCGTGACTGTGGTGTGCCAGTGTGTGTGAAGCGTGCATGTGTGTGGGCGCCTCTGTGTGCATGGATGCCTCTGTGTGTGTGTGTGTGTGTGTCTGTGCGTGCCTGGGTGCATGGATGTCAGTGTGTGTGCGCGTGTGTGTGTGTGTTCCTGTGTGTGTGTGTGTGTAGAGGAGGTGCAGAGAGCTGGACAGCAGCGCTCCTGTGCAGACCTGCCCTGAGCTGTCACGGAGGCTTGTTGTTTCGGGTCCACATTGAAGTCATGATGTCACCCCTTTTGTAACACCTTTTTTTTTCGGCGCTTCCTCTTCCATTCACACCTTCGCCTCGCACCCGTCACCCCGTCCGAGGTGACGGGGTGACGTGTCGCTGCCTCTCCTGACCGGTGAGAACCCGTTCATAGAGCCGGCGGCGGCGGCGGCGGTAGAGGCGGGGGGGGGGCGGTGGCGGCGGGGGGGGCGGCGGCACGGCGGCACGGCGCTATCACTGAGGAGCACGGGGCTCACGGTCAGAGAGCGGCCATGTTTCCACGGGGAGGACGCAGGGCAGCCAGAGAAGCGTCTGTGAGCTGTTGGGGGAGGCGTGCGAACCTGAGCAGGCAGCCAGGGAAACAGACGTAAACAGGCCAGAGTGTGGGCCGGAACAAAGCGCCTGCGTGTTTGTCTGAGAATGCTTTCTGAATGATCAGGGGTTTGCCGCAGGGAAACTCCTGTTTGTGTGTGTGTGTGTGTGTGTGTGTGTGTGTGTGTGTGTGTGTGTGTGTGTGTGTGTGTGTGTGTGTGTGTGTGTGTGTGTGTGTGTGTGTGTGTGTGTGTGTGTGCGTGCACGCGCGCGTGTGTGATCAGTCATCTGTGTCCTCATGATGCTGCTGTCTGCGGTCTTGTTATGGACGCTGAAGTCATCCGTGGCCACCTGACCTCATCCCCTTCAGATCATGCTCGGTGACCCAGGAGCCCCTGAGCCCTAGCCGCTCTGTATTGCTCCCCCCCCCCGCAGAGACCCCCGCTGTGGGGGTGCGAGAGTGTCCCTCCCCGCTGGTACTGCTCCGCTCAACCTGGGCTCAGGCCGTGTGTTTTGGCACGGAGAACACAGCTTGTTGACGCTACTGTCCCCTTTTTAGCGCTGAACTCTGTCCACCGCTGTAGACCACACACACACACACACACACACACACACACACACACACACACACACACACACACACACACACACACACACACACACAACACACACACACACACACACACACAAGAGACACACACACACACAACACAAAGAGACACACACACACACAAACACGCCAACCATTCCTGTGAAGTCATTGATTTGACCAGAGCAGGGTGGGATAGGGTTTGCGTTGGAGCTGACGTGTGTTGTGTTTCTGATGGGAGCTGGTTGTGTTGGAGGTGATGGCGTGTTGTGTTTCTGACGGGGTTGGGGTGGAGGTGACGATGTGTTGTTTGTCGTGTTTACTCCAACGCTCTCTTCCTCCCGTGCCCCGGCTCTCCTCTCGTCACTCTCTCCGTGTTTGGGGACAGACAGACGGTCCAAGTCTCTGGTTTGGCGGACGGGTTCTGGATGTATTTATTCTCATACTTTTTTTTTTGATAGAGCCCCTGCAGTCCTCTCTCGCTGCCCCCCTGCTTGGCTCTCTGTCACCGTTTGTTTTCAGAGTCGTCGCTCAGCACAACCCTCTTTTGGTTTCCGTCGACCCCATTTAGCCGCGCGCTACAACGTCTCGTACCTCCAGCCGTGGGAGGTAGAGGGGAACGGGGAACAGGGCAGTCTGTTCCTCGACCGCGTACCGACGCACCGCGCGCCAACAAGACACACACTGCAGAGAACTTAACACAGAGAACACAACACAACAGAGAACACACCACGACGGATAACACAACACCTCAGAGAACACAACACAACAGAGAATACACAACGACAGATAACACAACACAACACAGAACACAACATAACAGAGAACACAAAACAACAGAGAACACAATGCAACAGAGAAACCGAACACAACGCAGCCGAGAACACAACACAACAGAGAACCAAAACAATGCGGTCACTTTGAGAGTGTGGGAACCGACTTCACTGTGCTCATAATAACCAACACCGTACCTCACTTTCAACCCCACCACCCTACGGATCATGAGCACGGCTGCACCACCCAAACACCACCCAAACACCAACCCACCACGGCCCTCTGCATGCTCACTCACACACCGGTGCTGTCACCCACCTGCCTGTCACTCATCCCTTCTCCACAGCCGTTCCACCTCCTATCGCATGATCAACTAACCCTGTTTGTGTTCTGCCGTCTGCTCTGCTGACTCACCCCCACCCCCACCCACTGCACCACCCAGGAGCTGGATCAGAACCAGCCTGAGAAGATTGTGGAGGACCAGAAGAGGGTAGGTACTCCAGGCATCACTGCGCCCTGAGGACACGCCTGCTTATTGGGGTTCCTAAGACACGCTTGAGTTAAGTTCATACATCACGCTTAAGTTAAGTTCATACAACACGCTTAAGCTAAGTTCATACATACACTCTTTATTAAGGTGCACACAACACGCTTAAGTTAAGTTCATACAACACGATTAAGTAAAGTTCACACAACACGCTTAAGTTAAGTTCACACAACACGCTTAAATTAAGTTCACACAATACCTTCAGCAAAGTTCACACAAAAAGCTTAAGTTAAGTTCATACAACACACTTAAGTTAAATTCATGCAACATGCTTGAGTTAAGTTCATACAACACGCTTCAGTTAAGTTCATACAACACGCTTAAGATAAATTCATGCAACACGCTTAATTATAAATTCATGCAACCCTCTTAGTTCATGCAACACGCCTTATTAAGGTTCATAGAACACACTTAAGGTAAGATGCACTTTACACACATAAAAAACAACGAAAACAAATCAGTTCTAAAGATATGTAGATGGCCGATACGTCTCGTATTTGGTTTGTTAAATATAGTTTAGAGTTAGAATGAGAAGTAATGGGGCTCCAAGGTCCGCTGTGTGTGCTGAAGAGTAGAGAAGGTGGAGCATCACTCAATGTTTTGCTTTCTAGGCTGCTCCCTGCATAATGGCAGAGCCACGGATCATTCTAACACCGTCCCTTATGGGACCTGATGGTTGAAGTGGGAGAACGTAGCATTAATATTGATGTACTGAACACAGCATATTTTAGGGAGAAGGCGTCTGAGGAATCCGGGTTGGGAAGGCGTGAGGTACATGTCACACGTTTTACCAGCCACAGACGTTCGCCTGAAGAGGATGGAACCGGTTTAAACTGGGGCCAAAAAGACTGAGTTGTATCTCAAACTGAACATGCTACTCCGTAGTAGAACGCTGTGTTACACACTCAATATTACAAACTGCCTTGGGTTAGTTTAGACTTCAGAGATGTGTTAAAGGTGACATATTATGCCACCAGGTTTGAGCTTGATGAGCCGTTAAAAGCCACTCACACCTGGTGGTATAATACGTCACCTTTAAAGTATGTGAGAAACATGATAACACGTGCATGTTCATGTCAGTCATGCAGTGGTTTACGCTTGCAAACATCGAAGGCTTAATTCACTCTTGAATGATTCTTAGGATTTAGATTCAGACCGAGTAGTATAGTGATGGGTTAGTAAGTGGCATTCATTGAAGACCTAGTGCAGTTAAAGCGAGCTAGAACACGGTCCCTATAGCTGAACCCCAGCGCTGCGCAGACGTTGAGTCAGGTCGTTATCTAAGACTCCTGCTTTCTTTCATTTCCTGTGAATGTACGCGGCGCTCATGTTCCCGCCAATAGACGGCAGGGTGGGCATGGCTCGCGTCCCTCCAGAGAGAAGCCCGCCGTGGACGTCTTAATATAGAACCAGTGCTTATGTGATCACACACACACACACACACACACACACACACACACACACACACACACACACACACACACACACACACACACACACACACACACACACACACACACACACACACACACACACACACCTCTGCTTTTCTCCCTTCCTCTTGTTTCCCTATAGGATGGTCTGTCAGGTAGCTGTGGGCCATCGTTGCCATGCCGACGGTTAAGTCGTGCTTCTGGGGCCCGTGGTTACGGGGATGAGTCACGCCGTGGGTGGGGTTGGGTTGGCCCCACAGGTCGTCTCGTCTGAACACCAGAACCCGTAGGAGGAGGACGCGGGCAGTAGTGATGGAGTTGGTGGCGGGGGTGCTACTACGTCTGTCTGCGGCAGAACACTCCCCGAGTCCAGCTTGAGTCTCATCAAAGCTCCTTCGGTTTTATAGGAGTGCGGACGGTGTACTTTGGATATAGCGTGACTCTCGTAAAGCACGATGCACCCAAAGTACACCGTCCACACTTCTATAAAACCTAAGGAGCCTTGATGAGACTCAAGCTGGGCTTGAGTCTCATCAAGGCTCCTTAGGTTTTATAGAAGTGTGGTCGGTGCACTTTGGTTTTATGGAAGCGTCGACGGTGTTCTTTGGGTGCAGCGTGAGGCTCGTAAAGCATTGCGTGCGTGGTGCATACTGCGTTAGCCCTGCTGGTCCGAGGTCTGCCCTGTTGTCCACCTCTGACTCGTCACAATGTGAACCCCATATCTCCCATCGAGGGGGGGGGGGAAGACCCCCCAGATCTTGAACGTCCCCGGTTTCCCCCAGCAGGTGTGATTCTGCGTGCGACCGCCACGTGGCGCCACTAAAGGTTTCCGTTTCCTTTTCCCCGTTGCAGGGCGAGGCGCTGAGGCAGATCCTGGTGAACCGTTACTATGGCAACTTCCACCGCAGCGGGGGCCGCCGAGACAGCCTGACGGTGTACAGCCCAGGGGCCCTCAGCCCCACGGGGGCCGGCAAGAGCCAATCAGGTGGGGCGGCATGCGTGATGTCACGTATCTTAACGACCAGGGGTTTGTGAAGTCGTGAATGATGATGTGTGTGTGTGTGTGTGTTCTTGTTATCCTATCGGTGGACAGGCTGTGTTCTCTCTGTTCTGTGGAGCTATGCTACACACACACACACACACACACACACACACACACACACACACACACACACACACACACACACACACACACACACACACACACACACACACAGCCCCACCGGTTTGGGACGGCTCTTGTCCTGGGCCAGTGGTGTTGTGGGGGACGTGGGGACACAGTCGCCCGCCCAAAACACGTCCAGTATGTGTGGAGCTGGGCCTACAGCCAGGAGCTCAGAGTCCAGCCCGGTCTTATCTCAGGGGAGGTTGTGCGACGATTTTGTTTTTTGTTGTGGAGCGGTGTTGTGCGTACGGCCCTGGACTCTGCATCAGGGCCACCGCCGCCGCTAACCGCCTCCACTTCCATCTTGGCACAGGGAGCGCCACAGCCATTATCAGCCCGCTCGCTCATCGTCCCCACGACGAGAGAGATAGAGCCTTCCCCCTCCACAGTGTCTCCAGCCTGCTGAGAGGTGTTTCGGCGAAGCCGAGAGTCGCGGCTCTTTTTGCCGTCTTCTTCTTCACAGATTGTGTCTTTTTCGAGGAAGCCCCGAGGTCACGCGAGATGTTCTCCGAAGACGCTGTGTGTGTGTGTGTGTGTGTGTGTGTGTGTGTGTGTGTGTGTGTGTGTGTGTGTGTGTGTGTGTGAGTGTGTGTGTGTGTGTAAAGTGCCACCCTGTTGAGTCACCGGGGTTTGTGTGGCTCGCTTGCTTCAAGGACGAATCCCAGCGCTTGTCCCAATGCGGCGTTAAGGACGGCTTGAACAACATAGTGTTGGTATCCACGACGACGGCCGTCGTCGTGGATACCAACACTATGTTGTTCAACGCGTTCACAACAGCGGGGGGGAAGTCTACCGTCCGTCCTGGTCCTGGCTCTCCATCACTCCCCTGGGCACCCGAACGAACGCTGGCACACGGCCAGGGCCTCTGTACCTCCCGGTCCGCCGTGTGCGTGTGTGTAATCCCCTCTTCACCGTTGCTAAGCGATAGGCTGCTACTTCCTGTGAGTGCCGGGCTGCACCTGTTGCCTGAAACTAGAGCCAGGCGGAGGCTCCGTACGGTCCACTGAGTCTGGGTCCCGTTGGGGGGGGGCACCCACAGGCACATCCACGTACAGTTCACAGCCACCGAAGTCCAATAGGTCCCGTTTGTCAGAAGGAAAGAGAGAAAACAATATATCGCTGTCGGTAGAGTCAGGATGTTCATAGAACCAAGTGCCAAGCGCTAACAGTCCAACAAAGATAGCTAGGGTAAGATGCTACACAATGCTGAGTACTATTTTCAAGTGAAAGGAAGTACAACATACAATGAGTGCGTACATTTAGTGCGAAGAGTTACATCATACATCAAGTGTGTACATTAAGTGCCAGGACGTACAACATAAGTGCGTAAGAGGGCAGTGTGTGTGTGTGGGGGGGGGGGAGGCGGCTATGCAGTAGGTGCATAGCCTCTAGGTGAACCCTGAACAAATTAGTCTTGGGTCTTTTTGCCGAGCGACTCTGTGGTTAAGGAACACAGATTACGGTATTTGCAGGCTTCCTCGTCTCATAATTATGTTACATCTGTGGTTTGTCACCTGTAGCGCCGGAGGCGTTGACACGAGGGTGCCTTCAGGGTCACAGCGTGTCGTGACGTCTGTCTGTCTGTCTGTCTATCTGTCTGTCTGTCTGTCTGTCGTCGTCTAAAGACAGGTGGTTAAATGTGTCTGCGGCCGGCGGTCGGGTCAGGTTGAAGGTCTGGAGGTCTAAAAGCAGCATGTCTTAAAATGGAGCTGGAATTGGAGAGGAGTCCCAGGGGAGGTCCAGGAGGAGGATCAACACGGAGAAGGGTCCAGGAGAGGGGTCCAGGAGAGGGGTCCAGGAGAGGGGTCCAGGAGAGGGGTCCAGGAGAGGGGTCTTAGGTGGGGGTCTCGGAGAGGGGAGTGTGCAGAGTGGGGGATCCCGGTCAGGCCTCTTGTACAGATGCCACCCAGATTAGTTTTGTGGACAGCAGACTAGCAGTAACCCTGGGGTGAGCGAAGGGCTAACCTAGAGTAGCCAGACTAGTGCTGGGTGCTAGCAAGCTGAGCTGGCTCCTCACACTCTGTAGCTTGGAGCTAGCAGGCAGGCTGAGTAGGCTCCTCACACTCTAGCTGGGAGCTAGCAGGCTAAGGGGGCTCCTCACACTTTGTAGCAGGGAGCTAGCAGGCTGAGTAGGCTCCTCACACTCTGTAGCTTGGAGTTAGCAGGCTGAGTAGGCTCCTCACACTCTGTAGCTGGGCGCTAGCAGGCTGAGTAGGCTCCTCACACTCTGTAGCTGGGAGCTAACAGGCTGAGTAGGCTCCTCACACTCTGTAGCTGGGAGCTAACAGGTTAAGGGGGCTCCTCACACTCTGTAGCTGGGCGCTAGCAGGCTAAGGGGGCTCCTCACACTCGCAGCCACTGCAGGTGGCTGAGGGGGTGACGCCGGTGAGAATGTACCGTATCACCATCTGTGGTTTGAAGCACCATCTGTCGTTAAAACAAGGTTTCCTGTTTTGTTTACATCATGTCTGTAGAATATCTCTTATATCTCTGCTTAAAGGAGAAAGACAGAATTGAGGAAGCTGGCATGGTGAGCAACAAAGGCCATGTCCACTGTATTTATATATTCACCCTGATCCGAAGTTACCATTGTATAAAATACACAATTACGGCAATAAATGCAACCAATAGAAAATGGGCCAACGTGAAGTCAGGGTTACGCTGGGAATGTTCACGATACTGAGTATAATCCTGATCCCCACCCTGTCTAAGCCTGTCCCCATGAACCTTACAGCCCCTCGACCGTTGACGTTGACCTGGGCGGCATGTGTCTCAGGAGGTAGAGCAGGTTGGCTGGAAACCGGAAGGTTGCTAGTTCGATCCCCGTAGTGGCGAGGTGTCCCTGAGCGAGACACCTCGCCCTAGCTGCTCCCGACTGCCGCGTGGTTGCCTGGTTGACAACGCCGTCGGGTGTGTGTGAGTGTGTGTGCATGGTTGCGTGAGTGTGAGGCCATATCGTGAAGCTCTTTGAGTGGCCGCTGGTTAGAAGAGCGCAGTATCAATGCAGTCCGTAGACCTGACCCTACCCCTGCGTGTATCCCAGGCCTGGGGGGCCCCGGGACCCTGAGCCGGGGGGAGATGGGTCTGGCCGAGGTGCAGTGCCACCTGGACAAGGAGGGCGCCTCGGACCTGGTCATCGACCTCATCATGAACGCCACCAGCGACCGCGTCTTCCAGGAGAGCATCCTATTGGCCATCGCTCTGCTGGAGGGGGGCAACACCACCATCCAGGTACTCCACCCTACAGACACACCACCCTACAGGTACACCACCATCCAGGTACACTACCCTACAGAAACACCATCCTACAGGTACACCACCATACAGGTGCACCATCCTACAGGTACACCACCCTACAGGTACACCACCCTACAGGTACACCACCCTACAGAAACACCCCCCTACAGGTACACCACCCTACAGGTACACCACCCTACAGGTACACCACCCTACAGACACACCACCCTACAGGTACACCACCATCCAGGTACACCACCCTACAGAAACACCCCCCTACAGGTACACCACCATACAGGTACACCACCCTACAGGTACACCACCCTACAGGTACACCATCCTACAGGTACACCACCCTACAGGTACACCACCCTACAGGTACACCACCCTACAGACACACCATCCTACAGGTACACCACCATCCAGGTACACCACCCTACAGAAACACCACCCTACAGGTACACAACCCTATAGGTACACCACCATCCAGGTACACAACCCTATAGGTACACCACCATCCAGGTACACCACCATCCAGGTACACCACCATACAGGTACACCACCATACAGGTACACCACCCTACAGAAACACCACCCTATAGGTACACCACCATCCAGGTACACCACCCTACAGGTACACCACCCTACAGAAACACCACCCTACAGGTACACCACCCTATAGGTACACCACCCTACAGAAACACCACCCTACAGGTACACCACCCTACAGGTACACCACCATCCAGGTACACCCCCCTACAGAAACACCACCCTACAGAAACACCACCCTACACCACCCTACAAACACCATCATACAGGTACACCATCCTACAGAAACACCACCCTACAAACACCACCCTCAGGGGGGAAACACCACCATACAGATCCACCACCCTACACCTACAGGGATGGAGCACCACCCTACAGGTAACACCACCCTACAGGTACACCACCCTACAGGGAACAGGTTCAGAGGGTTTATCGTGTAGAACATAAAGGTGTGAATAATGTTGCTGCTCTGTCCAGATCGTGTTTAGCCCCGCCCCTCCACCTGAACCGGTGACGTTTAGCCCCGCCCCTCCACCTGAACCGGTGACGTTTAGCCCCGCCCCTCCACCTGAACCGGTGACGTTTAGCCCCGCCCCTCCACCTGAACCGGTGACGTTTAGCCCCGCCCCTCCACCTGAACCGGTGACGTTTAGCCCCGCCCTCCACCTGTACCGGTGACGTTTAGCCCCGCCCCTCCACCTGTACCGGTGACGTTTAGCCCCGCCCCTCCACCTGAACCTGTGACTCATTCTCCTCATCTCTCTTTGCAACACGCACTGCAGAGTGTGTCTGTGCACACGTCAGACTGTCTGTCTGTGTGTCTGTCCGTCTCTCTCTGAGTCTGTGTGTATTTCTGTTTGTATGTTCACATATCAGGCTGTCTGTGTCTGTCTCTCTCTCTCCAACCTGTCTGTGTGTGTCTCTCGCTCTCTCTCTCTCTCTCTCTCTCTCTCTCTCTCCCCTAGCCCATCTATCTGTCTCTCTCTCTCTCTCTCTCTCTCTCTCTCTCTCTCTCTCTCTCTCTCTCTCTCTCTCTCTCTCTCTCTCTCTCTCTCTCTCTCTCCCCTAGCCCATCTATCTGTCTCTCTCTCTCCAGTCTTTGTGCATGGTGTTGCATAAGTCGCCCGCTTGCATAATGGGATCAGAGCGGAGGGGGGGGTGATCAGAACGGGAGGGGGGGGGGGGGGGGGGGGGGGGGGGGGGGGATGAAGTGCTCTGACTTCCCATGACTGCCTGTACGACTGCCCCCCCCCCCCACGCCCAGCGCGTCACGTGACCAAGCTGTTACATAAGATCTGTGTGAATGAACAATGAGGAATGTCTCAGGCTTCGACACATTCCAGACTCACTCTCTCTCGCTCTCTGTTTCTCTCTCTCTCTCTCTGTCGCTCTGTCTCTCTCTGTCTCTCTCTCTCACTCTGTCGCTCTCTCTCTCTCTCTCTCTCTCTCTGTCTCTGTCTCTGTCTCTCTCTCTCTCTGTCTCTCTCTCTCTCTCTCTCTCTCTCTCTCTCTCTCTCTCTCTCTCTCTCTCTCTCTCTCTCTCTCTCTCTCTCTCTCTCTCTCTCTCTCTCTCTCTCTCTCTCTCTCTCTCTCTCTCTCTCTCTCTCTCTCTGCCCGTGGGTCTGGCCGGGCCTCCGGATACGGGGGTGATGGGGGTTGAGAGGGGGAGGGAGGGGTTAGAGACCGGAGCTCCCCCGGCTCCAGAGGAAATGTCCGGGGAGCAGAACGTGCCGGGCAGCACGGCGTTAGCATTGCGGCGCTAGCATCAGGTGAGCCCTGCCGGCTAACGAGCCCCTGGAGAGGATTTCCTAGAGCGAGGAAACCCCGACTTCTCAGGCAGCTTTAATTTTGACGGAAACTCAGATATTTCCCTTCCATAAGTCATCCCTTAAGACGTAATGTACGCCCTGGTTCTGTTGATACCTGAACTAAATCGTGATCGGGAAATGAAGGAGGCTACACTGCGTCCTGCAGGGTGGGGGTCTGTTGTCATAGAGCATGAGAACACGGTTCAGGGGGTTCTTCTGCGCACGACCTACATGATGCCCAGAAATAAACCAGACTGAATCACCCGCTCACGTACGCTCTCTCTCTGTCTCGTGCTCTCTCTCTCCCGCTCTCTCTCTCTCTCTCGTGCTCTCTCTCGTGCTCTCTCTCGTTCTCTCGTTCTCTCGTTCTCTCTCTCTCTCTCTCTCTCTCTCTCTCTCTCTCTCGTGCTCTCTCTCTCTCGTGCTCTCTCTCTCTCGTGCTCTCTCTCTCTCTCTCTCTCTCTCTCTCTCGTGCTCTCTCTCTCTCTCTCTCTCTCTCTCTCTCTCTCTCTCTCTCTCTCTCTCTCTCTCTCTCTCTCTCTCTCTCTCTCTCTCTCTCTCTCTCTCTCTCTCTCTCTCTCTCTCTCTCTCGTGCTCTCTCTCTCTCGTGCTCTCTCTCTCTCACGTACGACCTCTCTCTCTTCTCTCCCCCCTCCTGGAGAGGATCTGGGCAGTGCCTGTCTGAGGAACTTTCCATTTCCATTCCAGACACTTATTCAGCACACACACGCACGCGCGCACACGCACTCCAGTCCTAGTTTTCTTCGAGCGACCTTGCTCCTGAGGGCGCTCTAACATCCACCCCGTAACCTGGCGACCCCCTGACCTTTGGGTGGGTCTGACCAGCACAGGGCAGTACAAGCCTTCTCAGAGGGGGGGGGGGGGGGCTGGGTGCCCTAAGAGGCCCTCAGACTGGCACCTGGCCGGGGGGAGACAGACGCTGTGGGGAATAAATCACAGAACCACAACAACAACAACAACAACAACAACAACAACAACAACAACAACATGGAGGCCCAGAATCCCTGAAAGGCGGCGGGGAACTCAACGAGAGGACGGCCTCTCTATTGGGTCGTCGTGGTGTGTTGCCTGAAGAGGGAGGGAGGAGGGAGGGAGGGAGGGAGCGAGGGAGGGAGCGAGGGAGGGAGGAGATGGGGAGGGGGAGAGGAAGTATAAATAGCGGTTATATAACATCCCTTTGTTGATGCCAAGCGGCGGAGCGGAAGGGGAGAAGGGAGAGAGCTGTGACCTTGTTTTCAGAGCCCACCACCCCCCCCCCCCCCCCCTTCACCCCCTCCCCCCTCCCAAAACCTCTCACCCTCATTCCACTCAGCGTCGCCATGGTTACAGACGGGCACGCTGTTTACCCAACACCCCAGGAAGGCCCGGAGATTCTCTCTCTCTCTCTCTCTCTCTCTGTGTCTCTCCCTCACTCTCTCACTTTCTCTCTCTCTCTCTACCTCCCTCTCTCACTCACTCACTCTCTAAATCTCTCTCCCTCTCTCTCTCTCTCTCTCTCTCTCTCTCTCACTCACTCTCTAAATCTCTCTCCCTCTCTCTCTCTCTCTCTCTCTCTCTCTCTCTCTCTCTCTCTCCCGCACACTCTCACTCTCTGTCACTCTGTCACGATCACTCCAGTCCGCCATGTGTTGCTTCCTCCGTGACCTGTGGCGTCCATCATGCCGGTCCTTGATTTAGAAGCGCTATCAAAACACAGATGGCGGGCGGGTCGGTGGGCTGCTCAGCCTCTGAGGGGGAGAGGAGCTGGAGGCAGGGCCGCTGTCTGGGCGCTCAGAGGGGCACAGCGTGGCCGTCTCCCCAGCGTGCAGTGCCCCCACAGGAGAGCCAGCGCCACTGCAGCAGCCATGCATTTGATTAGTTTATAAGACATCGGTTTTATCTAAAAACATGCAGGTCAAAGATGCCCCATGCTGCCCCCCTCCCTCAATGTTACAGTGTCAGTCTTATCACCGGGGCAATATCGTTGAAAATACTGACGACATTAAAACACATAATGAGGCTGAAGGTGGATCAGTTCATGAACGGGTTTGGGCTGAAGGTAGGAAGCATGACGAGAGACAAACGCAACAAGTTAATAATAAAAGAAGGTTGCTGGTTCGATCCCAGGTTCCTCCTAGCTGAGTCTTGCGTGGTTGACTCCGCCGTCGGTGTGTGAATGTGTGCATGAATGGGTGAATGTTAGACAATATTGTGAAGTGCTTCTGAGTGGCCACTTGTTAGAAAAAGTGCTCAACCAATGCAGTCCACTTACCGTACTGGATCGTGTAGAAGCAACAGTATTGAATTTATTGAATTAATGTCCCATCAACATAGCACACACATCAACACAACGCACACACATTAACACAACGCACACACATTCACATTATACACACATATCAACAGAACACACACACACGCATCAACAAAACGCACATACATCAACACACACACAGACACATCAATAAAACGCACATCCATCAGCATAACACACACAAACACATATCAAAACAACACACACATATCAACCTAACACACACACATCAACACAACGTACACACATCCAAATTATACACCCACATCAACACAACGCACACACATCAACCTAACACACAAACATCAACATAACGCACACACATCAACCCAACGCACTCACATCAACACAACGCACACACTTCAACCCAACACACAAACATCAACATAACGCACACACATCAACCCAACGCACTCACATCAACACAACGCACACACTTCAACCCAACGCACGCACATCATCAACACAACGCACACACATCAACACAACGCACACACATCAACACAACGCACACACATCCACATTATACACAAACATCCACATAAGACACACACACCTCTGCAGAGCTGCTTGAAAACACAGGGCCGGAAGCACTGCATGTGTGTGTGTGTGTGTGTGTTAGGAAAAGGCGGTTTTATCAACCTCTGATGCTTCAACCGGTCCGCACGGACCCATAAAACATCATGGGCCTCACGTGAGCGGCGTGGGAACGGTCCCTCGGCAGGGGGGCCGGGGGCCAGGGGCCACGCCCGGAGGCTCTTCCTCTCAGACTCTGAGCCTCCAGGCGCCGCACGACAGCCGGTTACGTAAGAGCCTGGCCGTCACTCAACAGTGTGTGTGTGTGTGTGTGTGTGTGTGTGTGTGTGTGTGTGTGTGTGTGTGTGTGTGTGTGTGTGTGTGTGTGTGTGTGTGTCTGTCGACACCTGGGAAAGCTAATGTATGCCAGGTGCACGTGAGCCTTTAGTGTACGTGGTCTGAGGCACGTGTGGTTACTGTATGAGTGTCTCTGAGCCTGGGAGGGCCGTTATGTAATGGTCTAGGGGGAGGGAGGGAGGGAGGGAGGGTGGGAGGGAGAGTGAGAGGGAGTCTGTTTGCTTAGATCAGTGTAATCTGCCCCCACTCCCTGGCACTGGGCCCCATGTTTTTACCCTCTCTCACCCACCACCCCCCTCTCACCCACCACCTCCCCCTCCTCCCCCCCCTCTCACCCACCACCTCCCCCTCCTCCCCCCTCTCTCACCCACCACCTCCCCCTCCTCCCCCCCGATCACCCACCACCTCCCCCCTCTCTCACCCACCACCCCCCCCTCTCACCCACCTCCTCCCCCCTCTCTCACCCACCACTTCTCCCTCCTCCCCTCTTTCTCACCCACCTCACCCACCTCACCCCTCCCCCTACTCCCCGGTCCCTCACCCATCACCTCCCCCTCCTCCTTCCTCACTCACGCACCACCTCGCCCCTCTCTGCCCCCTACCACCTCCCCTCTCCCTCCTCCCCTCTCTCCCACCCACCACCTCCCCCTTTCCCCTCTCTCACCCACCACTTACATGTCCTCCCCTCTCTCACCCTCCTCCCTCCCTCTCTCGCCCACCACCTCCTCCCCTCCCCCCCCCCTCCTCCCCCCTCTCTTCCCCACCACCTCCCCCTCTTCGCTCTCTCACCCACCAACTACACCTCCTTCCCCCCCCCCCCCCCCCTCCCCCTCTCTGCCCGACTGCCCACCTCGTCATTCAGTTATTTATTGCAAGACGTCCTTGCCTGGCGGCTCCGGCTCCTATCGCTTCCCCCCTGGCAGGGGGAGTGTGTGTGTGTGTGTGTGTGTGTGTGTGTGTGTGTGTGTGTGTGTGTGTGTGTGCGTACGTGCGGCGGGGCGGTTGCCTGGTGGTGGTGGTGGCGGGGGGCCCCGGAGCTCACAATGATGTCATTGTTTGAGCTGGTCGGAGTAGCGACCCGGTGCCCGAGGAGAGCCTGCTAGGGGGCGTGGTCCGCCTGCTAGGGGGCGTGGTCCGTCCGCTAGGGGGCGTGGCCCGCCTGCTAGGGGGCGTGGTCAGCCTTTTGGTTGTGAGGGTTTGGTTGTGAGCTGAAAAGACTGCTGGACTTTGAACTTAATTTTTAGGATTCAAAACAAATAGGGCTGAACACACACACACACACAGACACTCACACACACACACACACACTAGCAGCCACATGCACATAGAACCTCACACCAACACAAACATATGCACACACACAAAAACATATGTACATAGACACTCACACTTGCACGCACGTACACACACACAGACATATGCACACAAACACACACACAAACATGCACATAGACACTCCCACTAACACAAAGATATGTACATAGACACTCACACGTGCATGCACGCGGACACACACACACACACACACACACACACAAATATACTCACAAACAAACAGATGCACACACACAAACACAAGAGTATGCACAGACACACACAGACACACACATTGTTGACAGGAGAGCCTGTAGGAGTGACCGATCGTTTATCGTTTCACCTTTACAACAGTTTATCTGCTGCAGCTCTCACGTCTACCCTGGAAACCACCGCTGGTTATGCAACGGGCTCTGAAGCTAGCCTCGATGGCACCTGATAAAGGATCAGTCATCTGTCCACACCCCTCTGTCTCTCTGTCTGTCTCTGTATCCCGCTCTCTCTCTATGTCTCTCTCTCACTGTGTTTGTCTCTCTCTCTGCCTGTCTCTCAATCACTCACACTCTCTCTCTGTGTCTCTCTCTCTGTCTCTCTGTCTCTGTATCTCGCTCTCTCTCTATGTCTCTCTCTCACTGTGTTTGTCTCTCTCTCTCTGTCTGTCTCTCAATCACTCACACTCTCTCTCTGTGTCTCTCTCTGTGTCTCTCTCTCTCTGTCTCTGTCGCTCTCTCTCTCTCTGTCTGTCGCTCTCTCTCTCTCTCTCTCTCTCTCTCTCTCTCTCTCTCTCTCTCTCTGTCTCTCTCTCTCTCTCTCTCTCTGTCTGTCTGTCTGTCTGTCTGTCTGTCTGTCTGTCTCTGTCTCTCTGTCTCTCTGTCTCTCTGTCTCTCTGTCTCTCTCTCTCTCTCTCTCTCTCTCTCTCTCTCTCCCCCCTCCCTCCGTCTCTCTCTTTCTCTCCCCTCTCATAGCCCCCAAATCCCTCTCTTGCCTCGGGTGTCTGGGCCTCACCCGCCTCCACTCCGGCGTCTCCCCTTCCCCGCTGGCCTAAGTAGGCCAGGCTCAGGTTGTTTTGTTTCCCTGGGCGAGTGGAAGCCCTGCCGGCGGGCTGCTGCAGATAACAGCCCTTACATAACGCCGACCGGCCTTCTGGGGGATTTAGGGCAGCGTGTTTTACGCTGAGAAGCGCTCTGATTCCACGCTGACCTCGTCCCCTTAAGAACTAATTAACGGAGTCAAAGTGTTGTTTCTGGAGGAGACTCTACACCTTTGTCGCTCCCGGTGTGTGTGTGTGTGTGTGTGTGTGTGATGCATTGTGGGGGTTCTGGCGGCACTGTGCTGGTTCCGGTTTGGCTGATGGCGTGTGTCTCTACAATGCGTGCGGCGCCGGCACGGAGAGCAGGTTATTGTGGACGGTCTGGTGAGGATCCAGCCAGAGGCCCGCGCCGGGTCCTACGGCCGGGATCCGGCCGCTGACGCAGACCGGGTCCGTTGTCGCCGCAGGAACCCGCTGGCTCAGACCCTCAGCGGTCGCCTGGCGCCCGGCCCGCTGCGTCCCTCACAAGGACCTCTGTGGCGCGGGTTCTAAAGGTTACAGCAGCGCGGCAGTCTCTGATGCTATTATGGGCCGTTTGTAGTTGTGACGCGGTGATCGTGTTTATGGTCCTCCTGAACTGCGTCATTGCATGCTACTGCCTTATCCAGGTCTCTTATATCAACGATATCTCCTGCGTAATCGCCTCCTTAAACTCTTTTAGGATCCTTATGACACCTGGTGCGGTGTCAAATGAAAGGAAAGGAGTTCAAGGTGTAGTCTGGTGACGGTGTGTCTTGAAGTTGTCGGAATGTTATTCCTCTCCCCGCCGGTCAGCATTCCTTGGTGACACCCCGGTGGCCACATTGAGTCCATTGTTGTTGTTTATCCCCCACTGACCCCCTAGTGTCATAAGGGCGTAACATGTCGATCACTACAGTGGACACAACGCCTGACTGACCCCTCCCCGTTTAAACCCCCTCGCTGGCTCCCAGGATTCCTTCTTCCGGCGACTGACGGCAGACAAGAAGTCTGAGAAGTTCTTCCGGGTCTTCTACGATCGCATGAAGCTGGCCCAGCTGGAGATCAAAGCCACGGTGACGGTCAACACCAGCGACCTGGGCAACCGCAAGAGGGACGACGAGACGCCCGACAAGGACGTCCCCGTGCGCAAGAAAGGTCCGCCACTATCGCCTTTACCACTCCGTACCTTTGTCTTTGAGAACACGTTTTTTTCTCGGGTTGCGGCTCGTTGCGACGTGTATTCATCGGTTGCTGTACTTGTTCATCTTCTGCACCTTCTGTGTTCCGTTCAGCCACGTTAGTTTGTTTGCCGAACATCTCTGGTTTTGTGGATCGGATAGCTACGTTGTGTTAGCTCTAACATTAGCGCTCCTTCGCTAACCCTCCGTGTGTCCGTCCTCGAGCCAAAGACTAGCGACATTGTGTTAGCTCTAACATTAGCTCTTCTTGGCTAACCCTCTTTTTGTCCGTCCTTCAGCCAAAGACTCTCCGGTGGTGGTGACAGAGGACGCCCGCGACCAGCTGCTGGAGGCCTCCTCCGCCACCAAGAAGGCCTTCAACTCGTACCGCCGCGACGCTGACGCGGAGGAGCACTTCTCCCTGGCCGACGGCCAGCCCAGCGCCGGCGACAAGAACCAGGACGAGGGCGAGATGAGCTTCATCATCGTCATCATGCAGCCCATCCTGCGCTTCCTGCAGCTGCTCTGTGAGAACCACAACCGGGACCTCCAGGTGGGTGCAAGCCTCAGACCCCCATACCTTAGATCATCAGACCCCCAGACCCCCAGGCCCAATGCCCCAGACCTCAGACCCCCAGACCTCAGACCCCATCAGACCCAAGACCTCAGACCCCCCGGCCCAGCTTCTATGCAGAACAACGTGCATTTGATCGAGGGATGGGGTATTCTAATCGTTCAAGTCCAATCGAACTCCATTCTACGCCGTGGTCTGTGGTGATATGACAATACGAGTGAAACATCACGACAGGAACAGGAAGTGAGTTCAAAGTGAAAGTAAAGGTCAGGAGGTTAGAGCAGACGTGCTCAACAAGGGAAACCACACAACACCACATGAACCAAACGTGAGCCTACAAGAACAATAGGACTGTGAATCACAGAGAGGTGTTTTAGAGGTAGAGTTAAAGAAGGAAAACTACACTTACTGTTTAGGAGGGATTTGACCTAAAAAGGTTTGTTTCAAGATGCTGATTAATATGATAACGGACGATTTATTGTCCGATCACCGGCTCCTTATCAGTAACATGCTCTCGTCCCCCCCCCCCAGCCCCAGACTTCAGACCCTCTGGACCTCAGACCCCTAGACCCTCAGACCCAGCTTCTATGCAGAACAACGTGCATTTGAACGAGGGATGGGGTATTCCAATCATTCAAGTTGGGTTGCTGTACTTTTCAATCTAACTCTAATGTAGTTATGGTCTGTGGTAATTTGACCATACAAGTGAAACAGCACGACAGGAACCAGAAGTGACTTTAAAGTGATAGTTAACGTCAGGAGGTTTGAGCAGACGTGCCTCAACAAAGGAAACCAAACACCGCAGGAACTAAACGTGAGCTTACAAGAACGTAGGACTGGGAATCACAGAGAGGTGTTTTAGATCTAAGCAAACAGGAAGGTGTTTTTCCTTCTTTAATTCTAGAATTAAAGAATAGAATTGGAATTAAAGAAGGAAAACTACACTAAGAGATTAGGAGAGAGTTAACCTAAAAAGGTTTGTTTCAAGATGCTGACTTAAATAATAACAGCCGATATATTGACCGATCACCGGTTCCTAATCAGTAACATGCTCTCGTCCCCGTCCACCCCATTCATGAAGTTCCTCATCCAATCTGTTGTCTGTCCAGAACTTTCTGAGGTGCCAGAAGAACAAGAACAACTACAACCTGGTGTGCGAGACGCTGCAGTTCCTGGACTGCATCTGCGGCAGCACCACGGGGGGTCTGGGCCTGCTGGGGCTGTACATCAACGAGAAGAACGTGGCCCTCATCAACCAGACGCTGGAGAGCCTCACCGAGTACTGCCAGGGACCCTGCCACGAGAACCAGGTGAGTGGAGCGCACACCAGACTCTGGGTCAGAAGGAACTGATACTGCTGCATCATGGGAAAGATTTACATTTAGGGCATTCGCCAGACTCTTTTATCCAAAGCGGCTTACGAAAGAGAAACAATATAGCTCTGTCGGTACAGTAAGGATGTTCATGGGCAAGTGCCAGACACTAACAATCACTAGGTTAACCCATTCCCCATATACAACAATGATAGCTAGGACTAAGTACTATTTTGCCAGGACGTACAACATACAATAAGTGTGTGCATTAATTGCCAGGACCTACAACATACATAAGTGCGTACATTTAGTGCCAGGGCGTACAACATTCAATAACTGCGTACATTAAGTGCCAGGATGTACAGAATACAAGAAGTGCCTAGGCGGGTAGGGGTGGGGGTTAGGGGGGAGACTGTGCAGGTTCTCTGTATTTTTAATCTCAGCCCTGGATATTGTATCTGTGATTAACGGCTCTAAACATACAGTGCGCTGAAGTCTCATAAAATCTGTCTGGGTTTTAATTTCTCTAGAACTGCATTGCCACCCACGAGTCCAACGGCATCGACATCATCATCGCCCTCATCCTGAACGACATCAACCCCCTGGGCAAGAAGAGGATGGACCTGGTGTTGGAGCTGAAGGTAGGCACCACCAACCCCACCTAAGCAGCACCACCAGCATGCTCCACCTAACGTTGGCTTGCCATGTTTGAGTTCGGTTGGCTCTACACTCATGACAACCTGGGTACCGCTGGCATCTATAATAGAAGCAGACCCTGAGAGAGGGATCATTTATCACGGCAGCTATAGCTGTTGAGCAAGGCAGCCAAACCAAACATCTGCAGAGTGCATTTCCTCCTGCACCGCTGGGTCTGCTTGTTGTCTTTGGCCGGAACAACTCCAGAGGGGCTTTGAGAGATTTTATGTTCGGAGTTGTATTTTGTGTTTTCCTTTGCTTCCTTTGCCACCCGCCGTCTCCACCTACTCAAACACCACCACCGACCACCCATACACCACCTCCCCCTCCACCCACCCTCTCGTTGTCGTCTTGTTTCCGTCTCAGAACAACGCCTCCAAGCTGCTGCTGGCCATCATGGAGAGTCGCCATGACAGCGAGAACGCGGAGAGGATCCTGTACAACATGAGGCCCAAGGAGCTGGTGAGCGACCTGCACCGCCTCGCGTCCACGTCCACCTCCACCTGAACAGAGACTCTGAAGAATGACTTGTAGAAGCCAGAGCCTTGGGCAGCCTACTCCATCCTCCTCTGAGTCTATGCACACTTCCAAATTCACCGACATTACCCCCATCGTGTGTGTGCGTGTGCGTGTGCGTGTGTGTGTGTGTAGGTGGAGGTCATAAAGAAAGCCTACCTGCAAGGGGAGGTGGAGTTCGAAGGCTCGGACGAGGAGGAAGAGGAGGGTGAAGAGGAGGACCACGACGCTGCCTCACCCAGAAACGTTGGACACAACATCTACATCCTGGCCCACCAGGTGAGTCCCACCTGGCGCTACCCTCTCCCCCGTCACGCCCATGCCTCCAGGGGTCCCCGACGTTCTGCTACGGCCTTCTACACTGGACCCAGCACGTTTATATTGTGCGGTAGAATTAAGACCAGTTCTGCTTGGTTTCACTCCTCTGATTTATGAATGAATTGTAGACCTGCATGTAAAGTTTGGTTTTCCATGAAGTAAAGATCTGTGAACCTACTGACATAGGGGTCGTAACCATGACAACTAATTAGCACCTAATGTGATTCCGGTGTGTCTGCGTGTCGTGTGACCCTTGTCTCTCGCCGTACAGCTGGCACGCCATAAAAAGGAGCTGTCAATCATGTTGAAGCCGGGAGGTTCGAGTGGGGAAGGAGACGAGGCCCTGGAGTTCTACGCCAAACACACCGCCCAGATAGAGGTGACTGCACCACCCTAAACACCACCCAGATAGAGGTGACTCCTCCACCCTAAACACACCGCCCAGATAGAGGTGACTGCACCACCCTAAACACCACCTAGATAGAGGTGACTGCACCACCCTAAACACACCGCCCAAATAGAGGTTACCCTAATCACACCGCCCAGATAGAGGTGACTGCACCACCCTAAACACCACCCAGATAGAGGTGACTGCACCACCCTAAACACCACTCAGATAGAGGTGACTGCACCACCCTAAACACACCGCCCAGATAGAGGGGACTGCACCACCCTAAACACCACCCAGATAGAGGTGACTGCACCACCCTGAACACACCGCCCAGATAGAGGGGACTGCACCACCCTAAACACCACCCAGATAGAGGTGACTGCACCACCCTAAACACACCACCCAGATAGAGGTGACTGCACCACCCTAAACACCCAGATAGAGGTGACTGCACCACCCTTAACACACCACCCAGATAGAGGTTATCCTAAACATACCGCCCAGATAGAGGTGACTCCTCCACCCTAAACACACCGCCCAGATAAAGGTGACTGCACCACCCCAAACACACCACCCGGATAGAGGTGTCCCCTCCACCCTAAACACCACCCAGATAGAGGTGACTGCACCACCCCAAACACACCACCCAGATAGAGGTGACTCCTCCACCCTAAAACCACCCAGATAGAGGTGACTGCTCCACCCTAAACACACCGCCCAGATAGAGGTGACTGCTCCACCCTAAACACACCACCCAGATAGAGGTTACCCTAAACACACCGTCCAGATAGAGGAGACTGCACCACCCCAAACACACCGCCAAGACAGAGGTGACTGCTCCACCCTAAACACTACCCAGATAGAGGTGACTGCTCCACCCTAAACTCAGAAACAAGGGCCGCACTATGGCCCTCCCTTGACACACCGGCAGCCATTTTTCCTCGGAGACCCTTTGCAGAACTCGTTCCCTCTCCCCCTCAGATCGTGCGCCAGGACCGCACCATGGAGGAGATCGTGTTCCCCGTCCCCAGCATCTGCGAGTTCCTGACCTCGGAGTCCAAGCTGCGCATCTACTTCACCACAGAGCGTGACGAGCAGGGCAGCAAGATCAACGACTTCTTCCTGTGTGCCGAGGACCTCTTTAACGAGATGAACTGGCAGAAGAAGCTCCAGGGTACGGCGAAGACGCGCGTCCTCGCGTGCACACATCCAAACGCTCAAGGAACCCTCTGATCCTGGCTGCTCTGTGTGGCCATGTTGTCTGTTTCTGTGTGTCTACCTGCCTGCCTGCCTGTCCCTCTCTCTCTCTCTCTCTCTCTCTCTCTCTCTCTCTCTCTCTCTCTCTCTCTCTCTCTCTCTCTCTCTCTCTCTGTCTCTGTCTCTGTCTGTCTGTCTGTCTGTGTGTCCTTGTGTGTTTTTGAGAGTGAACAGGGGCTTTCCAGGTCTTCTGAAGTATCTCACGCTCACATCCGTCATCGCCTGAATCACAAATACACACCCATACACACACATACACACACACAGCGTGTCATACGTTAACACGTTGGACCACAGACGTGCCCACACAGCTCGGGTTGTGTGTTCGGTCCCTTCCTTGGAACCCAGACGTAAAACTCCCTAAAGGCCAAAAAAGACGTCAACATAGAAACCACAGTATCAATGGTGAGAAGGCGAGGTCAGTGTCACGGCTTGGAGGTCAACATCCTGCCGTTGACAAGAACCTAGTGCGCTCAGTTCCTCTTTGGAATTATTTCCTCTGGTTTCTCTGCTCTTCTAAATAAAGGTCTGTCGATGTGTTACAGCAGATTCAAATGAGCTATTCAGCTAACTCTGATATAGAACCTGTTCTGTACATGGTGCCTGTCAACTAAACCAATGAACGAAACTTTCAAGATCTTTAGAGAAATACGAATTTGTC
>NC_044060.1:5668933-5703933 GCF_902167405.1 Gadus morhua
CCTCTCTCTCCTAGCATCTTTCTTCTAGCCTCTCTCTCCTAGCCTCTCTCTTGGCCTCCTAGCCTCTCTCTCCTAACCTCTCTCTCCTAGCCTCTCTCTCTCCTAGCCTCCCTCTCTCCTAGCCTCTCTCTCCTAGCCTCTCTCTCCTAGCCTCTCTCTCCTAACCTCTCTCTCCTAGCCTCTCTCTCCTAGCCTCTCTCTTGGCCTCCTAGCCTCTCTCTCCTAACCTCTCTCTCCTAGCCTCTCTCTCTCCTAGCCTCTCTCTCCTAGCCTCTCTCTCCTAGCCTCTCTCTCCTAACCTCTCTCTCCTAGCCTCTCTCTCCTAGCCTCTTTCTTCTAGCCTCTCTCTCCTAGCCTCTCTCTACTAGCCTCTCTCTCCTAGCCTCTCTCCTAGCCTCTCTCTCCTAGCCTCTCTCTCCTAGCCTCTCTCTCCTAGCCTCTCTCTCTCCTAGCCTCTCTCTCCTAGCCTCTCTCTCTCCTAGCCTCTCTCCTAGCCTCTCTCTCCTAGCCTCTCTCCTAGCCTCTCTCTCCTAGCCTCTCTCTTGGCCTCCAAGAGTCTCTCTTGGGCTCCGCAGCTGACGCTGTGAGGCCCCAGCTCTCTGGCTGTCATCACACTCCTTAGTGGACAACAAGAGAAAGTGGATGCTTCTAAGGCGGGCTCTTTTAATAACATTTTACAATGCTACAGTCCATATGTATGTATGCATGTATGTATGCATGTATGTATGCATGTATGCATGCATGTATGCATGTATGCATGCATGTATGTATGTATGTATGTATGTATGTATGTATGTATGTATGTATGTATGTATGTATGTATGTATGTATGTATATGTATGCATGCCCAGACCAGTAGGTCGTAATCACATTAAGGTTGCGGTGGCCCTTGCAGGTGTGTAATAAGATCATCTTCCTGATGAGCTTTGTGGGGAACAGAGGGACTTTCACGCGGGGCTACAAGGCCATGGTCCTGGACTTTGAGTTCCTCTACCACCTGCTCTACCTCATCATCTGCAGCCTGGGGGTGTTCGTGCACGTCTTCTTCTACAGCCTCCTGGTGAGACACACACGTACGCACGCACGCACGTACACACACGCACGTGCACGCACGCACGTACGCACTCACTCACTCACTCACTCACTCACTCACTCTATCACTCACTCTATCACTCACTCTATCACTCACTCACTCGCTCACTCTATCACTCACTCTCGCATACTCACTCACTCTCACATACACTCTCACATACACACACTCACTCACTCTCAAACTCACTCACTCACTCACTCACTCACTCACTCTCACATTTAATCCCTCACACTCACATACACTCACACACACACACACACACACACACACACACACACACACACACACACACACACACACACACAAACACACACACAAACACAAACACAAACACACACACACACACCCCTAGGGCACCTGCTACGTGTTTGGTGCCAGGAAGGTTTTTGGTTCAGTCAGTTGTGGGTATAAATACGTCTCTCTTTATATATAGTCGGTAGCTTCAGGGACGTGTGTAACTGAGAAGCGAGGATGTTTTCCTGCTCTTGTGACCGTGTTGTTGTGCTGGCTGTAGGCTTGGCTCACCAGTCATCCCAGTTCATATGGCCTTGGGCCCAGGGTCTTTGTAACGCCGTCTGTTGAGGAGCCTGATGTCAACACCCTCATTTATGAGATGAAGGCCAGCCATCACTGAAGGGTTTCCTGCAGCAATACCGTGTTTATTGTATCCATACGTGTACATTGTGTATTTTAAAGGCACTCTTGATTTAGTCATTCCACACTGTCACTCATCCATGAGTAGCACACCTTCCACCTGTGTGGTTAGAAAAATAATATAACATGACCTAACATAACCTAACCTGAGAGATGAGATGAGATGAACATAACCTAACCTAACATGAGGTGATGTTGTGGTGATGTCCTGGACCTATGTAGTCAGAAACATAACGTAACATAACATAAAATAACATGACGAAAGGCGTCCTGCAGCTCCTCAACATGTGTAGTCAGAAACATAACCTAACATGGCATGAGATGTTATGGTTGTAGCTCTTGGACCTATGTAGTCATAAACTTAACATAACATGATGACGTAACCTGAGGTGATGTTGTGGTGTCCTCCTGCACCTGTTAACATAACCTCACATAACCTAACCTGGGGGTCCTGTAGCTTTTGGACCTGTGTGGTTCAGGAACATCACATAACCTAACGTGAGCTAACCTAACTCGGGGCGGGATGTCGTGTTGGCGTACGGCAGCTGTTCGACCTAGTGTACCGCGAGGAGACGCTGCTGAACGTGATCAAGAGTGTGACGCGCAACGGGCGCTCCATCGTGCTGACGGCGGTGCTGGCTCTCATCCTGGTGTACCTGTTCTCCATCGTGGGCTACATCTTCTTCAAGGACGACTTCATCCTGGAGGTGGACCGCCTGCCCAACGCTACGCTCAGTGAGTGGACCTCTCATGAACCCCGTGGCCGTCTTGATGGTCTGCCTTCTCCTCTGGCGTGTTCCGCGTGTTTTTGGCGTCGTTCCGTCCTGTTGTCCCGTCACTTTAAACGAGTTGAAGGGTGCCATCAATCCATGAAGGCTTTTGCTAACCACCACCACTGCCACCTTCTCCTCTCTCCTCCTGTCCTGTCCTGCTTCTCCTGGTGCGCCTGTCTCCTGCTCCTCCTCCTGGTTCTCCTGCTCCTCCTGTTTCCTGCTCCTCCTGTCTCCTGCTCCTCCTGTCTCCTGGTTCTCCTCCTGGTTCTCCTGCTCCTCCTGTCTCCTACTCCTCCTCCTGTCTTCTGCTCCTCCCCCTGTTTCCTGCTCCTCCTGGTTCTCCTGCTCCTCCTGTCTCCTTGTTCTCCTGCTCCTCCTGGTTCTCCTGCTCCTCCTGTCTCCTTGTTCTCCTGCTCCTCCTGTCTCCTTGTTCTCCTGCTCCTCCTGGTTCTCCTGCTCCTCCTGTCTCCTGGTTCTACTGCTCCTCCTGTC
Source organism: Gadus morhua (assembly GCF_902167405.1). Taxonomy (NCBI): domain Eukaryota; kingdom Metazoa; phylum Chordata; class Actinopteri; order Gadiformes; family Gadidae; genus Gadus; species Gadus morhua. The sequence goes on from NC_044060.1 coordinate 5,671,946, forward strand.
TCCTTGTTCTCCTGCTCCTCCTGTCTCCTGGTTCTCCTGCTCCTCCTGTCTCCTGGTTCTCCTCCTGGTTCTCCTGCTCCTCCTGTCTCCTTGTTCTCCTGCTCCTCCTGTCTCCTGGTTCTCCTGCTCCTCCTGTCTCCTGCTCCTCCTGTCTCCTGCTCCTCCTGTCTCCTGGTTCTCCTCCTGTCTCCTGCTCCTCCTGTTTCCTGCCTCCTGCTCTCCTCCTGGTTCTCCTGGGGCAGAGGGGTCTCCCAGCCTGGCCAACGAGCTGCTCTCGGAGGGGGTGTGCCGCACGGGGAAGGAGGAGAACTGCTCCATGGAGGCGGTGCAGCGAGGTACTATAGCCCCTCAGAGGGTCTCCCTGGGCTGCATGACGTCCATCTCCTTCACAGGGTCTTCAAAGGCCAAACCTAGGCTTTGTGCTTTGTGACGAAATGTCAATAACCTGAAAAAGTTTTTCCTTGGCTGTGAGAAACGTATTGGTATATATTTCAGATAATAAGCGAGGATGGTTCTGCTATTCTGGGTCAGTTTGTTGGATGCTGAACAGATTACATTTAACATGTCTTCCCAAAATCTATTTGCAATAGTGCATGGCTGAGTTCCATTCAGTTAAGACAAAAAGCCCACATAAATCCCATTAGACTATATTGTCATCAATAGTCATTTTAATCACAGTATATCAAGCATGCGTCTATCCAGTCAACCCGTTTTGGACGGAAACCACCCATAAATGCCCTCTAAAGTCATCCAGGAGGCCTTTGACTGACAGATGACGAAGCAGGCAGCTGCCGTCCTGCCCAGTGACCACAGTGACCGGCGGCTTCTGTTGTGTTCTGCAGAGCTGGAGCGGGTCACCCTCGAAGAGAGCGGCAAGGAGCGCGCCTGCGACTCTCTGCTCATGTGCATCGTGACGGTGCTGAGTCACGGCCTCCGCAGCGGTGGGGGGGTGGGGGACGTCCTCCGCAAGCCCTCCAAAGAGGTACGGATCGCACACGCGCACGCACACACACACACACACACACACACACACACACACACACACACACACAGGCACACACACAGGCACACACACAAACAGGCACACACACACACAGGCACATGAACGCACGTGCATTCACACGCACGAACGAGCAGGCACACAAACACAGGCACACAAACACAAGCGCACACACAGACACACACGCAGGCACATGCACGCACACAAGCACGCAGACAAGCGCACAAACACGCATTACACACACACACGCACATTTATACGCACGCACGTACACGCATACGCACATTAGCGTAAGGACCCAAGCACGCACACACTCACACGGCCACACAGACATGCATGCATGTAAGCATGCATACAATGCATATACTGTAAGCTTGTACATGCTACTGAGTGGACCCTTTTATCCACAGCCCCTTGCAGGAGCAAGAGTGGGTGCATGTTTAGCACGGACCAGTGGAGCGACAGGTCCTAGTAGAGTTCGACGCGTTGTCGCAGAAAAACTGCGGTGGTTTAGTTCAAACATTTTGTTGCGAAACTATCTCACGGCCGCAGCGTGTGTGGGTGAAACAGTTTCCCATTGACACTAAAGAACCGTTTACTAATAATATCAGAGAGGATGTGAGGGCAGCTTCCCCTTCCCCATTACAGCTCATTGGAGCGTGCTTCATCGTAGCTTTTTAGAGGTCAACGCTGGGTGCGAACCCAGGCCTTCCTTTGTGCTTGGCTTTGTGCGTGGATTGGTCTGTCTGCGACACGCTACGCGATCTAGCTCAGTACATCATGACAGATCATACGTGTTGTGTAAGCCTGTATCTGTGACGGGGGCATCTGCTTGCTTGCACCCGTGTTCTCTTGTTCCCATTTGCACCAATGGCCGGCCGGGTTAACCAAAAACATGATATAAAACTTATATATTGACCTCCAGTTGGAGGTTTATGCAAGAAGCTAACCTGGAGGTCATAGTGCTGAGAACAGGTCGACTGTTACACTAACGACCTGCTGGGTTGCGTCAAGGCCAACGCTGACCCTGATGTGAGAGGGCGTCGGCATTTGGCTCAGGAGGTAGCGTGGGTTGGCTGGTAACCAGAAGGTTGCTAGTTCGATCTCTGGCTCAACCTATTGAGGTTGAGGTGTCCCTGAGCAAGACGCCTCAGCCTAACTGCTCCTGAAGAGCTGGCTATAAGTCGCTTTGGATAAAAGTGTCTGCTAAATGTAAATGTGTGTCCCAACATGGGTAGACTTTGATCGGCTCGTGTTGGCTGCTCATGTTCAGAAGGCTCCTCGTAGGCCTCTCAGGACAGCAGTACCCCCTCGATGGGTCCCTAACCCTTCCATTTGTCCCTGACCCCTCCCTGTGTCCCGGGACAGGAGCCTCTGTTCGCCGCCCGGGTGATCTACGACTTGCTCTTCTTCTTCATGGTCATCATCATCGTCCTCAACCTCATCTTCGGAGTCATCATCGACACGTTCGCCGACCTGAGGAGTGAGAAGCAGAAGAAGGAGGAGGTGCTGAAGACCACCTGCTTCATCTGCGGTGAGGTGGTGAGGGTGAGGGCCTGAGGGTGAGGGGGTTAGAGCCGAGGGGTTGAGGGTGAGGGGGTTAGAGGCGAGGGGTTAGAGGGTGGGGGGGTTATAGAGGGTTAGAGAGTGAGGGGGTGAGGGGTTAGAAGGTGAGGGATTTGAGGGTGAGGGATTTGAGCGTGAGGCCCTGGGGGTTAGGGTTAGAGGGTTAGGGGTTTAAGGGGTTATGGAGTGGGAGTGAGGGGTTAGAAAATGAGGGGTTGGAGGGTTAGAGAGTGAGGGGATGAGGGTGAGGGGTTAGAGGGCGAGGGTGCGGGCCAGGGGGTCAGTGTGAGCGTCTCCTGCCCCCCCCCCCCCCCCCCCCCCCCCCGGGGTCGGATGCCACGTGTGGACGCGTAACAGATCGGCGCACACGACGGCTGCGTAACCAAGTGGAGCACGCACCGCGTAAGACGAGCCCGGGAGGAGGAAGCTCCCGCTCGGGTTACTGGACGTACCGCGGCGGGGGCTGCAGGAAGCTTCTGGATGCCAAGCCCTGAGTGAGGTCAAGCGCTGCCGCGTTCACCTGGCCACCCGAGAGCCCTGCCTTAAATAACTCGGGAGATACGCGGCATCGGCGCTGGTGTCGCCTCTCACTCGCCTATTCAGCCCGCGACACGCAGGCGAGAGGAGAGGCGACCGGCAAAATGTCAAACTGTGCTTTGTGAATCGACACTGACTTTGACGCTGACCTTCTGTGTGGGAAGGCGTAGTGCTCTCTTGCTCTCTCGCTCTCTCGCTCTCTCGCTCTCACCTCTCTGTAGTTCCTAAGCTGAGTCACGGTGGCGCCCAGCTGTCCTCTGTAATTCATGCATCTCCTTTTCTCGCATGCACGCTCTCTCTCTATCTCCCTCTCTCCGTCTCTGTCTGTGTCTCTTGCTCACTCCCTTTCTCTCATGTATTCTGTAGAGCCTGTAGTTTTGGCTGCAGGCTGTCTGGAGCCGGCCTCATCGTTTCTCTATAAACGGCGTTGATCAGTCCATGTTTATGTATATACACGCATCGCGGGTTTGTTGCATGTCTGCCTGTTGAGTCTGGAGGTGTGTGTGCATGCGTGGGTCGATGCGCATCGTTTGCGTCGGCCGATTGTGTGTGTGTGTGTGTGTGTGTGTGTGTGTGTGTGTGTGTGTGTGTGTGTGTGTGTGTGTGTGTGTGTGTGTGTGTCGATGTGCATCGTTTGCGTCTGTGTGTGAGTCGATCATGCGCGCGTGTGTGTGTGTGTGTGTGTGTGTGTGTGTGTGTGTGTGTGTGTGTGTGTGTGTGTGTGTGTGTGTGTGTGTGTGTGTGTGTGTGTGTGTGTGTGTGTGTGTGTGTGTGCGTCCGTGTCCTAGGGAGTGTGTGTGTCTGTGATCAGCCAGTTAGGCCAGCGGTCAGCGTGGGGAATGAGAGCAGTGTTATGTCACCCGACTGCTTCGGCTCTGGCTCACTCTGTTAAGCAAGTTATGGCCTGGGGGGGAGGGGGAGGCACGTCGCCATGGTTTCCAGCCCAACCTCGGGGAAACGGGGGGGGGGGGGGGGCTGTGTGGGCTTAAGCTGCATCGCTTCGCCCGCTCATAAACACGCGTATATCCTCCAATCTCCTAAGAGCCCCGTAATCTGCCTGTGCATAATGGTTCTTGATTGATGTGGTTGACCCCTTAAAAAAAAAAAAGGACTCCGTAAAACATAAAGAGAGTTTTAATCCTAAATCAGTCAATCATTTGTTGCCCCACCTAAAGTGATTAAATCATTAGATGCTCCTCTGGGCTGAGTCTCCATTGAAGAGGTCTTTAATGATCTTGTATTGCTGCCTGAGTTGGTAGCTATTAGACACGTTAAGAGGATTCATCACTACATCCTTTGTCTATTTTTAAACGGACAGCAAAAATGACAATACTTATAATGCATCAAAATATAATACTGTTTAATACATGCAAGTTTCAGGTTTTCAACATAAAATATCCTTCGACAAAAGAGTTGCTATATCATTTTTAAAAAGTCAAGACGCGGAACTTCCCAATGACTTGGTTGGTTTGTCAATTAGTGAGTCGGTCAAAGGTTGAGTCGTGTGCTTCCTCCCTCACGTCGGACTCCCTCCGGTTTGGACGGGACAACCTCCAAGGACTGATTGCTGCCTTTCGAAGGCAAAGTAAATCTGTCTTCGCTTCAATCTGTCGGGCTGCCTGTCTCATAAAATGTGACGTTGACAGGCGGTGTACCTCCATACCCCCCCCCCCCCCCCCCCCCCCCCCCCAGGCCCTAGGTCGTGCTGGAGGACGCTTCGGACCGGACGTGGTTTATGGTCTCAGCCTTGTCTCTCTGATGAACGTTATTTTGCACATTTCGTTTTTTTCACTCACGTACATTCACAACCTCAACGTCTAAGATCAGGTTCTGCTCCAACCTGAGGACACGTCCCCACATGTCTTCAGGACAGAGAGGACAGAACTCTACTGAGGGGACAGAACTCTACTGAGGGGACAGAACTCTACTGAGGGGTCAGAACTCTGCTGAGAGGACAGAACTCTAGTGAGAGGACAGAACTCTACTGAGAGGACAGAAGAGGACAGAACTCTACTGAGAGGACAGAACTCTACTGAGGGGTCAGAACTCTGCTGAGAGGACAGAACTCTGCTGAGAGGACAGAACTCTACTGAGAGGACAGAACTCTACTGAGAAGACAGAAGAGGACAGAACTCTACTGAGAAGACAGAACTCTACTGAGGACAGAACTCTACTGAGAGGACAGAGAGGGCAGAACTCTACTGAGAGGACAGAACTCTACTGAGGACAGAACTCTACTGAGAGGACAGAGAGGACAGAACTCTACTGAGGACAGAACTCTACTGAGAGGACAGAGAGGGCAGAACTCTACTGAGAGGACAGAACTCTACTGAGGACAGAACTCTACTGAGAGGACAGAGAGGACAGAACTCTACTGAGAGGACAGAACTCTACTGAGAGGACAGAACTCTACTGAGGGGACAGAACTCTACTGAGAGGACAGAACTCTACTGAGGGGACAGAACTCTACTGAGAGGACAGAACTCTACTGAGAGGACAGAACTCTACTGAGAGGACAGAACTCTACTTAGGGGTCAGAACTCTACTGAGGGGACAGAGAGGACACGTCTCCACTAATGAGAGGACAGAGCTCTACTGAGGGGACATGTCTTCAGGAGAGAGAGGACAGGGGAGGGTACTCTATTGAAGACATCTCATTAGTGAGGACCTGTCCTCTCTGTCCCCAGTAGAGTTCTTTCCTCTCAGCAGAGTTCTGTCCACTCACAGAACTCTACTGGGGACATATCCTCACTAATGAGAGTCAATGCACCAGTGGAGTTGATGGTCTTAATGGTTTGAGTCTGTATCAGGGGTCCTCATGCTGAATAGATAAATGCAGTCCGTCTACCGTGCATAAAATATCGACATACAGTATATACATTTTAGTCTATACTACACGTGAACACTCCAATATCCAGTGAAAGCGAACCAATCGAATTGCGCCATCTTAGGAGGTTCACGTGTAGCATTAAGATGGATAGACTGTTCCCATAAGAAGAGGAAGGGCTGTTAACGTGTGTGTGTGTGTGCGTGTGCGTGTGCGTGTGCGTGCGTGCGTGTGTGTGTGTGTGTGTGTGTCTGTGTGTGTGTGCGTGTGTGTCTGTGTGTGTGTGCGTGCGCAGGTCTGGAGAGAGACAAGTTCGACAACAAGACGGTGACCTTCGAGGAGCACATCAAGGAGGAGCACAACATGTGGCACTACCTGTTCTTCGTGGTGCTGGTGAAGGTGAAGGATTCCACCGAGTACACCGGCCCCGAGAGCTACGTGGCCCAGATGATCAAGGTGGGTGGAACTCATGACCCCGAGGTATGATGGTGTGTTCCTGAATCCTCGGGACGCCAGCCTTTCTTAGTTGCACCTTGGACGTCATTTCCGGTCTCGGAGCATTTATAGTGTTCCCGTTCAACTCTGCGATTGTGTCCTGAAATTGGCTAGTCGTTGTTTATTGTTAGCTACATTAGCCTCTTTGGCAAAACCAGCTCGAAAACAAACAACGCAAATTTACATTTTATTGCAAGCACAGCAAGACCGTGCAATGCATGAATTGGTGACCGGAATAAAGTAAGCAATGTAATTACTACTTGCGTCAGAGCATTTAAAATCGACATTAAAATCACAGACGTGGTACAATTACAAAGAAAATAAATCTCTTAACGGGCGCAGCCATTTCGTTGAGAGAGTCCTCACTGCTCTCGGTCTGCTCTCCGAGAGATGAAGACGAAAAGGGGGCGTGCCTCAGAGAAATGCCGCAAGAAAGCCGGGAGATTTCTCGACTTCCGACTCGGAAGGCTGGCGTCCGAGGATTCAGGAACGCACCATGAACCCCTGACATTGGTATTCACCTTTAGGTGTCCATTGTCATCAACCCCCCCCCACAAGCACACACACACACACACACACACACACACACACACACACTCATTTTCATTTCGTTCTTGCAATGCTAAACTTTTATTTGTTAGCATGCATGTTTGCCTTTGCATGGCCATAAACATTTAAGATACAGTATGTTGGCTATCTTGGCCTTGGACTTTAAAGATACAGTATGTTGGCTAGCATGGCCATGAACATTAAAGATACAGTATGTTGGCTAGCAGGGCCATGGACATGAAAGACACAGTATATTTGCAACATGGCCACTGACATTAAAGATACAGTATGTTGGCTAGCATAGCCATGGACATTAAAGATACAGTATGTTGGCTTGCATGGCCATGAACATTAAAGGTACAGTATGTTGGCTAGCATGGCCATGGACATTAAAGATACTTCCTCCCTGCTAATCTTCTTTGGTATTTAACGCTTGAAGGAAAATATCAAACATTAGCTTGGCCCGCCGTTCAGTCTGTGGCCCCCTGTGAACCTGTCTGCTGGCTGAAGCTGTGATTGGTCGGCCCAGGAACACAACCTCGACTGGTTTCCACGGATGCGGGCGATGTCCTTGGTGAGCAGCGACGCGGAGGGGGAGCAGAACGAGATCAGGAACCTGCAGGAGAAGCTGGAGACGGCCATGAGGCTGGTGTCCAACCTGTCGGGACAGCTCACCGAACTCAAGGAGCAGGTACTTTACCCCGTCTCCGTCTTGACTCAGAGACCCTCATGTCTGAAACATCGGGACATACGGACTGTTTCTTCGGTTTTTAACTCAAAAAGCTTCTTCTCTTTTTATATACTTTATTGTAGGATCATATATTGATCCAATAAGATTAGAACGCATGAAAATGAGTCTCAGACAATTAAACGAAGTATCTGAATACCTTGAAAACAGTTCCATTAGATTACAAGGTGAAACAAAGTCCAGCCCCCCTTGTACAGCACTTCCAGTGTTCCCAGTCAGATCCAGCTCACGGCCCCAGTGCCCTAGTGGTTCTGGAGCGACCCCTGCTCCTCTCCCTGGAAGGAGACCGGGGCCAGGGGGACCTCGGCCCTCCTTAGGCCCACCCCCAGCTCCCTCCATCCACCCCCTGTACTCCTCCTCTCCTGCCCCCCCCACTAACGCCCCCCCCCCGCAGCAGGGGGTGAGGTGCTCCTGGGGGAGGGAGAGGGGGTCAGCTGAGCAGGGGGAGATGGGGGAGGAGGAGGACTGTATAGAGTCTCTGATACCACGAGACTCGTCGTAGCTCCCTCCCGGTCCTGTCCGCGCTGGACGATACGTGGGTGTGGCGACTCTCCTGTGGCCTAGTTGTTACTGATAAAGGTTGGATTGCTGCCTCACTGATAGTCTTTAGTATATAATGTATCTCTGGTGTGGTTCATTATTTGGTGTGTAGCAGAACTTGGGGACCGCCGCGTTCCCTGAAGAAGGACCTTGTGATCCGCAGGCGGATAAAGGGTGATGTGTAAAAGTGAAACATACGGACGGACGCACTTGCAGACAAACCACAACAAAGAGTGCTTTCAGTGCTGAAGCGAGACCGGGAAACAAACCGCCGTCTGTCCGTCCGTCCACACGGCCCTCAGCCTACAACGTGTCCGACCAAAGGGGGGTCTCTGGAGGAGGTAGTGGCCAGGGTTCAAGGTGTCAGCGCCGGCTCCGAGGTCACAGGGTTCAAAGGTCACAGGGAGTGTGTGGGCAGGCCTGAGGAACCGGTTCGCCGGTCTAGAGCCATAGTCTGACGCCCGTTCTGTGGTTCCTCCTGTAGATGACGGAGCAGAGGAAGCAGAAGCAGCGCATCGGTCTACTGGGTCACCCCCCACACATGAACATCAACCCCCAGCAGCCCGCCTGAGGGGCCCCAGGAGGCCCTCCGAGGGCCCCCCCTCACGCAGCTCCCCCCCCCCCCCCCGCGGCCCTGAGCACTGGGGCCTGGTCTTCGGCGAGGTGGAACGGGGCCCAGTGTGGAGGATGTACAGTCGGCCCGTCTCCAGAGTGTATTTATGCCTGTTCCTGAACGTTTGTCGTGTTAATGGACATTTATTTTGGCCAAAGGCGCGATTGAGAATACCTAACTGGTGTGCTGGGGATGGGAGTGTTTCCGGTGTTTTCTTTTTTGTGCTCCAAGTGCCTTGTGAGATTAATGATATGAAAGTGATGGTTTTCTCTTAACTTAACAAATGTAAAGCCTTACCTTATCTGAGTCATCGCTCTGAAAGTGTGCCAAAGTTCAGCCCCAGTGCCCTTGGGCTGTGGCCCAGTGCGGGGGTGCGATGCCTCATGTTCTCAGGTCTGGGATGTGGGTTCAAATGCTTATTTGAAACACTACTAAGGCAAACACCATTGAATCTCTTCGGTTGACCCACTGACTTTCAGATATGCAACGTCTGAAAGAGACAGGTTTATTTTAGGAATCTAATATTTATACAAAAAATAAAGTTTCCACATCATTTTCCAAAGAAATTTTGCTTTCACTTTAGAAGTAATAAAAATATTCTAGAAATAGCTATATTTTCAACATTTCCAGACGCTTTGATGTAATGCCTAGCGTGGTACTTTTTATCACTTTGGCGGCGTGTATTGTAACTGCTGGGATTGGCTGAGGAGGATTTGGACCACGGAGGACGCTGTCTTCAGTGGGGTGACTGGGGAGGAGAACGCGAGGATTCACGCCGTCATCCAACACCTATCGACTCCATCACAGGAGAGAACGTATCGTTACAAGTTAAGGGGATTGGGAATAGCAGGTTGGCGTTTAGGAATGTTTGCTAGTGGTGAGGAATGACATGGGAAGCAGGTAATAAAGGGTACAAGGGGACGTTTATGGAAATGGATTGGAAAAAATGGTATTCTGGTCTTGATAAACTGGCACTTAACTGTTAATCCAACTCTGCTCTATCTAGTTCACAAATATAGATTTTGTTCTGTTGCACACCAATTAATGTTATTCTCTGTCCAATTGTCACTTTTTTGTATGAGGTCTTTGTTTATAAAAACCTGGTTTGAAAACAACACAATGTTAAATGAAGTTATTTGGATTGCAGCATGACCAAACTGACCTTTTTCTACTAACCGGTTTGTGTCTGAGATGTACATTCCCCTCATTGGAGTTGATTTAATAAAGTGTGTGCTGAATCGAATAGTGCCCTCCATTCACCAACACAACGTTACATCCAACCAGTGAAATTAAACATTGTAAAGGGATCTCTGGAGATATCAGCACGCTGCTCTTGGAACTTTTCTTTAACTAATACAAGTCTTCATAAATGATTGGTTTTAGTCCTAAAACATGGTAATATATTGGTCTAGACAAAACATATATTTAAGTGATATATGTATTCCTTCCAATAATGTTGTTTATAGTACTGCCTTCATGCAGTCCACAGCCAACCCAGTGATACCCAGTCTGCATCAGTCCTCATTAAAGACCTCTCATTCTGAAGCTCTGCTCTTAGCTCAGAGCAGCATGCTCCACCTGCAAAGACCTCCAGCTGTGTGCTCACTTGGTTGGACAACTGGATTCACTTACACTTTCGATTGTTGGGCTATTTCATTGACTAGGCTATTTTTATTAGGTTTACCATGAAGGGGCTTTCCATGCTTGTAGTCTAAATTCCCAGCAGTTCTCCAATTATTGAAGATTAAATCAGTGCCTCTTAAACAAGTTCTGATTTATTCCCTGAAGGACGCCCGCTTTGTTTCACTAGTTATCAGGATGTTTGTCGACTGATTCAGTTACTGAACGACGTAGAAAAATTGCATTAGTATTACAGTTTTAATGAGCTCTTCTTGGTAAAAACAAATAAATAGATCAGAGATATTTCTTAATTACATTATCTCATTTGATTACAAAACGGCTCGGGCCGGACTCCGTTCCAATGAAATGTGAGAAACACTTATCTGGCGACTGGGCTGTACCCACCCCTACTGCCCCTATTCCAACATTAGTATATTTATGATGACACGTGGCATCAGGAATGCACACCGGACCCTAAACTCAAAAGAGGTCATTAGAGTTTATGCTCATAATCATAGGATATCCAGGATTATTGTATTTTATTTTGAAATGCACCAAAAAATAGCGCTGTACTTTCTGTGTTCATTTTAATTATGTTTCATGTTATTATTGTTGCATTGCATTTTAGGCCTACACATTAATATTTTGACTTATAAAATGTATAGTTATTTTAACGATATATACTGAGACCAATAGGCCTATATCATATTACGCTTTGCTATGATAAATCCCACGTGGCGGTCTAACTACAATGCGTTCAACAGATAATGTTATAATCTATGTAACATGTTGATGTAGATTATAGAACATCCCTAAAAAGACGCATGTCCACAATGCAACTCTTCTGTGTTGTTGTCTCCGGAGCGTCTCTGCGTGTCTCCGTGCAGGACAACATGGTCGGACACGGGACTGGGGGCCACGCCCCCGCTCTGACATGTGCCACGCCCCCACTCTGACGTAGGCCGCCGTCCGCCCACTCAGGTTCCTTATCTGCAGGAGGGCCCGCCTCCCGGCATACAGCTCCGCTACACGTGAGGCTCATGTGACAGAGGCAGTCGGAGCAAGAATCGGATGGTTTATTGAACCCGTCGCTCCGTCCTCCCCCACTCTCCCAGCGTCTCCCAGCGGGACCGCCTCTCCTCCGTTGACGTGGACACACCGTGCGCTCTCGCGGATTCCTCCGTTCAATTGATGCTCACTTTTTCTTTTTTTTAATACATTGTTATTTATTTTTGGAGACGCTTTTTATTTGTCTAGACCCGGCGGGTTCAGTAAATTCGCAGTCTCACTGAAGTCACAGTTAGTTTGACTGCGCATCAGGAGCCGAGAGAATGGAGCGTGTGTCGAGCGCTCCACCGCCGCTACTCACCGCGCACACTGCGGCTGACCTGGGGGACATGCAGGGGTAAGTTCCTCACGGACACCGGTCCTGGGGTCCTCTAGCGGAATGGTCCTGGGGTACTCTAGTCTAGCACACTGGTCCTGGGGGTCCTCCACTCGACCGATCCTGGAGAATTCCAGCCGAACGGTACTGGGGTCCTCTAGCCTCTAGCGGACTGGTCCTGCGGGCTTACCCCGGACCGCTCCTGGGGTCCTCTACCGGAACGGTCTGGGGGTCCACCTCCAGACCGGTCCACCTGTCCAACTGACAGTTACTCTGAGCTCTAACTCTTCTGTAGTTCTGCGTCACTGAATGTTTGTGTTTTCTTCGTCTCAGGATGGACTTCCCCATGTACGTTTATAAATCGAGGCGAGGAATGAAACGGGGCGAGGAGAGCAAGGTCTGTTTGTTATGAATATCACTTCGGTCTTTTGAACTTACTTTGAATAAATACATGTTGATTATTTATTTTTTTCCAATTTGTATTTAAAGTAGTAAACTACATTTCAGTTTTTTTTCCCACGGCCCCAAATAAGTGGTTGACCTCATTTACCGATGACATAACTAATCCAGCCCAGCCTGCTTATCTGTGTGTTATCTGTCACAGCCCGGTTCCTTATTTGCTGTATTTACCGGTCGTGTTGTCATTTGCAGGAAACCTACAAACTGCCTCACAGACTCATCGAGAAGAAACGGCGCGACCGGATAAACGAGTGCATCGCTCAGTTGAAAGATTTGTTACCGGAGCACCTCAAACTCACGGTGAGTTCCCACCGTGGACGCATAACGGGGACGGCTCATGTTTCTGTCGGTCTTTGCTGACCGACACCGCCCAGTGGCGATGGCGTGCTTCTACACCCGCAATTGGCTGTACGTGAAGACGATACCCAGATATTTACAGTATGCTCGTTTTTGCAGGCTATTGTCACGGCCTATTATTAGTGTGGAAATTCATCAGGGAGGACATCAACATTTACAAAAACGACACTGGGAATTTACAGTTGAGCTATGACCAGGAGGCCTGGCTAATGTACTTCCTGTGTGTCCCACTGTTGGCTCCTGCAGACTCTGGGCCATCTGGAGAAGGCTGTGGTCCTGGAACTGACGCTGAAACACGTCAAAGCCCTCACTTCACTCCTGGAGCAGCAGCAGCAGAAGATACTGGCTCTGCAGAATGGCATGCAACTTGGTGAGTGGGATGCCCTAGTACACACACACACACACACACACACACACACGTACATTTGACTGCATGAAGGCTAGACAATTTCAGAGGTACATGCTGGTCTTCCAACATTTGACCTTGTTGCAGAAGAAGTCAGTCATACCTCGGGTGCATGACTTTAGACGTTACATGCTCCTTAAGAGGTCAGGGTAGGGTTCCCCAGCTCAGAGGAGATGTTTAGGTCGGGTTCTTCTGCTCGGAGGAGATGTTCAGGGTTCAGGTTCCTCTGCTCAGAGGAGATGTTGAGGGTTCAGGTTCCCCTGCTCCCGATGCTCACTCTGTGGTGTCTCTCCGCAGACCCCGCCCCCGCCGTGGGCCAGCAGAAGGCGGAGGAGCTGTTCCGCTCCGGCTTCCACATGTGTGCCAAAGAGATGCTGCAGTACGTGGCCAGCTGGGAGACGGAGGGCGACTTGACCCCCGCCAACATGATCAACCACCTGCACCAGCTGGCCACCGAGGTGCTGCAGGGCCCGCCCCGATCGCCGCCCCCCGCCCCCAGCCCCAGCCCGCGGCCGCAGGACGCCCCCGCCGCACAGCAGCCGCACCACCAGGGGGCCCAGAAGGGCGCGGCCGACGGCCTGCCCCCCCCGCCCGGCGAGGGCTACGGGAGGAACTGCGTGCCGGTGATCCAGCGGGCGTACCCCCCGGGAGGCAGCGAGCAGAGCGGCAGCGACACGGACACGGACAGCGGCTACGGCGGCGAGCTGGAGAAGAGGCCCGACTACTACCTCCAGGAGGCGGGGCCTCTGAAGCGCTCGGCGGCAGAGCGCCACGGCCCCGCCTCCATCAAGCAGGAGGGCGGCGGCGGCGGCGGCGGCGGTGGCGGCGGCGGCGGTGGGCCCCACCGTAAGCGGCCCCGCGTGGAGTCCTCTGAGGACGAGTCGCAGTCGGGGGCGGAGTCCTCTTCGTCGTCGTCGTCCTCCAGCAGCCGCAGCTACATGAGCGTGTCCCCCCACCAGCCCCTGCCGCCGGCCCCCCACCCCCTCTGCATGCCCTTCTACCTGCTGCCCCCCTCCGCCGCCTCCTACCTACCCATGCTGGAGAAGTGCTGGTACTCCGGCGCCATGCCCATGCTCTACCCCGGCATGGGGGCCCCCGGGGACAGGGCCGCGGCCCCCCAGCACCACCGCTCCTCCAGGGGGGCCTCTCCGTCCCCCAGCCACCCTCAGACCCCCATGGACTCCCCGGCCCTCCTCCAGGCCCTGAAGCTGGTGCCCCCCCTCACCCTGGAGACCAAAGACTAGAGAGCGGACGGGGGGGGGGGGGTCAGACAGAGACCTGATGGAGGATCAAACAGAGACCTGACGGAGGTTCAGAGAGAGACCTGATGGAGGATCAGACAGAGACTTGACGGAGGATCAGACAGAGACCTGACGGAGGTTCAGACAGAGACCTGACGGAGGATCAAACAGAGACCTGACGGAGGTTCAGACAGAGACCTGACGGAGGATCAAACAGAGACCTGACGGAGGTTCAGAGAGAGACCTGATGGAGGATCAGACAAGACCTGACGGAGGATCAGACAGAGACCTGACGGGGGATCAAACAGAGACCTGATGGAGGATCAGACAAGACCTGACAGAGGATCAGACAGAGACCTGACGGAGGTTCAGAGAGAGACTTGATGGAGGATCAGACAAGACCTGACGGAGGATCAGACAGACCCTGACGGAGGTTCAGAGAGAGACCTGATGGAGGATCAGACAACACCTGACGGAGGTTCAGACAGAGACCTGACGTTGGATCAAACAGAGACCTGACGGAGGTTCAGACAGAGACTTGACGGAGGTTCAGACAGAGACCTGACGGAGGGAGACTTAACGATAGAGACTAAGACTAAGGACCACCTCCCAGTCTCTCCTCGCCTGTGTTTTCCTCCTGAGGTCAGAAAACAGATGAGAGGACATTTTTAAGAGGGCGTCTCGGAGGACGACGGAGAACGAGGGGAAAGCGAACGAGAGAAATCCGCCATTCACACCAACGCTGGAAAGCTCCTCTCTCCCCCCCCCCCCCCCCCCCGCTCTTTGTTCTGAATGAATGTTAATGTACTCCACAGTGCTCATTGTACAGGACCCCACTCTGATGGATCCGTTCTGCACACCCACACACCACAGATACACTACACACACACACACACACACACACCACAGAACACACGCACATAAACACACACACACACACCACAGAACACACGCACACACACACACACACACACACACCACAGAACACACGCACACACCACAGAACACACGCACACACACACACACACACACCACAGAACACACGCACACACCACAGAACACACGCACACACACACACACACACACCACAGAACACACGCACACACACACACCACAGAACACACACACACCACAGAACACACACACACACACCACAGAACACACGCACACACCACAGAACACACACACACACACACACACACACACACCACAGAACACACACACACACCTACACACGAACACACACATGCACCACAGAACACACACAAACACACACACACACACACATGCACCACAGAACACACACACAAACACACACACACACACACACACACACACACACACACACACACACACACACACACACACACACACACACACGGTTGAATGTAAAGGAGTTCTTTAGATGCTGCTGTTGATGTACTTGCTACGGACGCTGGTGTGTCTCAGTTTGAGCCGTCGCTAAAAGACACGTCGTTTGTACGCATAGAATCTGTCTCACCAAATGCCCCCCCCCCCCGTTTTAAATGATATACACAGGTTGTCAGTTCTTCTGCTAAGCTCACTGCTGAGTTAGCTTGCTAAGTATTCTAGGTCACGTGTTACTTCAAACATAGGTGCCCTTTGACTCCTGTGGCTAGGACCCTAAACCAAGAGCTCCCCTACGACCGTACACGGTGAGAGGAGGGGGAGAAACGGTCCGTCTCAAGGGGCGAGCTGTTTCCTGACAAACTGTGAGATCGTTTGTTTTTGTGTCATTGTTAAATCCACTTGTACATCTCTATTTTTGATACATGCTCTAGCGCTCTGTCCAGGGAGACAGAAGACGAGTGGGGTGTGATGTTGTATACTCAGAACCTATGGATATATATATATACTGTAGCACTGTGCTGGGCCTAGTCTGCGTATTCAACCTCTTTATTTTTCCAGTCAAACCAGGTGTTTGTTCATGCTATTGCCTTCTACTTGTGAAACGTGGATGAACCTCAGATGTGGTTTTCTCTGTGCTTTGTGTAAACTACCGCGGAGAGAGGTGAATGTAAACGTTTGAACACACGAATAGTTTTTCTACAGAAAGAGGTTCTTGAGATTCTATATTTTGGGACCTACGCGGAAGATGTTTGATGTACATATTTTGTCAATACGTGTTGATTATATAAGCGTATCAATAAAGTATTTTTCCTGTGGAAATTCGTTTTTGCTTGTTTTGTTTTTTTACTTTTGGAGAGAGATGGAGGAGTGTGTGTGTGTGTGTGTGTGTGTGTGTGTGTGTGTGTGTGTGTGTGTGTGTGTGTGTGTGTGTGTGTGTGTGTGTGTGTGTGTGTGTGTGTGGGGGGAGGGGGGTTACCAGTAGCATGCCCCCCGCCCCCAGTAACAAGAGACGATCCATCCAGTGTCATGGTCTGCAACCCACACCCCGTCAATGATGGGATTGTTCCCTAAACTCTCATCTGAACAGTTGACATAAGCACACCACACTCATCCCCTTGTCATGACCCCGTTGAACTGGTGGGAAGGCTCGAGCTGCACTCTAAATATACCTGGTCCTGTATTTATAAGGGGGGGTGTGAATGTGTCATATTTTAAAACCAGATCGCTATATCCATATTTGAAATGATTCAAATGTGGGAAATGTTTCTCTGTAACCGTTATCTTCCGGCCGTCTACCCGGAGATAGTTAAATGCTGAAAACGAGTTAAATGCTTTTATCAACTTTAGAAAACGACTCAAATGAGCAGTTGAGCATTAAGAAAAATACGATTTTCGAGATTGTGCCAGTGAGTTGGGTCGTCATCGTCAGTTCCGGTGTTCTGTTAGTAGGCGTGCGTCGCCCCCAGGTGGACGAATATAGAACATATAACCATTTAACTATGAAATTGTTCTTTGACGCAGCAATAACTACTACCGTCAGCGGGAAAAAAAGACCGAAATACAAAACTTAATGTAACATCAGAATGCTTTTAATCGTTTTTGTGCCAAAGTTTCCAAATACGATGATGAATACGACGACAATAAATGATGGACATGTTTTGCCTTAGAAATATTAAACACAAAAAACCTGAATGCCCCGAATAAAAAAACCTCTCAGCTCCTCCTTTTCTCATTGGTCCAGCCTCCCCGTGGTCTGGTCAGTGATTGGCCACGCCCGTGAACTGGTACCGGCAGAGCGTCTGCCGACGGGAGCAGACCTTGAACCGGTGCAGGCTCTGGAGGGAGAGCAGAGCGGACCGCTCCCTGGACAGGGACCCGGGCCGCAGGCTGAACACCTCCAGGTCGGGCAGGGGCCCGGACAGAGAGGGGAGGGCCCTGCGGTGGGGCCTCCCCTCTCCCTGCAGGGAGCGTGCCCAGGGACTCAGTGGCTCCCCGCCCGCCAGGGTAAGGGTCGGGGCCTGTGGCGGGCGATGTGCGGGGAGGCCGGGGGAACAGAGCAGAGTCACGGGGACCAGGGCCACCCTGTCCTGGCCCTGGCTCAGACCCGGGTGGCGGGCCCTCGGGCCCTCCGGAGGCCCTCTGGAGGCCCTCGGGCCCCCAGGGGCCAGCGGCGCCGGGCGCTCGGGCGCTGACCTGTGGTGGGAGCGGCTGCCGAGACCGGGGGGTCTGCCCCCCGGGCCGGGGGGTCCGCCGCTCAGAGTTCTCCCGTGGAGCCGGCTCTTGAGGGACAGCGACGGCAGCGGCGTCCTGAGGTCGCCGGAGGAGGGACGCTTGGTACCCGAGGGCCGGACCCTGGAGGCGGGGCGAGGCCTGAGGCCGGGGGGCTTATCTGTGGTGGGGGCCTGAGGAGGCCTGAGGCCGGGGGGCTTATCGGTGGTGGGGGCCTGAGGAGGCCTGAGGCCGGGGGTCTTGACTGCGGTGGGGGCCTGAGGAGGCCTGAGGCCGGGGGTCTTGACTGCGGTCGGGGGGGTCTTATGGACGACGGGGGGCGACGGCTCCACAGAAGCTCTAGGAGGAAGCGGGTTAGGACAGGAGGGGGGTTTACGGGGCGCCGGTCGGGACGGGGCCGGTCTCAGTGGAGCTCCTTCCACCAACAGGTTGGTCCCGACGTAGTGGGGGACCTCCACAGCGGCCTGTGGGGACAGAACACAGAGGGGGGGGGGGGGGGTACAGGCCGGTGATGGAGTAGGGGGATACGTTGAGGTGTGTTCTGTGGACACACCGCAGTGGTGGAACGAGCCCCCTGCCGATGTCAGGACCACCACTAAAGACTCAAAACTCAGTTGTTCACCTAGACTCTGCGTAGCCTCCCCCTTAGCCCCCCACACCCCTCTTACGCACTTACTGTATGTTGCACGTCATGGCACTTAAAACTAGTACTTTGCATGGTGTAGCATCCTATCCTAGCTATCTTTGCTGCATACGGGGAATGGGTTAACCTAGTGATTGTTAGTGCTTGGCACTTGGTTCTATGAACATCCTTACTGTTCCTCTTTCTTCTGACAAATTGTACTTATTGCAAGTCGCTTTAGATAAAAGCGTCTGCTAAACGCCCTCAATGTAAATGAACCGCCCGGGAGCTAAACGACCAGCGTGTGACGGTGCCGGTGTCGGGTGACGGTGTCGGGCGACGGTGTCGGACGACGGTGTGGGGCCGATGGCGTCCCCCACCTGCTTGTAGAGGAGGTAGAAGCCCCCGGTGTCGGCGGCGGGCTCGCCCCTCCAGTCGAGCACCACCCGGAGCGTGTCGAGCTGCACGGCGGGGCAGAGGCGCGCGGTGGCGACGGCGGAGCAGGCCATGGTGGGGCTGGCGTTGATCTCCAGCAGCCAGGGCCGCAGGTCGCGGCCCAGCATGAAGTCGGCGCCGTACAGCTCGAAGCTGGCCCGGCGGGGCTCCACCAGGTCCTGGGCCGTGCGCATGGCGCGGACCACCGCCTGCTGCATGCCCGGCACGGCCAGCACCCCCCACTGGGAGCCGCCCAGCCCCTGGTCCTGCAGGTAGGCCCGGAACTGGGAGCAGGACCACATGTTGTCATCTGGCAGACCCGGGTGGCGCGCCCGCGACGGAGCGAAGTGCTTCTGGATGGAGTTGTTGCACAGGTGGACGGAGCTGGTGGGGGGTGGAGGAGGAGGAGGTGGGGTTCAGGAGAGGGGACGAGCGGAGAGGGTCAGTGTTGTTTACAAAGCATGGTCGTGTGTAACCCTGGGGCCTCATTACAGAAACTGGGGGAAACCCGGGGGCGGACCTGTCGAGGGAGGAGATGGAGTAGGGCTGCGTGGAGAAGCGCAGGTAGCACTCGTTGTAGAACCAGATGGTGAGCGGGTTCCAGTCGGTCACCAGGAACCACTGGCGGATGTCGAACTTGGTGCCGTAAACCAGCAGGGGGCGCTCCAGGTACTTCTGCACCACCCACTTGCTGTCCTTGATCAGGGTGGAGTCACTGTGGACTAGGGTCAGGATGTCCTCCAGGCGGTTCATGCACATGATGCCTGCAGGGAAGGGGGGGACAACACAGCCCCCCACAGGAGAGGAAGGGACATGGTCAAACTCACCCTGAGAGAAATGCAAAGTACTATTTTTAAGTGCATAAGAGGGTAATACAATCCCATATTGCAGAAGTACTGAGGCCAGTTCTTATAAATACAACTTTTGTTCGCTTTTATAACTTCCCACGGGGGCCTGATTAACTAAAGACCGTCGTAGAACCACGAGGGGGGAGGCTCACCCCGTCCCCGGGACATGGCCCCTGGCTTGACGATCCAGACGTTGTGCAGGCCGTCTGTGTCCAGCTGTGGGCAGACTTCATGCAGTCGGCTCAACATTCTCCGGCAGCGCTCCACAAACTCCACGGCCCCCTGGATCCGAGCTCCTCCGCTGCACAGACATTCACCCTCAGTGCATGGCAGTACAGACCCATAGCGGTGCCGTTAAAGTAGTATTAATGATAGTTTACTGCTTTAACGGCGCCGACAATCCAAATATCCAGTCGAAACTAGATGGAAAAAAGTGTGTCGTTCAAAACGTGACGCAGCTTTTACTTCTTCGCCACCTACAGAGTTTGTTATGTACGATCATTCTAAAACCCCCATGTTGTTTCCCGTAGACATTTGACCGATGGAACCAGGAGCCTCGGAGGCGGGACTTACTCTTCAGAAGTCTACACAGACCCATGGCGTGGCTCCAAATCAAGAATGTGCTAACACACGTCCGGAACGTCCCATGATAACTGCAGCGGGGTTAATAATCAAGACTCACTGCACCACCAGGTAGTAGTCGCGCAGGAACTCTGTCCATTGCTCTCCCGTCAGCGAGGTGAACGTTTCCACGGTGACATCAATGTCACCATGTTCCAGGCTGTTGAGGAACTCCTGGCATACGTGCAGAGCACTGTCGATCATTCCTGCATCGACGAATCGACGCGCTTGCCGCCTGCATTGTCTTTTCCCACCTGGACGAAGGGAGACCGTTCTTATAAAACACGACGTCCAATGAGCTGAGGGATCTTAAAAACACGCAAAACATGTGGTCAGGGCCCCTCCTTAAAACGTTTTGGATATACAGAGCACAGCGTATTATTTGTGTGGATTACCCTTCGGTATCTAAGTGTCCTAAGTGTGCATTACCCTTCGGGGTCTCAGAGACACTGTCCTAAGTGTGCATTACCCTTCAGGGTCCTCAGTGTGCATTACCCTTCAGTGTCTCAGAGATGCTGTTTCAGTGTTCATTACCCTTCAGTGTCCTCAGTGTTCATTACCCTTCAGTGCCTCAGAGACAGTCCTCAGTGTTCATTACCCTTCAGTGTCTCAGAGACAGTCCTCAGTGGGCATTACCATTCAGTGTCTCAGAGACAGTCCTCAGTGGGCATTACCCTTCAGTGTCTCAGAGACAGTCCTCAGTGGGTATTACCCTTCAGTTTCTCAGTGTGCATTACCCATCAGTGTCTCAGAGACGCTGTTTCCGTGTGCATTACCCTTCAGTGTCTCAGTGTCCTCAGTGTGCATTACCCTTCAGTGTCTCAGAGACGCTGTTTCCGTGTGCATTACCCTTCAGTGTCTCAGAGACGCTGTTTCCTTGTGCATTACCCTTCAGTGTCTCAGTGTCCCCAGTGTGTTCCTGTCTATCACCAGCGTCCAGGCAGCTTGACTCCACCACATACTGCAGCAGACTGCTGCAGGCGGTCCTCCTGAAGTCCTCTTCAGGACGACACACAGACACACAGAGACACACACACACACACACACACACACACACACACACACACACACACACACACACACACACACACACACACACACACACACACACACACAAAGAGACACAGACACACACACACACGCGGAGGAGCTGAAAGGCGCGTCGCACAAGGCATGGGTCTGCCAAAGGACCAATCGTGAAGAAGCATGGAGCCGGCTCTGCTTCTCGAGCGTACCTATGAAGGCCTGCTTCTCGTCCTGAGCCCCCAACCGGTAGCAGCGTGGGAAGAAGCTGTCGGGGTCGGCGGTGTCGAACCACAGCAGGTTCTGCAGGTTGACGCACAGCCCCACCTGGAGGCCGACCAGGGGTAGGGCTTTAGACCCATTGGATTTAAGTGGTGCAAGGTAAGATGCTGAATTACCCATCATGCAGTTCTTGAAAGAGAGGAGAGACCTTGGTGGTGAACGTGCCGGAGTTGGCGTAATGGTTGGTCATCTGGTCCTTCCTCAGAGACTTACAGTCGATGGTGTCCCTCCTCATGGTCCACAGCAGGCTGGCGGTCTCGTTCCGCACCAGGCGGGACTGAGACAACACGGGGAACATCGGTCCTGACCCGGCACTCAGAAGGAGGACGTTTGTGTTCAGTGGGTCGCGAGCTCTCTGCCCGTTCTGATCTTACCATGAGGTTGTACATTCCGTCCACTTCCTCCTCTCTGTCCGCCTCCTCTGAAAGCACATGACCCGCACGTAAAGGGGTGCGCCTCTGTGTGTCTGCTTCTGTGTGTCTGTGTCATTGTCAGTGTCTGAGTGTGTCTGTGTCTGTGTGTCTGTGTGTGTCTAGACCCAATGTCCACAGTGAGACGATCCCCGAAAACCTACAACATGCAAACCTTCCAGCACCGATTAATATCAGGAAAGTGTGAAAACACCCGACTGAAGAGTGAGTCAGCGGAATATTAAGAAGGACCCCTCTCACCGGCCCCCAGGCGGCCCTCTGGGCCCTCTGCCCTGTCCTCCTCCCCGTCCTCGTCTCCTTCCCCCTCCTCGTCCCCGCGCTCGCTAGGGGCCTTCTGAAAGGGCGGGGTCAGACGCCGCTCCACCCAGCCCCGGGCCCTCAGGTCGGCCCGCACCACGGGGTACGGACCCTGGATGGAGAACACCTTCCCCTGCTGAGGAGGGGAGAGGAGGAGGAGAGGAGGACATTTAGACAGGACCCCCTTAGACAGGGCCCATTTAGAGAAGATGCCTGGATTACACATTTAGACAGGACCCCTGGATTACATTTAGACAGGACACCTGGATTCCATTGAGACAGGACCATGGATTCCATTTAGACAGGACCCCTGGATTACACTTAGACAGGACCCTGGATTACATTGAGACAGGACCCTGGATTACATTTAGACAGGACCCTGGATTACATTTAGACAGGACCCTGGATTACATTGAGACAGGACCCTGGATTACATTTAGACAGGACCCCTGGATTACACTTAGACAGGACCCTGGATTACACTTAGACAGGACCCTGGATTACATTGAGACAGGACCCTGGATTACATTTAGACAGGACACCTGGATTACATTTAGACAAGACCCCTGGATTACATTTAGGCAGGACCATGGATTACATTTAGACAGGACCCCTGGATTACATTTAGACAGGACCCCTGGATAACGCTTAGACAGGACCCTGGATTACATTTAGACAGGACCCTGGATTACATTGAGACAGGACCCTGGATTACATTTAGACAGGAATCCTGGATTACATTTAGACAGGACCCCTGGATTACATTTAGACAGGACACCTGGATTACATTTAGACAGGACACCTGGATTACATTTAGACAGCCCCTGGATTACATTTAGACGGGACCCTGGATTACATTGAGACAGGACACCTGGATCACATTTAGACGGGACCCTGGAGTACATTTAGACAGGACCCTGGATTACATTGAGACAGGACACCTGGATTACATTTAGACGGGACCCTGGATTACATTTAGACAGGACCCTGGATTACATTGAGACAGGACACCTGGATTACATTTAGACGGGACCCTGGATTACATTGAGACAGGACACCTGGATTACATTTAGACAGGACCATGGATTACATTTAGACGGGACCCTGGATTACATTTAGACAGGACCCTGGATTACATTGAGACAGGACCTGTTCAGAAGTCGCTCACCTTGACCGCTCGCTCCGCCAGAGCCTTGGCGGCCTTCAGCCTCTCCGGGTTCAGGACCGGGAGGCTGAGGAGGACGCTGCTGCGACGCCCCTTCGCCCCCATCGGAGGGGCCCCCGGGGTCTCCAGGGTCCCCCTGCTGTCTGACCCACCACAGGTCCACTGGGGTCAGGAGAGTCTCTCAACGTAGGGGGAACTCTACTGAAAAGGCGGATTTAAGTAAATTATTACTTAATCCTTCTCCTGACGTGAATTAAAGTATATTATGATTGTTATTATTACATCGTTATACATCGAGGCATTTCATTTACATAGGGCATTTAGCATACGCTGTTACCCAAAGTGAATTTAAAATAAGTACAATTTTCATTTGTATACATTAATATATACTTGACAAATAAATTAATATAACGCAACATACTTCTTACACAAGCACCACATAAACACAATTAGAGAACAGACTGCCTTCAATCAAAGACAATTTGCTAATAGGCCTGAGGCAACATGTTAGACAAATAAAGCTTTTGAATTTTTTTGTTTTTTAAATAAACATAGCCAACTATAGTAGCCAAACATGAACCAAATGGCTTAGACCAGGTGGCCTAGTCATTAGAATAGATAACATATTAATAAACATATTATGGCACTACTGTGACCCCCTACTGTGTGCGATGCGGTTCAAACCTCAGTGCCGTGTTGACATGCTCTCCGTGGAAACCCGGCTCAGGTTTCCCTTTGAACCAGCGGGCATGTACACTCTCACACACACTCTCAGAGATGCTGATCCCGCTGTGTGCTGAAGAACGTCAACAGGTGGAAGAATTAACTCCTCAAACAAACCGTCAAAATATGAAAAATTATATTTCTTAACCAGTTATCGCCCTATGCACCTAATATTCACGGGTCAGTCCATCATCCACACATGCAGGGTTCACCTACCAACGTAGCGTGACCCGGCTGCATCGTGCATGCGCAGTGGCGCCCAGGCTGCCGGAGTTTGTCCGGTCACCATGACAACAGGACGCAACGCAGCCATCCGTTTGATTCAGCGTTATACTAACGGTTTGGTTAATTCAAACGTATTCAGTTTAACGCTGAGATTAGGGATTATTGTAGATATCTAGTTCACCGTCACCGTGACACAGATTATAACCCATTAAAATAATATAGTACATAAAATAATATTTATTAATGGTCCGGACCCAGGCATAGTTATTGTTGCCTCTTGGGCATGAATATTAAACAACATCATTATTTTCAAACTCTTATTATATGGAAACTTTGAGTGTTTATTTTCAAGCCTCCAAAAGTAATTCCTCGATATCTTTCTAATACCGTACTGAACATCACGTTACTCATATTTACTCCACTCCCTATCAAATTTGACCTGTTTCTCATATGTTCCACCGGGTGGCGGTAGAAGCGTGGTCCCTTCTGGTTTTCGGTGTTCCACACCTTGTTTATCTTTTGTATGACTTGGAATAGGGAGCAGGCAACATCGTTGTGCCGATCTCATCTCCCCAAAGACTCGCGGGATGTGAACGAGGAGCTCGTAGAGGCTCCACCTTGAAGTGCTACAGCCCGTGTGAAATCAGTTTTTAACCAGAGGATAATACAAACACCGACAAGTAGAATGCATGTCAAAGCTCCTATTGAAACCTCAAACTCCCACCATCAGTCCCAGCAGGCAGCGTTGCAGCCTCGTCCTGCGCGCTGATTGGCTGAGGCTGAATGATGCTGGCTGCGCGCTGTTGTCCGCGAGGAGCGAGGAGGAGAGCTCAGAGCACATCCCAGTGCCACGGTAACACAGCGGGGGGCATCTCTAGTATCTCTGTCTCTACGGGAAAATGTCCACGTTCACCGTCTCCAGGGATATCAACATGAAAGTCACCCACCGGGTGTGGATCGCAGCCTAACCCATCCAGTGACCACGCGGCTCCCTGAAGGTCTAGCGGACACACAGCGCTCACCTCTGGACTCCGAGACCCGGACCGACGGGTACCATGCCCACTGTAAGCGGCGAGAACGAGAGCATCCTGAGCTATCAGGTAAAGTTGGAAATGCACGCTTTGTCTGTCATGTCCTGGATCAGATTCACGGTCCTTGCACGGGCCACAGTTAGATCCCCACCGAGCCGATAACCGCTCAACACCAAGCTCCACACCGCTCCACAGCAGGCTGTTAAGAACCAGACCACCGCTGAAATGCGGTCGGTTCTCCTGTGTCGGAAACGCCCGGCGGGCCTGTCTGTCTGTCTATACTCCGCTCGATTCTGTTCCGACCGAGGTCCGGTCCTGTCTCAGATAGAGGTTTCAGCCGATAAAAGCTTTCATCTCTGAATAGTGGTGAACGTGTAATGAGTTCGATCCAGCCAAGGTCCCGGGTACCCGGTCCAGGTACCCAGATACCCTGGTGTAGGTACCCGGGTACCCGGTCCGGAGGCGCGGGACGCCTCATCCTTCAGCGCGGGTTCTGTTGTTGTTCTAGCGACACGTGCAGTCAGAGCATCACGGAGGAGAGCCTCCGTGGGACGGAACGTTATGTTAGGTTATGTTACGGTATTCTATGCTATGTGAGGTAATGTTAGGTTATTAAGTTACGTTATGCTATGCTATGTTAGGTTATGTTCTGGTCTGTTGTCAAAGCGTTTTCCCCTTCAGAAAGCCTATTTATCTGCAAAGGATGTACAATATAAATCATCGGTACGTGAGAACGAGCTCGTCTTCATAATGATAATAATAGCCTACTGGACTCCTTGTAGCGTTTTGAAACCCATTAGAGGCATTAATAGGCCGACGAGGTGCACCGCATCGCTCCGTGTGTTTACGACGCGCTTGTTAGGGAACAGCGCGCGTGTCCTAAATTACCCTCAAATGACCTTGACGCCTGCTGACGCCTCCTCCTGGTGCCTCCTCCTGGTGCCTCCTCCTGGTGCCTCCTCCTGACGCCTCCTCCTGATGCCTCCTGAGGTCTCCTCCTGATGCCTCCTCCTCCTTGACGCCTCCTGAGGTCTCCTCCTCCTGACGCCTCCTGACGCCTCCTGAGGTCTCCTCCTCCTCCTGATGCCTCCTGACTCCTCCTGACACCTCTTCCTCCTGAGGCCTCCTCCTCCTGACTCCTCCTCCTCCACACTCCTCCTGACGCCTCCTCCTCCTGCCTCCTCCTGACTCCTCCTCCTCTTGTGGTCTCCTCCTCCTGACGACTCCTCCTCCTGACTCCCCATGACTCCTCCTCCTCCTGACTCCTCCTGACTCCTCCTGACTCCTGACTCCTCCTCCTCCTGACGACTCCTCCTCCTGACGACTCCTCCTCCTGATGACTCCTCCTCCTGACTCCTGACTCCTCCTGACTCCTCCTCCTCCTGACTCCTCCTGACTCCTCCTCCTCCTGACGACTCCTTCTCCTGACTCCTCCTGACTCCTCCACCTCCCGACGACTCCTCCTCCTGACTCCTCCCCCTCGTGACGACTCCTCCTCCTGACGCCATCCAGTCCCCGGAAACCCGCCCCCGTGAAGTTCGCCGGTAGAGGCCATTCTTTGCAGATATCTTCCAGTGTAACACGGAGGTGGGGCGTGATATATTCGTCTCAGAAAACGACCGTCACGTTTGGGTGGAAGAGGCAGAGGAAGGCGTGAGATCGGCGTCATAGCTCAGGGCAGGCTATCCCTTCACAGCAGCATTCGTTGCTGGTTCTCCAACGTCCAACGACGTCTTTGTGCTTAGATGGAGTGGAGACGACCCAGAGAGGATCAGAAGGGTCTTGGAGCGCAACTGATGAGGATCAGACCCCCGTTTGTTTTCAAAATGCTAGTATCAACTCTCCCTGATCAACATCTAACGTGGAGCTTGGTTTCCATGACTTCGGTCAGGATCATACCATCTCAACCAGGTGGGGACACGTCCCTCATTCTCGTTTGTTATCCCTCCCAGCGGTTTAGTCTTGTGTGTGTTGTTTAGCATCAGTACGTTGATCGGTCATGAGAGTGTATCTCCCCAGGGTGCCCCTCTTCCAGGAACATATCGGGGACAGAAAGAGCTGTTTCCCAATATCCACCATCCAATGTTGCTCATAGTGGCAACAAGGAGAAGGAACACAGATCACCTGTGTTTTGGTGGGTTCTATTGGCAGTAGTGGTCAAGTTTAACACTCACATGTGTTTAGCCTACAGTGGGTCCTCCATAAGGCGTGGGCCTGGGAGACTCAGGGCTTGTTGTACTCCGAAGAGAACCCGTGCTTTTATTTGCTGGCGGCAACACAAACAACAAGGGAATGAAAGGCGTTGCATCGATTCCCCAGGGACCAATGCCATGCGGCACTTTAAACCTCACTTAAAAGTACAGAGGACACTGGTGACATTGAAAACACTTCTGCCATGGTCGTACTTCAAAGTAGTTTATAGTTCACCAAAACAAAGATAAACAACAGTATCCGGATGCTTCTTTTGCCCATATGACGAGACACAGGATGATTGGTCCAGGTGAATCCAAACAAGGAATGATTGGTCCGGTTGAATACAAAGATCATGAAACAATACAAACAAAGCACAAAAACTAAAATATAAAAGAAGACACCAGTGAGAGGAGTCTGTAAAGTTAATGAATATATGTATGCAAACATATCTTTCAGTGTTCTACATAATCGATATAAATCCAGTAAAAGGAAGTGCTATACTTTGTTAAATTCAACATGAGGACTTTTCTTTTTGGTGACTATCCAAGGAATATGGTAGCATAGTGTCCCTTAAAATAGGAGATGAACTGTGGTCCCTCCTGTTGTGTCCGGGCTCAGCCCGTTGGGACATGACGGAGTTGGCGAGGTGTGAATCTGTAATGGAACACACAGAAGCACAGCACTGCTAATTCTGTTGGACAATGTGAACGAGCGCTTCCAAGAAGTGTCGGACCGTTCTAAACGGCTGAGAGATAATTGGTACAGGAGACTGAAAGGTGCCTTCCTGATTGGAACTTTCACTTTAGCTCAATGCGATTCAAATGAAGTCCTACAATGCACCCTTCCTCCCCGTCTGTCCAATAAGACTCGCCTCCTTTTGGAGGCGAGTCTTGTTAATTCTGCACTGATTTCATAATTGAGTTACCGTATTGGTGGCAATGAATGGGTTGAGGATGTACTGGATGTACACTTCCTGGATAATGTGGTCAAACTCCTCCCCTAGCAATGCCGGAGTGCTTTGAAGGATCAATTTGTTTCCCCCTTAATTACACGTCATGTGATTTGATCATCCTCGTTTCCTGTGACACATTCGATGAGCTTCAATACCACAGAGCTAATACCGGCCACTGTGATTGGCCCAGCCTCAGAGCATGTGCAGGGAGAGCGGGCAAGGAGGTAGTCCAAGAAAACCCTCTCACAAAAACACACGCCCGGCTCCTCTCGCTTACAGTAGCCTCTTCAAACCCGTTCTCCAGTAGCCTCCGTCAATCACTCCCCGACTCGTGTTTGCTCCACCTCCTCCCCCCCCCCCCCCCCCCTCGTGTTGTGGTGCTGCGTTGTGGTCGTGTTGCGACCGGTCTTACCAGTGCATGGCTCCCTGGTAGGACCGGTCCTACCTGGGACCAGGGAACGGCCCCATGCGGCGGGCCTGTGTGGCGGGGCAGAGCGGCCGTGCGGCGGGCCTGTCCCTCAAGACACAGAGGCCAGGCTGGAGGTGACAGGCCCAGTGTTCCTGAGCAGGATACGCTGCTCTCCTGTCAGTTCAGCATGCCTCGGGCGCCGGAGGACAGACGCAGACACGCCGGGAGCGGATCAGAGGAGCGGAGAGAGAGAGAGAGCGGAGAGAAAGAGAGCAGAGAGAGAGAGAGAGAGAGAGGAGAGAGAGAGAGAGAGAGAGAGAGAGAGAGAGAGAGAGAGAGAGAGAGAGAGAGAGAGAGCGGAGAGAGCGGAGAGAGAGAGAGCGGAGAGAGAGAGAGAGCGGAGAGAGAGAGAGAGAGAGAGAGAGAGAGCGGAGAGAGAGAGAGAGAGAGAGAGAGAGAGAGCGGAGGGAGAGAGAGAGAGAGAGAGAGAGAGAGAGAGAGAGAGAGAGTGGAGGGAGAGAGCGGAGAGAGAGAGAGAGAGAGAGAGAGAGCGGAGAGAGCGGAGAGAGAGAGAGCGGAGAGAGAGAGAGAGCGGAGAGAGAGAGACAGAGAGAGAGCGGAGGGAGAGAGAGAGAGAGAGAGAGAGAGAGAGAGAGAGAGAGAGTGGAGGGAGAGAGAGAGAGAGAGAGAGCGGAGAGAGAGAGAGAGAGAGAGAGAGCGGAGAGAGCGGAGAGAGAGCGGAGAGAGCGGAGAGAGAGAGAGAGCGGAGAGAAAGAGAGCAGAGAGAGAGAGAGAGAGAGAGGAGAGAGAGAGAGAGAGAAAGAGAGAGAGAGAGAGAGAGAGAGAGAGAGAGAGAGAGAGAGAGAGAGAGAGAGCGGAGAGAGCGGAGAGAGAGAGAGCGGAGAGAGAGAGAGAGCGGAGAGAGAGAGAGAGAGAGAGAGAGAGAGAGAGAGAGAGCGGAGAGAGAGAGAGAGAGAGAGAGAGAGAGAGCGGAGGGAGAGAGAGAGAGAGAGAGAGAGAGAGAGAGAGAGAGAGAGAGAGAGTGGAGGGAGAGAGCGGAGAGAGAGAGAGAGAGAGAGAGAGAGCGGAGAGAGCGGAGAGAGAGAGAGCGGAGAGAGAGAGAGAGCGGAGAGAGAGAGAGAGAGAGAGAGCGGAGGGAGAGAGAGAGAGAGAGAGAGAGAGAGAGAGAGAGAGTGGAGGGAGAGAGAGAGAGAGAGAGAGCGGAGAGAGAGAGAGAGAGAGCGGAGAGAGCGGAGAGAGAGCGGAGAGAGCGGAGAGAGAGAGAGAGAGAGAGAGAGAGAGAGAGAGAGAGAGAGCGGAGAGAGAGCAGGGAACCGGAAGAGAGGAGGGAGGAAGGGGAAGAGCAGAAGAGATGAGTGACAGACGGAACGAGAGAGAGAAAGGGCAAATTAGGGCCGCTTTAGGGCCGGTGAACATTTGTAGCTCGAGCGGTGAAGAGTCAGGGGGTGAGAGGGGGTGAGAGGGTGAGAGGGTGAGAGGGGGTGAGAGGGTGAGAGGGTGAGAGGGTGAGAAGGGGTGAGAGGGTGAGAGGGGGTGAGGGGCTGAGAGGGTGAGAGGGTGAGTGCAGCAGCCATTAGAGTAACGTCTAATGGTCCCCGATCAGATGTGGGCTGAGCACAGTCAGTACAGAACCACAGGGGGGTCCGGTGACCACGGTGGGCTTTAATCGACCCGCCCTCCTCCGCTCCATCAATCACATTCTGACAGGCGGTGCTGCTCTCTAATAAACGTCCAACCCGCCAAAGAGTCTTAATCCACAAAGGCACTCCAGTAAGTTTCACGCGACATACGTCTCATTCCATGCTGACTCCGTCTGCGTGTGATGCCGGGTGAGGGTCGAAGAACGGCTGTGGTCAGCAGATCCGCCGCCCTGCGTCCTGAAGCTCACTTCAGGCTCATTAGAACCCACCACCGGCCCCCTGGGCCTGAGGGTAGGTAACTGCGTTCTGCTCGCCCCTTATTGATCGCCCCGCCCGGCCAGCACAAAGGGCCTGCTAATGATCCCTGCTCCACTGTTCGCTGGCGTGGAAACTAATTGAACTTCCTGTAAACACTAGGCTGGCTGTATGGTCATGGGTTGTTATGGCTGAACTTCGCTGCGTCGCTTGAACTTTGATTCTGATTCATGCAACCGACGTTGGTGGAGAACGATGTATTAAATATTCAACGCATTGGAGAAGGACGTCAGACAAACTTTACTGTCGAATCGATTCTTACTCAAATGTACGCAACAAGTGGAAAGTAGAAATGGACAGCAGAGCGGCCTAATGTTTGCCGAGGGAATAGGCCGGGCCCCATCAGATTATCTTTATGTTTCAATGCTCTGAATGCGTCCCCAGTGGGTGAATAATCCTCCTGCCGTTTATCATCTATTCTCCGAGCCAGAAAATGGGAGGGCATCCACTGCCAATCCACTGGTTACGGAGCATCTCTCCGCTCAAACACAAGCCAGCCACCCCCACGCCAGCCACCGATGAGCGGTGAGCTCTGAACATCTCGTATGTGGCGGAGATAATTCAAGGACAGGCGGCCATTTTGGGCGGCAGCTGCTGAGTCCTTTGACGGTGAGCTCGTTCCGAGCTGCGGGAGACAATAAGGGTCTCCCAGCTGGAAGACAGGAGCGAAGCAGAAGACAGCGTTGCCCGGTGACGGAGGCAGCTCGCCATCAACAAATAGTTAGCTCTGCCGGGTCGGAAAATGCAGTCCCATGATAGCTCTGTTACACGCACCCATGCGGTCACAAAGCAGGCGACACCCGAGAGCTCTCT
>NC_044060.1:5713933-5718933 GCF_902167405.1 Gadus morhua
TGATTGATTACGGAGGAGGAGGAGGAAGAGGAGGAGGAGGAGGAGGAGGAGGAGGAGGAGGAGGAAAGAGAGAGCTGAGTCAGCAGGTCATAAGGGGGACAGGGCGGATTATTGATGCAGCCTCACGTCATTAAGCGTTTTGGACAGCCTCCTTCAGCTCTGATCCCATGTGACCCACAAACCCCGGTATTACCCCTGTTACTCACCGTCAGGAAAGTGGGGTCGTAATGTAATCCAGCCCAGCGATGACAACTGAAACCATGAAACGTGGCTGAAGATTTGGGAAAGTTTTGGGTGAATGAATCATTGCAGTACTTTTTAAAAACCCTCGACGAAATAAATTAAATAAATCGGATGAATACATATTAATAAAGGATATGTTTGCAGAAGGTGCGAAAACCTTCTGCAAACAGTATGAATGTTTGCAGAAGGTTGAATAATTTTAGTAATATGTTAACTGAAGCCAACTGAATATATTGGGTGTGTGTATGTGTGTATGTGTGTATGTGTGTGTGTCTGTATGTATGTGTTTGAATATGTGTACGTATATGTGTGTATAAGTGTGTGTGTTTGTATATGTGTTTGTGTGTGTGTGTGTGTGTGTGTGTGTGTGTGTGTGTGTGTGTGTGTGTGTGTGTGTGTGTGTGTGTGTGTGTGTGTGTGTGTGTGTTTATGTGTGTGTATTTACGCACGTGTGGGTGTGTGTGTGTCTGTACGTACTTGTGTAAATGTTTGTGTTGGTCTGTGTCTGTATGTCTGTGTGTTTATGTGTGCATTTACATGTGTGTCTGTACGTGTGTGTGTGTGTTTGTGTGTGTCTGTACGTGTATGTGTCTATGTATGTGTTAGTGTATTAACGTGTGTGTCTTTGCGTATGTGTGTGTATGTGTTTGTCTGTACGTGTGTGTGTTTATGTGTGTATTTACATGTGTGTCTGTATGTGTGTGTGTGTGTGTGTGTTTGTGTGTGTGTGTCTGTACGTGTGTGTCTATGTATGTGTGTGGGTATTAACATGTGTGTCTTTACATATGTGTGTGTATGTGTGTGTCTGTACGTGTGTGTGTGTGTGTGTGTGTGTGTGTGTGTGTGTGTGTGTGTGTGTGTGTGTGTGTGTGTGTACGTGTGTGTGTGTGTGTATGTATGTGTGTGCGTTCTGCAGACATGGTGTTGGACCACCAGGAGACGTCCCACGAGCTGGACGACAGCGTGCGCGTGAGGGTCCGCGAGGCGCTGCTGAAGAGACACCACCACCAGAACGACAAGAAGAAGAACAACCTGATCCCCATCGTCCGCTCCCTGGCCGAGGGATCCCGCAAGCAGTCAGAGACACACCTCAGCGGTGGGTACCTGGGGAGGGGGGAGGGGCCCCAAGCAGTCAGAGACACACCTCAGCGGTGGGTACCAGGGGCGGGGAGAGGGCCCCGCAAGCAGTCATGGACCCACCTCAGTGGAGGGTACCTGGTGGGGGCCCCCCCGGGGGAGCGGCCTCAAGGGGGGGGGGGGGGACCCTGGGGAGAGGGGCCCCTGGGGAGAGGCCTCTGAGGGATGGGGGCTAGTGTTTGGGAGTGGGGAGAAGCAGGGGGAGAGGCGGAGGGGGAGAGAAGGGGAGGGACAGATAGATGGAGGTGGGAGAGAAACCGGGAGGGAGGGAGGGAACTGGTGAGAGAGGGGGGGTGGTAGAGTGATAGAGAGAGAGGAAGAGGGAGACAGAGAGAGACAGAGAGAGGTAGAGAGACAGAGAGAGAGGTAGAGAGACAGAGAGGGGTAGAGAGAGAGGGGGGGTTGTGGTAGAGAGACAGGGAGAGAGAGAGAGGGAGAGAGGGGGAGAGAGACTGCAGATAGCAGCTGGCAGAGAGCTTGGTTCTTCTGTGCACAGGAAAGTGAGAACAAGGACGGGGTGGATGTCCTGATTAGAGGGACGCGTGGGCAGAGCTGTCTGCTGAAATGAGAGATTCAATTAGTTTCCAAGATTATTACGTGATCCCAATTTGGCTCTGAGTCTGACTCAGACATGAGAACAGGATCTGATGCCCGACTAATAGAATAAGGAGCGAAGGTGGTGGAACAGGGTCCAAGCCTTTGGAGGCTGCTACACCCTTCCTAGAGGGGGCTAATCTCCACCTAGGAGGCTGTTACTGGCTCCTCCACAACAAGGACGCAGGGTGGTGGTGTTGGAACCGGATAATTGCCCGGCACGTGCGCTCACATGCACTCACGTGCACTCATGGCACTCCCATGTGCTCAAGTGCACTCTTGCGCACACATTTGCTAACCTGCGCTCACGTGCACTCACCTGCGCTCCTGGACACTCACGTGCGCTCACGTGCGCTCACGTGCACTCACTTGCGCTCACCTGTACTCACCTGCACTCACCTGTGCTCACATGCACTCACATGCACTCACGTGCGCTCAAATATGTTCACCTGTGCTCACGTGCGCTCTGGTCCTGCAGGTTCGTCGGTGTCGGCACAGCCCCCTCCCAGCCACCTGGAGGTGAAGAACGGAGCGGGGCAGGACAGCACGCCGCCGGACCTCAGCAAGGTGGGCGGGGCACCTGGGGGTGGGCGGGGCACCTGGGGGAGGGCGGGGCACCTGGGGGTGGGCGGGGCACCTGGGGGTGGGCGGGGCATCTGGGGGTGGGCGGGGCACCTCAGGGGAGTGTGTATTGGTGTGTGTGCGTGCGTGTGTGTGTGATGGATTGAAAAAGAGTATGTGTGTGTGTTTGTGCGTGGGTGCATGCATGTGTGTGCATATGTCTGTTGGCGTGTGTGTGTGTGTGTGTGTGTGTGTGTGTGTGTGTGTGTGTGTGTGTGTGTGTGTGTGTGTGTGTGTGTGTGTGTGTGTGTGTGAGTGGATGGGTTTCTTTGAGTGTGTGTGTGTGTATGTGTGTGTGTGTATGTGTATGTGTATGTGACGGATTGAAAGAGCGAGAGTGTGTATGTGTGTGTGCGTGTGTGTGTGTGTGCGCATGTGCATGTGTGTTCATACCTGCCAGTGTGTGCCTGTGTTTTCTGTCATATTGATTTTCAGTGCTGATTTGATTATTCTGTGTTTGTAGCATTAGCAATTATCTGAAATGTGTCTTCTGCTGGTGTGGACAGCTTCATATCGTGTAAACCAAAGATGGTTTCCAAAGTCTGAGCTGCAGGTCGAAATACAGCAGAGACATCACTGCCCCCTAGGGACGGAGTGGGGAACTACATTAGCTCAAACCCTGCTCTCCCACACCCCCTAGGGACAGACGCGGGAGCTACGTCACCTTAAATAACATATTATTGTTATCGACAGTAACATATTGTTGTTTGTCTTTCTTCTAACCAATGTACTAATTGTAAGTCGCTTCGGATAAAAGCCTCTGCTAAATGCCCTAAATGTAAAGGTAAATGTAAGCGTAATGTTTAACCCTCAGATCCACCAGGCTCTGTTCCACACTGACTGGACTGATGACTTGGAGCATGTTTGCTTCCTATCACTTCATGAACCGCAGGGTTAACGTCTGTAAACGGCACTGTCAATTACGTCGATCTTCAGGTCCACAGCAGTTATTGGGCCGCACAGAAAACAACAGGGAACTGGAACAGAAATTTTTGGGCAGTTTTATGGTAAATGTTAAATGATAGATGGATTGCATTTTTACAGCACTTTTCTAAACAGCGGCCACTCAAAGCGCTTTAAAACATCGCCTCACATTCACCCAATCATGCACACATTCACACACCGACGGCGGAGTCAACCATGCAAGGCGACAGCCAGCACGTCGGGAGCAGTTAGGGTGAGGTGCCACGCTCGGGGACGCCTCGACACTCCCGGGGATCGAACTGGCAACCCTCCGGTTACCAGCCAACCCGCTCTACCTCCTGAGCCACATGCCGCCCGCCTCTATAAGCCTGAGAAGCCTCCCAGCCCCCAGGTCCAGGTCCAGGGGTACCTGAGGCTGCCTTACCGAGCCTGGAGACGGGAAGCGAACCCGTGGTGACGTCTGTGGGTCTGTCCCCGCCTGCACTCGTGTCCCCAGGTGGACATGCACTTCATGAAGAAGATCCCCGAGGGCGCGGAGGCCTCCAACGTCCTGGTGGGGGAGCTGGACTTCCTGGAGAACC
Organism: Gadus morhua; assembly: GCF_902167405.1. NCBI lineage: Eukaryota > Metazoa > Chordata > Actinopteri > Gadiformes > Gadidae > Gadus > Gadus morhua. Next base: position 5,718,034 of record NC_044060.1, read on the forward strand.
CGATCGTGGCCTTCGTCCGCCTGTCCCCCGCGGTCCTCCTCACCGGACTCACTGAGGTCCCCATCCCCACCAGGTAGGACCCCCCCACGAGGTCCCCATCCCCACCAGGTAGGACCCCCCCCCCCCCAACGAGGTCCCCGTCCCCACCAGGTAGGAGTTCACTGGGTTAGCATTAGCCTTCCGTTATGAGTTTGCTTGGTTAGCATTAGCCTTCCGTTGTGAGTTTGCTTGGTTAGCATTAGCCTTCCGTTGTGAGTTTGCTGGGTTAGCATTAGCCTTCCGTCATCATTACCAAGCTGCCTGTGACGCGCCACTGACAGGTTAGCGACCAGGCAGAAGCAGCCGATAGCAGAATCATCTGGGTCTGACGGCCAGAAGATAACGCCACTTCACAGATGCCTCGGCGTTTCCCTTTAAGAGCACATTGTTTTAACAGCAGATATGAACATAATGTTATGCTGAATCTTCCCCTGACCCTCTTACTTAAACAGTCCTACGCAGCATATACAAAGAATATGTGTTTGTGACTTGTTTTGTCTGACTCAGCATCAGAGTTTAGCCCTGAAGATATTCCTCCGTCAGCTGTTTCACCAGGCGTTCCTCCACCCTAGAGGCTCATTAACACCAGGGCCTCTGCCTCCACCCAGGTTCCTGTTCATCCTGCTGGGGCCCGACGGCAAGGCCCAGCAGTACCATGAGATAGGGAGGTCCATGGCCACCATCATGACGGATGAGGTCAGAGGTCATGCACGCACGCATGCACGCACACACGCACACACGCACACATACACATACACATACATACAGACACATACACATATACACACAGACACTCACACACATACACACACACACACACACACACACACACACACACACACACACACAAACACACATTTA
>NC_044060.1:5728933-5751433 GCF_902167405.1 Gadus morhua
ACACATGGAGGCACACACACACACACACACACACACATGGAGGCACACACCAAACACACACACACACAGAGACACACACACACAACCCACGGTGAGGAACAATGAGTACACACACACACCAACACACAAACACACACTCAACACACACACACACACACACACACATCCCACAGTGAGGAACAATGAGGACACACACACACCAACACACAAACACACAATCCACACACACACACCCCACACAACACGGATAGTCAGATACGTACCCCAGAGTGTTGACCCTCAAGGGGGTCAGGGGGACCTACTGCCCTCTGTTCTCTCCTGAGTCTGTTGTGCGTCCTGGGTTCCTGTTTTTTATGTGGACCCCCCCTCTCCGCCCGGACCCTCACACCAACCCTCTTCCGCCCCCCCCCCCTGTGTCCCCAGGCGCGACCCCTCTGATATTAATATTTCTGACGAAATGTCGAAAACCACCGTGTGGAAATCTCTGAGCTCCAACCAGAAGGACCCCCGCCAGGGGCCCGCCAAGAAGGCAAGACTGAGGCTCTCTGGCCCCCGGGCCCCTCCCATGTGACCCCCTCCTGCTCCTCCTGCTCTCCCTCCTCCTCCTCCTTCTCCTGCTCCTCCTCTTCCTCCTGCTCCTCCTCCTCCTCCTCCTCCTCCTCTTCCTCCTCCTCCTCCTCCTCCTCCTCCTCCTCCTCCTGCTCCTCCTCCTCCTCCTCCTCTTCCTCCTCCTCCTCCTCCTCCTCCTCCTCCTCCTCTTCCTCCTTCTAATCACATTTCATCCATGAATTTTTCTGTGATTGAAGACTGGTACCACAGATTTATTCACATTTATTCAGTTCAACAAAATGATAAGAATATTAAAAAAAAAAAAAACGTTTAGAAGAATTTGTATTAGTATAAAAATAAATCAAAAAATATTTGAATTAATTACAATTCGAGTAATTTATATAATTGACGATTTATCAAAAGGATAATTTCTATACAAATGTGATAACAATAATTGGAGATTTGCGTGACTGCGGTGGGATGGTTTTGTCCTCTCCGCACGGTGACGTCATCCGCACGGTGACGTCATCCGCACGGTGACGTCATTCGCACGGTGACGTCATTCACACGGTGACGTCATTCTCCTCCTGCAGGATTGAGGACATCGAGTTCATAGACGAGTGAGGTGTCGGGCAAGGAGCCCATCTCAGAAGTCTGGACGCAAAGGATTCTGGGACGTCAACGCACGCCGGCTGGTGTCAGAGGAAAGACGAGGGGACTCTGAGATTTACTACCAGCTGCACGCACACACACAAACACACACACACACGCACAGACCCCTACGCATACCCATACACACACACACACACACACACACACACACACACACACACACACACAAACACGCACAAACACAGATGCATACCCATACAAACACGCACGCAAACGCACACACACAGGGGCATACAAATACACATACGTATGCACACGGGCGCACACAACGAGAAACTCACACACATACTCATCACACACATTCCAGACACAGACACACAGTTGCAGCCAGACACACAATAACTGCTACATAGAAATTGATAGCACACACACACACTCACTCATATGCACATCCTGCTAATACTCCTCCCCCCCCCAGAAGACCATATTTCTGATTGTCTCTCGCCACTCTGGGCAATACTTAGGGAGTGTGAATATTCCGTTAACATAAACCAGGTTACTTCCGTTGAGTCCATTTTATACGTGCCATGACGTGTTCTCTTAGTGACGGTGGTTTGATTTCAATGTTTTGTTCAGTTGGAAACAAAAGAGTAGATAATAAGTCCTTTGGCACTCAAAACAAACCTGTGTATTAGTGTTCTGACGTGTACACTGATAACTGAACGTCAAATAGTTCAGTGGAATCGGTGACTAATAATCTGTGTTTCATGACGTCTAAACATGTCTCTTTCTGGACCGTGTCTTTGATACTGATTGTGTAGATCTGCTGAATGTCGTGTGATGTCCTGTACTCTGTCCCGGTGTAATGTCCTGTTTCTTTACCTCAGACATAAGCTACTGAACTCTCCTGCAAGACACTTTGGGTCCCATCACAGGTCAGGGAAGACCGGATATTTAACGTGTGTGTGTGGGCGTGTGTGTGTGTGTGTGGGTGCGTGTGTGTGTGTGTTTGTCTGGAAGCCATTTCTCTGAATCTGTACATTTGTATGATATGCTTGAATGTATGCGAGTTGTTTAAACCACTCTGAATATTTGCTGAGATAAACCAAAAAGGACCATTAGGCAATAATTAATGCTAATTGAGGCTGATTTATCCTAAATTGTCAAAACACGGTGAACGGTTGGCAACATTATATTAAGACGAAAAAATAGAGAGAACCAGGAATATACAGACCAACCTGAAACAGACAACGGATGACAGACCCGTGAACTTTGAACTCCTCATCCAACGCAGACGGAATGTGCCAATAAGACAGAAACAAGATTCAAGCCTTTACATATTATTTGAGATGTGCCATTGATTGAGATTGGTCACGTTGGAGATACAGAATGTTCTGTTTTGTTCAGGAACGCCGGGAAACTTAAAGCTAAGGGAACAGCTGAGGATTCATAAATAATCGTTTTACTCTACATTAGTTTGCACTTTCTGTAGATACATTAAGAATAAATATGTCTTATTTTTAACAGAATACCTACAATAATTTATTATAATAATTTATTTTTAGATAGGAGCCTTGAATGTTACTTTGACCGTCTGTATATAACTCATTGAAGATATAATAAGTCTGAATAAGCAACAGTTGTAATATAGTTGTGCCAAGAAATGCAATGGGTTCAGAATCGCTTCAATAAGCCATGATTGTCTCGTCCGCAAGTCTCCTTAAGTCTCCTTAAGCAGCCTCCGAAGGCTGCTCAGATACTGGACCGTTCTGTAGATTAAACAACATGATGACAAGCTTGGGCATAAGGTCCTGCTCCACCTCGACCTAGACCTGGTCCGACCAGACCACCTAGAACTAGACCTGGTCCGACCAGACCACCTAGAACTAGACCTGGTCCGACCAGACCACCTAGTTCTAGGCCCGGCTCCACCCAGACCCTCTGAATAGACAGTCACCGAGACCTAGACCCTGTGTAGGCCTAGACCCAGACTCTAGACCCTAGTTCTAGGGTCTAGAGTCTAGACCTAGGGTCTGGCTGTGAGATGGGATGTTGAGGCACCATACGCTCAGAGCGACCAAGAGGAAGACGCAAAGGAGCAGGACGGACTCAGACTGTAAATAAATGTTTTTGCCGTGGGCGAGAGAGAGAGCAGAACGGAGCCCTGATCCCACACATGTCCGTGTTCCAGTGTGTGTTTGGACATCAACATGAGGATATAGTAATATAAACGTATACGTCTGTCATCATAAACACACATGTCAGCTTCCCTGTTCTGCTGGCGTTACTTTATATGTTAATGGAAGCTCTAATAACCATCAATACTTTGCATTGTGTTTTTTAATGAGATCAATAAACGATACGAAACATGAACCGACCCTGGCCATCAGGACGAAGCTCTTTGCTCCCAGTAACACCTCTTACCAGTAACATCTCGGACCAGTAACACGGTGTTCCATCCTTTGCTGCAACAAGGTCGTAAGAGAGAGGAGAGAGAGACCGGCTCTCAGAGAGTAGGGAGAGACCGGCTCTCAGAGAGGAGAGAGAGACCGGCTCTCAGAGAGTAGAGAGAGTTCAGCCCTCAGAGAGGAGGGAGAGAGAGACCGGCTCTCAGAGAGGAGAGAGAGACCGGCTCTCAGACCCAGAGGAACTTAAGACCTAGAGCCTGGAGGAGATATAGAACTGAGTCCAAAGGCCTGTAGAGTCCAGAGGCCTTGTCAACACAAATGCTGAATGTTTGTTCAGAGCAGAAACCATTCTCTGTGTTTTATATATCAGCGAAAAAAATCTCTATACAGTATATATATTCAATGTAATTTTTTTGATTATGAAAACCAAACCTGAAATAAACCATGTCTGAAACGAGGAGGGGTGGCGTGAGTCATTTACAGTTACAAAGAGCATCTGTGGCGTCCACAGAGACGATGCCGTTGGTCTCAGAGGGCTTTACACGCCGTATATATTTATATATGGATGCTATATGTGATACCCTGGACAAAAGACGATTAACCACACCGCCGCGTGGGTTAACGGAACCGCACACCTGCTCCACACAGCTGCGCCCGTCCCTGTGAATACCACCAGTGAACACTAGGGGGCAGCAGAGCATGACTCCACCAGTCTGTACATAGAGGGCGTCCTCCACACAGACCTTATCCACACTGAGGAACCAGACCTGCAGGGACGCGGGAAGTCATTCTGAGGGGGGGGGTGCTGAGAGAGATTCTATATAACGACGTCATAATAAATGATGCGCAACATCCATTATTTAGAGACGAGATGACGGGTGATCCTCTTTATTGATGATTGATTATTGTGTATTGGCATCGCCTCAGTGGTGCAGTGGAGTGCACTCTGCCTAACCCACTGGAGACCGCGGCTCAATTTCTGTGGAAAACACAGTATCTTCAATTTTTAACGTAATGCTATCATGTCTTTTGCACTTGATGGTGCATTGATAAGTTCGGAGGTTAACACTCTAGACAGCTCAGGTTCGGATCCCCGCAAAAACTTTGACATGGGTACCACTGTCGTTCTTTATTGGTCAACATGGAAAAAATATGAGGGGTAACTCAGTCGTTTTTTATCGGCCGTCATGAAATAAACATAATAAAAAGAAAAAAAACACTGTCGATATTTATCAAATAAAACAGAGTGGGTGACACTGTCGTTTTTTATTGGTCGTCATGAAAAAAAACATAAGGGGTGTTGTTTTTTACTGTTCGTCATAAAAAACAACATAAGGGGTAACACTGTTGTTTTTTATTGGTCGTCATGAAAAAAAACATAAGGGGTAACACTGTTGTTTTTTATTGGTCGTCATGTAAAAAACATAAGGGGTAACACTGTTGTTTTTTAATTGGTCGTCATAAAAAAAAAAAAAAAGGGTAACAATTGTTTTTTATTGGTCGTCATGAAAAAAACACAAGGGGTAACACTGTTGTTTTTTATTGGTCGTCATGAAAAAAACACAAGGGGTAACACTGTTGTTTTTTATTGGTCGTCATGAAAAAAACCCAAGGGGTACACTGTTGTTTTTTAATTGGTCGTCATAAAAAAAAAAAAAAAGGGTAACACTGTTGTCTTTGTCAAATAAAATAAAAGGGGTAACACTGTTGTTTTTTATTGGTCGTCATGAAAAAAAACATAAGGGGTAACACTTTTGTTTTTTACTGGTCGTCATAAAAAACCACATAAGGGGTAACACTGTTGTTTTTTACTGGTCGTCATAAAAAACCACATAAGGGGTAACACTGTTGTTTTTTATTGGTCGTCATGAAAAAAAACATAAGGGGTAACACTGTTGTTTTTTATTGGTCGTCATGTAAAAAACATAAGGGGTAACACTGTTGTTTTTTAATTGGTCGTCATAAAAAAAAAAAAAAAAAGGGTAACAATTGTTTTTTATTGGTCATCATGAAAAAAACACAAGGGGTAACACTGTTGTTTTTTATTGGTCGTCATGAAAAAAACACAAGGGGTAACACTGTTGTTTTTTATTGGTCGTCATGAAAAAAACCCAAGGGGTACACTGTTGTTTTTTAATTGGTCGTCATAAAAAAAAAAAAAAAAGGGTAACACTGTTGTCTTTGTCAAATAAAATAAAAGGGGTAACACTGTTGTTTTTTATTGGTCGTCATGAAAAAAAACATAAGGGGTAACACTTTTGTTTTTTACTGGTCGTCATAAAAAAACACATAAGGGGTAACACTGTTGTTTTTTATTGGTCGTCATGAAAAAAAACATGAGGGGTAACACTGTTGTTTTTTAATTGGTCGTCATAAAAAAAAAAAAAAAGGGTAACACTTGTTTTTTATTGTTCGTCATGAAAAAAACACAAGGGGTAACACTGTTCTTTTTTATTGGTCGTCATGAAAAAAACACAAGGGGTAACACTGTTGTTTTTTATGGTCGTCATGAAAAAAACACAAGGGGTAACACTGTTGTTTTTTATTGGTCGTCATGAAAAAAAACACAAGGGGTAAAACTGTTGTTTTTTAATTGGTGGTCATAAAAATAAAAAAAAAAGGGTAATACTGTTGTCTTTGTCAAATAAAATAAAAGGGGTAACACTGTTGTTTTTTACTGGTCGTCATAAAAAACCACATAAGGGGTAACACTGTTGTTTTTTATTGGTCGTCATGAAAAAAAACATAAGGGGTAACACTGTTGTTTTTTAATTGGTCGTCATAAAAAAAAAAAAAAAAAGGGTAACAATTGTTTTTTATTGGTCGTCATGAAAAAAACACAAGGGGTAACACTGTTGTTTTTTGTTGGTCGTCATGAAAAAAACACAAGGGGTAACACTGTTGTTTTTTATTGGTCGTCATGAAAAAAACCCAAGGGGTACACTGTTGTTTTTTAATTGGTCGTCATAAAAAAAAAAAAAAAGGGTAACACTGTTGTCTTTGTCAAATAAAATAAAAGGGGTAACACTGTTGTTTTTTATTGCTCGTCATGAAAAAAAACATAAGGGGTAACACTTTTGTTTTTTACTGGTCGTCATAAAAAAACACATAAGGGGTAACACTGTTGTTTTTTATTGGTCGTCATGAAAAAAAACATGAGGGGTAACACTGTTGTTTTTTAATTGGTCGTCATAAAAAAAAAAAAAAAGGGTAACACTTGTTTTTTATTGTTCGTCATGAAAAAAAACACAAGGGGTAACACTGTTGTTTTTTATTGGTCGTCATGAAAAAAACACAAGGGGTAACACTGTTGTTTTTTATGGTCGTTGTGAAAAAAACACAAGGGGTAACACTGTTGTTTTTTATTGGTCGTCATGAAAAAAAACACAAGGGGTAAAACTGTTGTTTTTTAATTGGTGGTCATAAAAATAAAAAAAAAAGGGTAATACTCTTGTCTTTGTCAAATAAAATAAAAGGGGTACACTGGTGTTTTTTATTGGTCGTCATGAAAAAAAACCAAGGGGTAACAATGTTGTTTTTTATTGGTCGTCATGAAAAAAACACAAGGGGTAACACTGTTGTTTTTTATTGGTCGTCATGAAAAAAACACAAGGGGTAACACTGTTGTTTTTTATTGGTCGTCATGAAAAAAAACACAAGGGGTAAAACTGTTGTTTTTTAATTGGTCGTCATAAAAATAAAAAAAAAAGGGTAACACTGTTGTCTTTGTCAAATTAAATAAAAGGGGTACACTGTTGTTTTTTAATTGGTCGTCATAAATAAAAAAAAAAGGGTAACACTGTTGTCTTTGTCAAATAAAATGAAAGGGGTAACACTGTCGTTTTTTATTGGTCGTCATGAAAAAAAACATAAGTGGTAACACTGTTGTTTTTTACTGGTCGTCATAAAAAACAACATAAGGGGTAACACTGTTGTTTTTTATTGGTCGTCATGAAAAAAAACATAAGGGGTAACAATGTTGTTTTTTAATTGGTCGTCATAAAAAAAAAAAAAAAGGGTAACACTTGTTTTTTATTGTTCGTCATGAAAAAAACACAAGGGGTAACACTGTTGTTTTTTATTGGTCGTCATGAAAAAAACACAAGGGGTAACACTGTTGTTTTTTATTGGTCGTCATGAAAAAAAACACAAGGGGTAAAACTGTTGTTTTTTAATTGGTCGTCATAAAAAAAAAAAAAAAAGGGTAATACTGTTGTCTTTGTCAAATAAAATAAAAGGGGTACACTGTTGTTTTTTAATTGGTCGTCAAATAAAATAAAAGGGGTCACTGTCGTTTTTTATTGGTCGTCATGAAAAAAAACATAAGGGTAATAATAGAAATACACACATACATTTTAATGTCATGTATATCCTCTTTATTGATGATTGATTAGTGTGTATTGTCATTGCCTCAGTGGTGCAGTGGAGTGCACTCTGCCTAGCACCCCGGAGACCGGGGTTCAAGTCCGGTTGATGAGCTCTGTTGGAAGGCTCTTATTTCTATTTCATGCAAATTATAAAGTCAAGTATAACCATTGTGATGAGTTTGATCTGTGTCTTGATGGTGCATTGATGAGGTCGGAGGTTAACACTCTAAACAGCTCAGGTTCGGATCCCCGCAAAAACGTCGAAATGGGTACCACTGTCATTTTTTATTGGTCAACATGGAAAAAACATGAGGGGTTAATGTCGTTTTTTATAGGCCGTCATGAAATAAACATAAGGGGTAACACTGTCGTTTTTATCAAATGATACATGAGGGGTAACACTGTCGTTTTTATCAAATGAAACATAAGGGGTAACACTGTCGTTTTTTATTGGTCGTCATGAAAAAAAACATAAGGGGTAACACTGTTGTTTTTTATTGGTCGTCATGATAAAAAACATAAGGGGTAACACTGTTGTTTTTTAATTGGTTGCATAAAAAAAAATAAAAAAGGGTAACACTTGTTTTTTATTGGTCGTCATGAAAAAAACACAAGGGGTAACACTGTTGTTTTTTATTGGTCGTCATGAAAAAAACACAAGGGGTAACACTGTTGTTTTTTATTGGTCGTCATGAAAAAAACACAAGGGGTAACACTGTTGTTTTTTATTGGTCGTCATGAAAAAAAACATGAGGGGTAACACTGTTGTTTTTTAATTGGTCGTCATAAAAAAAAAAAAAAGGTTAACACTTGTTTTTTAATGTTCGTCATGAAAAAAACACAAGGGGTAACACTGTTGTTTTTTATTGGTCGTCATGAAAAAAACACAAGGGGTAACACTGTTGTTTTTTATGGTCGTCATGAAAAAAACACAAGGGGTAACACTGTTGTTTTTTATTGGTCGTCATGAAAAAAAACACAAGGGATAAAACTGTTGTTTTTTAATTGGTGGTCATAAAAATAAAAAAAAAAGGGTAATACTGTTGTCTTTGTCAAATAAAATAAAAGGGGTACACTGGTGTTTTTTATTGGTCGTCATGAAAAAAAACCAAGGGGTAACAATGTTGTTTTTTATTGGTCGTCATGAAAAAAACACAAGGGGTAACACTGTTGTTTTTTATTGGTCGTCATGAAAAAAACACAAGGGGTAACACTGTTGTTTTTTATTGGTCGTCATGAAAAAAAACACAAGGGGTAAAACTGTTGTTTTTTAATTGGTCGTCATAAAAAAAAAAAAAAAAGGGTAATACTGTTGTCTTTGTCAAATAAAATAAAAGGGGTAACACTGTCGTTTTTTATTGGTCGTCATGAAAAAAAACATAAGGGGTAACACTGTTGTTTTTTACTGGTCGTCATAAAAAACAACATAAGGGGTAACACTGTTGTTTTTTATTGGTCGTCATGAAAAAAAACATAAGGGGTAACAATGTTGTTTTTTAATTGGTCGTCATAAAAAAAAAAAAAAAGGGTAACACTTGTTTTTTATTGTTCGTCATGAAAAAAACACAAGGGGTAACACTGTTGTTTTTTATTGGTCGTCATGAAAAAAACACAAGGGGTAACACTGTTGTTTTTTATTGGTCGTCATGAAAAAAAACACAAGGGGCAAAACTGTTGTTTTTTAATTGGTCGTCATAAAAAAAAAAAAAAAAGGGTAATACTGTTGTCTTTGTCAAATAAAATAAAAGGGGTACACTGTTGTTTTTTAATTGGTCTTCAAATAAAATAAAAGGGGTCACTGTCGTTTTTTATTGGTCGTCATGAAAAAAAACATAAGGGTAATAATAGAAATACACACATACATTTTAATGTCATGTATATCCTCTTTATTGATGATTGATTAGTGTGTATTGTCATTGCCTCAGTGGTGCAGTGGAGTGCACTCTGCCTAGCACCCCGGAGACCGGGGAACCCCGGTTGATGAGCTCTGTTGGAAGACTCTTATTTCTATTTCATGCAAATTATAAAGTCAAGTATAACCATTGTGATGATTTTGTTCTGTGTCTTGATGGTGCATTGATGAGGTCGGAGGTTAACACTCTAAACAGCTCAGGTTCGGATCCCCGCAAAAACGTCGAAATGGGTACCACTTTCATTTTTTATTGGTCAACATGGAAAAAACATGAGGGGTTAATGTCGTTTTTTATCGGCCGTCATGAAATAAACATAAGGGGTAACACTGTCGTTTTTATCAAATGAAACATGAGGGGTAACACTGTCGTTTTTATCAAATGAAACATAAGGGGTAACACTGTCGTTTTTTATTGGTCGTCATGAAAAAAAACATAAGGGGTAACAATGTTGTTTTTTAATTGGTCGTCATAAAAAAGAAAAAAAAGGGTAACACTTGTTTTTTATTGTTCGTCATGAAAAAAACACAAGGGGTAACACTGTTGTTTTTTATTGGTCGTCATGAAAAAAACACAAGGGGTAACACTGTTGTTTTTTATTGGTCGTCATGAAAAAAAACACAAGGGGTAAAACTGTTGTTTTTTAATTGGTCGTCATAAAAAAAAAAAAAAAAGGGTAATACTGTTGTCTTTGTCAAATAAAATAAAAGGGGTACACTGTTGTTTTTTAATTGGTCGTCAAATAAAATAAAAGGGGTCACTGTCGTTTTTTATTGGTCGTCATGAAAAAAAACATAAGGGTAATAATAGAAATACACACATACATTTTAATGTCATGTATATTCTCTTTATTGATGATTGATTAGTGTGTATTGTCATTGCCTCAGTGGTGCAGTGGAGTGCACTCTGCCTAGCACCCCGGAGACCGGGGTTCAAGTCCGGTTGATGAGCTCTGTTGGAAGACTCTTATTTCTATTTCATGCAAATTATAAAGTCAAGTATAACCATTGTGATGACTTTGATATCTGTATTGATGGTGCATTGATGAGGTCGGAGGCTAACACTCTAAACAGCTCAGGTTCGGATCCCCGCAAAAAACTTCGAAATGGGTACCACTGTCATTTTTTATTGGTCAACATGGAAAAAACATGAGGGGTTAATGTCGTTTTTTATCGGCCGTCATGAAATAAACATAAGGGGTAACACTGTCGTTTTTATCAAATGAAACATGAGGGGTAACACTGTCGTTTTTATCAAATGAAACATAAGGGGTAACACTGTCGTTTTTTATTGGTCGTCATGAAAAAAAACATAAGGGGTAACACTGTTGTTTTTTATTGGTCGTCATGAAAAAAAACATAAGGGGTAACACTGTTGTTTTTTAATTGGTTGCATAAAAAAAAATAAAAAAGGGTAGCACTTGTTTTTTATTGATCGTCATGAAAAAAACACAAGGGGTAACACTGTTGTTTTTTATTGGTCGTCATGAAAAAAACACAAGGGGTAACCATGTTGTTTTTTATTGGTCGTCATGAAAAAAACACAAGGGGTAACAATGTTGTTTTTTATTGGTCGTCATGAAAAAAACACAAGGGGTAACACTGTTGTTTTTTATTGGTCGTCATGAAAAAAACCCAAGGGGTAACACTGTTGTTTTTTATTGGTCGTCATGAAAAAAAACGCAACGGTTAAAACTGTTGTTTTTTAATTGGTCGTCATAAAAAAAATAAAAAAAGGGTAATACTGTTGTCTTTGTCGAATAAAATAAGAGGGGTCACTATCGTTTTTTTATTGGTCGTCATGAAAAAAAACATAAGGGTAATAATAGAAATACATACATTTTAATGTCATGTATATCCTCTTTTTTGATGATTGGTTAGTGTTTGCTGGCATTGCCTCAGTGGTGCAGTGGAGTGCACTCTGCCTAGGGCCCCGGAGACCGGGGTTCAAGTCCGGTTGATGAGCTCTGTTGGAAGACTCTTATTTCTATTTCATGCAAATTATAAAGTCAAGTATAACCATTGTGATGACTTTGATCTGTGTCTTGATGGTGCATTGATGAGGTCGGAGGTTAACACTCTAAACAGCTCAGGTTCGGATTCCCGCAAAAACGTCGAAATGGGTACCACTGTCATTATTTATTGGTCAACATGGAAAAAACATGAGGGGTTAATGTCGTTTTTTATCGGCCGTCATGAAATAAACATAAGGGGTAACACTGTCGTTTTTATCAAATGAAACATGAGGGGTAACACTGTCGTTTTTATCAAATGAAACATAAGGGGTAACACTGTCGTTTTTTATTGGTCGTCATGAAAAAAAACATAAGGGGTAACACTGTTGTTTTTTATTGGTCGTCATGAAAAAAAACATAAGGGGTAACACTGTTGTTTTTTAATTGGTTGCATAAAAAAAAATAAAAAAGGGTAACACTTGTTTTTTATTGGTCGTCATGAAAAAAACACAAGGGGTAACACTGTTGTTTTTTATTGGTCGTCATGAAAAAAACATAAGGGGTAACACTGTTGTTTTTTATTGGTCGTCATGAAAAAAAACACAAGGGGTAAAACTGTTGTTTTTTAATTTGTCGTCATAAAAATACAAAAAAAAGGGTAATACTGTTGTCTTTGTCAAATAAAATAAAAGGGGTAACACTGTCGTTTTTTATTGGTCGTCATGAAAAAAAACATAAGGGGTAACACTGTTGTTTTTTACTGGTCGTCATAAAAAACAAAATAAGGGGTAACACTGTTTTTTTTTATTGGTCGTCATGAAAAAAAACATAAGGGGTAACACTGTTGTTTTTTAATTGGTCGTCATAAAAAAAAAAAAAAAAGGGTAACACTTGTTTTTTTTTGGTCGTCATGAAAAACACACAAGGGGTAACACTGTTGTTTTTTATTGGTCGTCATGAAAAAAACACAAGGGGTAACACTGTTGTTTTTTATTGGTCGCCATGAAAAAACACAAGGGGTAACACTGTTGTTTTTTATTGGTCGTCATGAAAAAAACACAAGGGGTAACACTGTTGTTTTTTATTGGTCGTCATGAAAAAAAACACAACGGTTAAAACTGTTGTTTTTTAATTGGTCGTCATAAAAAAAATAAAAAAAGGGTAATACTGTTGTCTTTGTCAAATAAAATAAAAGGGGTACACTGTTGTTTTTTAATTGGTCGTCATAAAAAAAAAAAAGGGTAACACTGTTGTCTTTGTCAAATAAAATAAAAGGGGTCACTGTCGTTTTTTTATTGGTCGTCATGAAAAAAAACATAAGGGTAATAATAGAAATACATACATTTTAATGTCATGTATATCCTCTTTATTGATGATTGGTTTGTATTTACTGACATTGCCTCAATGGTGCAGTGGAGTGCACTCTGCCTAGGGCCCCGGAGACCGGGGTTCAAGTCCGGTTGATGAGCTCTGTTGGAAGACTCTTATTTCTATTTCATGCAAATTATAAAGTCAAGTATAACCATTGTGATGAATTTAATCTGTGTCTTGATGGTGCATTGATGAGTTCGGGGGTTAACACTCTAAACAGCTCAGGTTCGGATCCCTGCAAAAAAATTGAAATGGGTACCACTGTCATTTTTTATTGGTCAACATGGAAAAAACATCAGGGGTAAATGTCGTTTTTTATCGGCCGTCATGAAATAAACATAAGGGGTAACACTGTCGTTTTTATCAAATGAAACATGAGGGGTAACACTGTCGTTTTTATCAAATGAAACATAAGGGGTAACACTGTCGATTTTTATCGGCCGTCATGAAAAAAACATAAGGGGTAACGCTGTCGATAGTTATTAATTAAAACACTGTCGTTTTTATCAAATGAAACATGAGGGATGACACTGTCATTTTTCTTTGGTCGTCATGAAAAAAAACATAAGGGGTAACACTGTTGTTTTTTTATTGGTCGTCAAGAAAAAAACATAAGGGGTAACACTGTTGTTTTTTATTGGTCAACATGAAAAAAATATAAGAGGTAACTCAGTCGTTTTTTATCGGCCGTCATGAAATAAACATAAGGGCACTGTCGATATTTATCAAATAAAACATAGTGGGTGACACTGTTGTTTTTCTTTGGTCGTCATGAAAAAAAACACAAGGGGCAACACTGTCTTTTTATCAAATGAAACATGAGGGGTAACACTAGTTTTTATCAAATGAAACATAAGGGGTAACACTGTCGTTTTTTATTGGTCGTCATGAAAAAAAACATAAGGGGTAACACTGTTGTTTTTTAATGATCTTCATGAAAAAAAACATAAGGGGTAACACTGTGGTTTTTTATTGGTCGTCATGAAAAAAAACATAAGGGGTAGGTAACACTGTTGTTTTTTATTGGTCGTCATGAAGAAAAACACAAGGGGTAACACTGTTGTTTTTTATTGATTGTCATGAAAAAACACTGTTGTTTTTTAATTGGTCGTCATAAAAAAAAAAAAAAATGGGGAACACTGTTGTCTTGGTCAAATAAAATAGAAGGTGTAACACTGTCGTTTTTTATTGGTCGTCATGAAAACAACACAAGGAGGTAACACTGTTGTTTTTTATTAGTCATCATGAAAAAAAAAAAAATTACAAAATTACAAAGTCAAGTGTAACCATTGTGATTACTTTATTCTGTGTCTTGATAGTGCATTGATAAGTTTGGAGGTTAACACCCTGAAAAATCATCGACCGCTGTTGTTTTTTATTGGTCAACATGGAAAAAACATGAGGGGTAACACTGTCGTTTTTATCAAATGAAACATGAGGGGTAACACTGTCGTTTTTGTCAAATGAAACATAAGGGGTAACACTGTCGTTTTTTATCGGTCGTCATGAAAAAAACATAAGGGGTAACACTGTCGTTTTTATCAAATGAAACATTAGGGGTAACACTGTCGATATTTATTAATTAAAACATAGGGGGTAACACTGTTGTTTTTATCAAATGAGACATGAGGGGTGACACTGTCATTTTTCTTTGGTCGTCATGAAAAAAACCATAAGGGGCAACACTGTTGTTTTTTTATTGGTCGTCATGAAAAAAAACATAAGGGGTAACAATGTTGTTTTTTATTGGTCAACATGGAAAAAATATGAGGGGTAACTCAGTCGTTTTTTATCGGCCGTCATGCAATAAACATGTCGATATTTATCAAATAAAACATAGTGGGCGACACTGTTGTTTTTCTTTGGCCGTCATGAAAAAAAACACAAGGGGTAACACTGTCTTTTTATCAAATGAAACATGAGTGGTAACACTGTCGTTTTTTATTGGTCGTCATGAAAAAAAACATAAGGGGTAACACTGTTTTTTTTTACTGGTCGTCATGAAAAAAAACATAAGGGGTAACACTGTTGTTTTTTAATTGGTCTTCATAAAAAAAATAAAAAAAGGGTAACACTGTTGTCTTTGTCAAATAAAATAAAAGGTGTAACACTGTCGTTTTTTATTGGTCGTCATGAAAAAAAACATAAGGGGTAACACTGTTTTTTTTTTATTGGTCGTCATGAAAAAAAACATCAGGGTAACACTGTTGTTTTTTATTGGTCGTCATGAAAAAAAACCTAAAGGGTAACAATGTTGTTTTTTTATTGGTCGTCATGAAAAAAACCTAAAGGGTAACACTGTTGTCTTCATTAGTCATCATGGGAAAAAAACATAACGGGAAACACTGTAGTTTTTATCAAATGAAACATGAGGGGTAACACTGTCGTTTTTATCAAATGAAACATAAGGGGTAACACTGTCGTTTTTTATCGGTCGTCATGAAAAAAACATAAGGGGTAACGCTGTCAATATTTATAAATTAAAACATAGGGGGTAACACTGTTGTTTTTATCAAATGAAACATGAGGGGTGACACTGTCTTTTTTCTTTGGTCGTCATGAAAAAAACCATAAGGGGTAACACTGTTGTTTTTTATTGGTCGTCATGAAAAAAAACATAAGGGGTAACAATGTTGCTTTTTGGTCGTCATGAAAAAAAACATAAAGGGTAATACTGTTGTCTTTGCCAAATAAAATATAAGGGGTAACACCGTCGTTTTCTGTTGTTCGCCATGAAAAAAAACATAAGGGGAAACACTGTTTTTTTTTATTGGTCGTCATGAAAAAAAACATAAGGGTAACACGGTTGTTTTTTATTGGTCGTCATGAAAAAAAACATAAAGGGTAACACTGTTGTTTTTTATTGGTCGTCATGAAAAAAACATAAGGGGTAACACTGTTGTTTTTTATTGGTCATCATGATAAAAACTATAAAGGGTAACACTGTCGTTTTTATCAGATGAAACATGAGGGGTGACACTGTCGTTTTTCTTTGGTCGTCATGAAAAAAACCATAAGGGGTAACACTGTTGTTTTTTATTGGTCGTCATGAAAAAATACATAAGGGGTAACACTGTGGTTTTTTTATTGGTAGTCATGAAAAAAACCTAAGGGGTAACACTGTTTTTTTTTTATTGGTCGTCATGAATTAAAAGATATTTGGAAAAAAAAAAAATTGTCCTTGTCAAAAAGAATATAAGGGGTAACACTGTTGTCTTCATTAGTCATCATGGGAAAAAAACATAACGGGTAACACAGTTGTTTTTTTTCAAATTAAACGTAAAGGGTAACACTGTCGTTTTTTATCTGTCGTCATGAAAACCCCATAAGGGGTAACACTGTCGAAATGTATCGAATAAAACATAGGGGGTAACACCAGGGACGCGGGAAGTCAGTCCGAGTGGGGGGTGCTGAGAGAGAGTCTATATAATGACCTCATAATAAATGCTGCGCAACATCCATTGTTTACAGAGACAAGATGACTGGTGACGTCACATTCAGGGCTCCGCTCTGATAAACACTCTACTGGTGTGTAAAAAGAGTTCTGCCAACCTGCCACTGTTATTCACAAACGTTAGCAAGTAAACAATGTGGAAATTAGAGTCAACTCGGCTGATACTGTGCTGAATTTCACACACTGACAACATGCCGACAAGCTGCGGTCCGGGATTATACACAGCGTTATAACAAGGCTTCAGGAGGTTATTTCTAAAGGTTTACAAAGGAAAGTGACGATAAAAGACAGCCTTCATTTTCATCCAGAGTTACGAATTGTCTGATACGAGGAAAGTGACGGTTTCTCCGTCAAGTGAACCGTCCGTCTTTGCTCTTTTTTCGCCAACCAGTTTACGTGCGGGATTCCAGAATAAAAACGATAACATTCAACGTGTCTATTAATATGGCAGCAACTCTTTACACCAGTTTTAGAATGTTCACTACAACAGATGTTGAACACCAACATGCTTATGTAAAATCAGCATAGTACCATATTCAGCAATGGACAGTTCTGCGTTGTGCGTCATAGCCTAAGTCAGCCTCCACAGACAATGTTCTAAATAAAATGAAATGATAATATCATAAATATCATAAAAAGGGTGTATGTCAATAATTTAATGAAAAACATGTTGCATGATAACATTATACAAAAAAAAAAAAAGCATTGATTTGTTCAGAAAACTTTCTCACTTGCAGTTACAGCCAAGGGCCGCCAGGGGGGGTGCTGCAGCACCCTAAGCACCCCCACTCCCGTGTCCCTGAGACCTGGTTACTTCTCCTGCTGCTCCTCCACTCCAGCATGGTCCACTCCCTGCCTCCACCTTTACTCCTTCAGGTGTAAACAGGGTGGTGTTCTGCTCCTTCAGGTTGTGTAAACAGGGTGGTGTTCTGCTCCTTCAGGTGCCAACATGGTGGAGTTCTTCTCCGTCAGGTGGTGCCAACCTGGTGGTGCTCTGCTCCTTCAGGTGGTGACAACATGGTGGTGTTCTGCTCCACATCTGGAAGTGATCCTGTTAGCCTCTGGGAAGAAATGGGAGGTTAAAGATGCACACTGTGTGTGTGTGTGTGTGCGTGTGTGTGTGTGTGTGTGTGTGTGTGTGTGTGTGTGTGTGTGTGTGTGCGCGTGTGTGTGTGTGTGTAAGTGTGTGTGTGCGCGTGTGTGTAAGTGTGTGTTGCCTCAGGGCATAATGGAGTCCTGACTCGTGAATGCTAGAACTGATTACAAACAGCTGGCGGGCTTTTCCCCTCGACCAATCAGCGAGGCAGGTTGCGGTGACGTAAGGGGAGCGGAGGCGGGGCCAGGAGGAGGGGAGGCGGGGCCAGGAGGAGGGCAGCAGGAGAGAGAGATGGATGGAGGCACTTATGTTCAGATGGCTCTCAGGCCTAATCAATTGGATTAAAATGTGTGAGATGGGCCCGGCCTGACACCAAGGCCGCCCTGGGTCTCCCTGAGCCCGTGTGTCATAACCACAGAGCCAGCCTGGACCTCGGGTCAGCCATTACCTTCCCCGCCGGCGGCACGTTTAGATTTGGGTAAAGAAATGTAATTCGGTCTTTTGTAATGGAGGACGATGAGGCTTGGGACAAACAGCAACCCCCCCTAGCACGGTTAAAGACCGGTCTCCCCAACATCCTCCCCCCCCCCCTCCACGGTTACTGACCGGTCTCCCCAACATCCTACCCGCCCCCCTCCTTCACGGTTACTGACCGGTCTCCCCAACATCCCTCGCCCCCCCCCTCCACGGTTACTGACCGGTCTCCCCAACATCCTCCCCCCCCCCCCTCCACGGTTACTGACCGGTCTCCCCAACATCCTACCCCCCCCCCTCCTTCACGGTTACTGACCGGTCTCCCCAACACATAACCCCATCACAGTTTAAGACCGGTCTCCCCAAACCCCCCCCCCCCTCTCTACGGTTCCGGACCGTTCTCTGCTGGCCCTCAGGCCACATCCTGGCGAGTTCTGCGCTCCCTCCTCTCTGAGGGTCCCTTTGAGCCGCTGGCCTGTTGTCCCGTTCGGGGGTCTCCGGCCCGCCCCCCCATCCATCTCTGTCATAAATCTGTCATGCGGAGAGAAAGGGAACTGCTGAATACAGATTTGTCAGCAATTAATCTAACCTCCATTACCAGACGTGGATATTGTGTCCGTCCTCCGTCGGGGGGTGGGGGGACAATGAGGCACTCACACACGAGGGCTGTGTGTGTGTGTGTGTGTGTGTGTGTGTGTGTGTGTGTGTGTGTGTGTGTGTGTGTGTGTGTGTGTGTGTGTGTGTGCATGTGTGTATAGTTTGTTTGTGTTTGTGTGTGTGAGATGTGTGTGTGTGCGTGTTTAGGTGCGTGCGTTTGTGTGTGTGTATGTGTGTGTGTGCGATGTGTTTGTGCTTGTTTAGGTGTGTGTGTGTGTGTGTGTGTTCGTGCGTGTTTAGGTGTGTGTGTGTGTGTGTGTGTGTGAATGTGTTTGTTTCACAGATGTTCGTGTGATGGTGTGAGATGCGTGTGTGTGTGCGTGTGTGTGTGTGTGTGTGTGTGTTTGCGTCGGTTCTGAGTGTGCGCGTGCGTGTGTGTGAGATGCGTGCGTGTGAGCGTGTGTGTGTGTGTGTGTGTGTGTGTGTGTTTGTGTGTTTGCGTCGGTTCTGTGTGTGCGCGTGCGTGTGTGTGTGAGATGCGTGCGTGTGAGCGTGTGTGTGTGTGTGTGTGTGCGTGTGTGTGTGTGTGTGTGTTTGCGTCGGTTCTGTGTGTGCGCGTGCGTGTGTGTGTGAGATGCGTGCGTGTGAGCGTGTGTGTGTGTGTGTGTGTGTGAGATGTGTCCCTGGGTGGTGCTTGATACAGGCTGCTCCCCTCTTTTTGACATCGTAACGTCTGAAACCAAAACAGAAGAACCCCTCTATGTGTGGAGGTGTTTGGTTTGGGCCGTTGGTGTAAATATTGTTCCGTCCCCAGATTTTAACGAGCTGCCGTAGGGGCCGGCGGGGAAAGCGAACGCGGGCCCCGGTCCTGACCAGGGGGGGGGGGGCTCTGTGGTTATTACACGCTGGCTCAGTGAGAAAGAGCGCAGCCCCTGGTGTCAGGCCGGCCTAGTTTATCTGAGTTTATTGGTCGCCTTAAGCATTCACATTTACATTCAGGGGATTTTGCTGACGCCTTTGTCCAAAGTGACTTACAACCACAACCGTCGGTGTGTGAATGAGTGATCATGCACACACCGACGGCGGAGTCAACCATGCAAGGTGATAGCCGGCTTGTCGGGGGCAGTCGGTGCGAGGTGACTCGCTCAGGGACACCTCGACACTCTAGCTAGGAGGAGCTGGGTATCGAACTAGCAACCTTCCAGTCACCAGTCAACCCGCTCTACCTCCTGAGCTACTGAAGCTATGTCTTGTAAAAGGGCTGGTCTGTGATACACTCTGTCTCCGACTAGGTCTCTGAACCAGTCTGTGAGTCAGTCTCTGACCTGGTTTCTGACCTGATCTCTATGAGCTGGTCTCTGAGCTGGTTCCTGAATCGGTCTCTGAGCTGGTTCCTGAACCGGTCTCTGAGCTGGTTCCTGAACCAGTCTCTGAGCTGGTTCCTGAACCGGTCTCTGAGCTGGTTCCTGAACCGGTCTCTGAGCTGGTTCCTGAACCGGTCTCTGAGCTGGTTCCTGAGCCTGTCTCTGAGCCCGTCTCTGAGCCCGTCTCTGAGCCCGTCTCTGAGCCCATCTCTGAGCCCGTCTCTGAGCCCGTCTCTGAGCCCATCTCTGAGCCCGTCACTGAGCCCGTCTCCAAGCCAGTGCAGCACCCCTGTCCCGTCCTGATGGATTGTGAGAGGAAACGCTGTGAGGGGAACAGTGACAGATGCTGGCGTGCTGCTGGCGGGAAGGGCGTGTCCTGCGGCGGGACGCGTGTGTCTTTAATAAACACCGCCAGCAGAGTGCTGACGTCCCGCCGGCAACACGGGACAATGGCCCGCTGCTCCCACTTCCTGTTTGCTCTCTAACGCCTTCCTGTCAAACGCCTTCCTCACGCTTCCCCAGCTCGTTATTCACACACACACACACAGGCACACGCACACACACACACACACACACACATGCACACAGGCGCACTAACACATACACAGGCGAACACACACACACGCACACAGACGCAAATAAACACACACACAGTCACAAACAGAGGCCCAAGTGCACACACACACACACACACACACACACACAAACACACACAGGCGCACGCACACACACACGCACACACACACACACACACACACCATGATCTTTTCCATACAGAGCGGGTATAGTAAGCGGGTGATGTTTGCATGTGCGGCCGTGTGTGTACAGTCTTCCAAACGCCATCAAGAGTGTGTTGTCTGATTGGGGGGCTCTCGGGTCCGCCCAGCTCCGGAGCTGCAGGGTGACGTTGCGGGGGGTGTCACCCACTGGGTGTCATTGGGTCAGTGGAGTGGCGGGGGGGGGGGGGGCCCTGCTCAGCTGCTGGGGACGGAATTAGAGGCGGACAGCTGAGCTGAGCTACCGTCATGTGACCCGTCCCACCCGGCAGGCCGCGGCCGGCTAGGGTTACCGCGCCCATACCGCCTACATGTGATGGGCGGGGTGTGTGTGTGTGTGTGTGTGTGTGTGTGTGTGTGTTTGTGTGTGGGTGGGTTGGGGTGTGTGCTGTGTGTGGGTGTGTGTGTATGTTGTGTGTTTGTGTGTGTGTGTGTGTGGGGGGGGGTATGTGTGTGTGTGTGTGTGTGTGTGTGTGTGTGTGTGGGTATGGGTGTGTGCATGTGTGTGTGTTGGGGTATGTGTGTGTGTGTGTGTGTGTGTGTGTGTGTGTGTGTGTGTTTGTGTGTGTGTGTGTGTGTGTGTGTGTGTGTGTGTGCCTTCCTATGCATGTTATACCTTTTATGTGCGTTTAGATGTGTGTGCTATTTTTAAGCCGACATACGTTCAGCTAACCCCCCTGGAGAGGAGGCTCCCCCCACTACGCACACACACCACAAATACACACACACACTCCACCAATACACACACCACATACACACTTATACCACATACACAGACCACTCACACACCACAAACCCACATACACACACCACAAATACACATAAACCACAATTACACACACACACACAAAAACACACACACACACACACAACACATATACAGATAAACCACAATTACACACACACATACACCACAAATACTCACACACCACAAATACACACACACACACACACACACACAAACACACACACACACACACCACACACACACACACACACACACACACACCACAAACACAGACAAAACACACATACACTCACACACCACAAATACTAACACACACACAAACCCAGCACACACCTTGGTGCTTGACGGTTCACTCTCCTGCTGACGGAGGTAGGGGCAGTACGGTCATTACTGCACCCTGACCTCTACCCCCGTTGCCCTGGCCTGCCCTGGGACCCGCCGCCCGCCGCCGCTACCCAAAGGACCTGCGGTGTTTGGACCCGGAAGCACAGGAAGGAGTATCCATAGGGAAATGAATCGATTTATAATCGAGGCGCTTCGTAATGACACGCGTCAAATCTCACTTTTGCTAATGGAGGCAGAAACGTGTGTTTTGTTTTGAAACGGGCGTAGAAACCGTGGAGGCGTTCAGGCTAACCTCCTCCGCTGGCTTCAGAAGGACGGTGTCAGCAACCCATTGGCTGCTTGTATGGACGTATTGTTTTCCTGCGGCCCTTCACAATAACAGCGTGGCTATTTGTTTCTCTCTCTCTCTTTTTGTTCTGGGTTGGTCAGCAGGTGAAAGAGCTGAGTATCAGGTGGAGCAGGCCTCTGTGATTCA
>NC_044060.1:5758933-5766433 GCF_902167405.1 Gadus morhua
CAGCAGCTCCCTTCCCCCACTCTACTTTCATCTAATTAACCCCTAATTGCTCACACTGACCATGCAACGGACCACAACTGAAACAGCAAATACAAGAGGCAGGCCGCATGCGCTCAGGGCAGGCCGCGCACACAATGGTAAAGTTCCAGGACAGATGGTCGTAAAACTATTACTGGTGTTTATAGAGAATGCTTGGAGGAAAAAGACAAACAGAGCACTGTTCTTTACACTCATGATTCTTGCTGATTGAGCCGCGGCAGCAACCCGCAAAGATTCTTATTGCTCAGATGTGCATGTGATCACCATACCGCCACCCGGCGCAGTTTTGTCCGCGGAAAGCAATCGTTGGAATCAGTCACCGAGGACTGGAGATTAAAAGGGTGGAACAGGAGATAGAAGGAGATCAGACAAATCCTCTCCATGGCCGGCTCTATAATTAAGAAGAGGGCCGGCCGCCGGGGCCCGGCAGCGGGACTGAGTGGACGGCGTTGAAAGCTACGTATGGAGCGGCGAGTGGGGGAGGTAGGAAGGGCTGGAGGCCTCGTCCATCTCCTGATTGGATCGATTATCCTCCCGTTTTACAAGCTCCGGCTCCCGTTCAGCCTTTTGTGTGCACGTACACACACACACACACACACTTTATAACACCAACGTCCAAATAGGACGACTTGTTAGTGTTTCCGTTCCACCATCCTTCCTGTTACTCACAGATCTTTCCAGTACCCAGGCCCTTTCTGATCTAAACAACATTATCATCTTTTGGACAATTGTGGAGAACGACCAGAGATGGGAGCCAAGCCAGCTTACTGCTCATCATCATCATCATCATCATCATCATCATCATCATCTCCTCCGCTTAGTAAACCAGGCATGGCTAAGCATTTAGGGGTGTCTCCGAGACAACATGAGGACCTAGATTAGGGTCGGGGGCTCCAGGCCCCATCCTGAAAATACCACATCTCCAGCCAGCAGCTTAACGTCCAAACATCACATGCCAGCTTGGAGGGCAGCTTCTAGCACTGATTAATAATCATTATGCGAAACATATAATCACTTAGACTAACTTCTGAACACAAAATGCCTTGGAAAGCATCGATATTACAACTATAATGCACAGGGCAGGCTGCTCATGGAAGTTAATGATACTTAAGGTTTTGAAACCTTAAGAATCCAGCCAATGGAGCGAAACACTATCCCTCGGTAGCGTTACAATAACAATCAAATGAGTGTGGAGATTTACATACAGGTCTTAAAACCCTAGATTTCCTCCTTCCTCTGCCCCTCATCCACCCGATGTAGAGCCAATGCTAAGCCTGAGTTAATGCTTCCAGGATCCCAGTAGAAAAGCTCCTCCACCACGGCTCCTCGGCCACTAGGAAGTGCACCTCCCATGAGCCCCATGCGCTCTAATCCATCATTAGTCTGGTTCTCAGTCTGGTCTTCGCTCGGACCGGAGCGCTCCTCTCCTCCTCTGATCCCGTACTTTATCCGGCAGCCCTTCCGTTGTCGGACTAATGTGATGGGGTTCTCTGACGGCTAGTTCCACCCGCTGTAGTTGAATATGTCTTGTGCAGATTACGGACCATCTGGTGAAGTAGGGGTAAGAGGAGTAGATTGAAGCGCAAAGCAGATTTCCATTGGCTCATGACACGGCCCAGCATGTCCAGTGAGTATCATGTCCGTGTTGTGTTTGGTCTTCAGTCTGTGCCATCGAAACTTAAAAGAACGATGTTCGAACAATCTGATTTTTAGGGACTATAGAGCACACCTACCATGAAATCGTTCACATTGTCTCAAATGCATTTCAATTAGCATGCCATACTTTGGCAATCCATTGTATGAGTGTCTTTTCAATTAATAAAAGCCAACTGATATAATCAATCCCATATTTGCACCATTAAATAACAATAGGTCTACGGTTAAGCTAATAAGCTGATAGAATAAGCATCAGTGGTCCGCAAAGCCCTGAAAAAAACAAGTGGGAACGCATCCGATGCAGTTAGCAGTAGACAGTGAAGTAACCTACTGCAAAGTTAGCAGCAGATTGTGAGGTAGCCTACTGCAAATTAGCAGTAGACTGAAGTCCACTGCTAGGAAAACAACTCTCTTTGTGTTCAAATCTCTTCTTCTGCTCAAAGAAAATATTGTACTATGTGTATCTCAGAGTACCTGCATATGTGTAAGGTTGTGTGTGCGTAGAAAAAAGTGAATCACAAAACAAAACGTCCTAAATAGTTAGCCTGAGAAGGTTTGGTCTGAGGAGCTTAGTGATATTTGCGTCTCTGTAGCCCATAGCCCGAGGTGTGTTGGTGTTTGCGTAGCGGAGGACAGTCACATGGCGGCTGGAGTATATAAGGATTGCTAAGATCCTAGAGAGACCATACTGACCGCGAGAGCCGGGATCCACGGATCGGATGAGCGGGATTATTGTACCGAAGGATCGTTTAACTCTGGGATCAACATGTGGAACATTTAGAGGCCCATCTGGTGGTCCCGCGGGGACATGTGACACAACCCGCAGTAATCCACACATACGCAGCCAGACGTCTGTGTTCGCATTGTGCACACATTGTAAATAATCCCATACGTTGCCATGCCCTGTGCCCCGTTGCTTTGATTAAGGAGAGTGCTGCAGGCCCAGAGCCTGTGGGGTCACTCAGGGAGCTCTTAGCGTTTGCCAAAGAAATAATACAGAAAATAAATGGCTGAATAACTAATTCAAGAAATCGGATTAGGATTCATAGCTTCCCTTCTTTACTAAACAATCGATCGGAACAGTTACAAGGCTCAGTGGTGGACCGGCAGCCGTTCTTTGATATAGAGCGACTGTGGCCCCTCTTAGAGGAACCCCGGACCCCTGGGGTGCTGGCCGCATTAGATCACACACTCTGCGGGGTGGGGGGAACAATGGCCCCTGTGAGAGAGGTAAAAGGCGGAGGGCTGTGCGCCTGCTGATCGAGGTTTATCGCCGTAGCGACCGGTCTGGAGGCTGTGGCGTGGGCGTCAGGCTGAAGACCGGGGGGGCAGAGCTGGGCTGCGCTGCTGATGCCCTTTTGGGAAAAGCTTGGCGGTCAAATCTGGTTGGTCAGCTCTTGATTTTGCTTGTAACTGAACCCTCGGTCATTTGTTTTGAAGGATAAAGATGTTAACAACGCAAATTGACAATGTTGGTCGTATAAAGCTCCACAGGGAGAACGACGAAGCCTTGTTATTTTTTTGCACATGAAGATGAATTCCTGCTTTCTGTCCCCCGTCCCTCCAGGTCTGTTGAAGATGCACTGGTCTCCGGAGCACACCAGCCCTTTGTCCCCGTGGCCTGAGCAGCACCTAGATGTCTCTTCTACCACCTCCCCCCCCGCTGCTCACAAACATGACCCCTACGCCGCACGCCGCGGCGCCACTGGGTACCCCTGGGCCAGCGACGACATCTCAGCTCTCACCGCCTCGTCTCTGCTCAAACGCTACGCCGAGAAATACTCAGGACTCGAGCTGCCCTATGAGAGGCACACTCCCGGGGCGTATCTTGAGCCTGGGCCTTTCCTGAAATCTGAACCCGAGCCCTGGGCTCTCGGCCCGGGTATGGAGTGTTACCCCGGACTAGAGGCCTTAACCGGTGCGAAGGTGGGCTCCGGGTCTGTCGGCATCCCAACCACGGGCAGCGTCACGGTAGTAAGCAACTTAGCCTCTGATGGGAGTTACGGTGGGCCTGGCTCTTGCAGTGCCCCCTCCCCTCAGGACTACCCTCCTGCCTACAATAGCACCTACCTGTCGGCGGGATACTGCCCTCAGCCTGGGGCCGCTCTTCCCCCAGGCCCCCTGAACTCCCTGCAGCCCACGCCAACGCTGGTCCCCAGCTACAACCCCAGCACTCCAGTGTACAACTACCCTGGGGTGGGCTACCCACACGCTCAGCCCGGCCTGCCCTCTGGCTACTGCCACCCCAGTGCCTCCTACTTGCCCTCGGGGCTCGGCGCCCCAGCCCCTTTGGCGCCCCGGCCCACCCTGGTGGGGGGCGGGTACGGCTACCCTCCGCACGGCCTTGTAGGGGTCTCGGAGAGCGCGGCGCCGGTGAAACGGAAGGCCTTCGAGATGAGCGAGGGCGGGGGGGAGGGAGGGGAGGCTGAGGGCTCCCGGTACCGCAAGTACGGAAACGGCCACGGAAACGGCCACAGCAAGGGCCACGGCAACGGCTTCGACATGAGCGGCTCCGTCCCGGACCAGCAGACCTATAAAGCGGGAAAAGCCCTGATGACATCACCGTACGGCGGGGCAGGGGACTACAGCCCCCCCTCAGGCCTGGCAAGAGAGAGTGGATCCGGGGAGAACAGCTTCCCTCATCTCCAGCGGATGCCTATGAAGATACCGGCGTCCCACGCGAGGTCTGAGGATGCCACCGGGGGGCGCTGACAGCCTGAACCGGTACCGGGGGTGGCGGCCTAGGGTTGCCGAGTTCTGGAGTCAAAGTACGGGTATTAATTCAGGGCGAACTCTGGGAGAATGGATTTGGCATTAAGTATCTGTTTGATTTAACCAGAGTGCAAAGGGCAAAGACACACACATATCCTACTCGACTTTGTCATTTACACAATTTTTGTTTTCTTCCAAGGGGTACTGGGGGGGGGGGGGGGGTTTCCCATTTGTATAGGGTTAAAAATGGGGCTGAGCCAAATGATTGATAGATTGTGTTACGAGTCAGAAAGGTCTGCCTGACTGTGTCTCTCAGGATTCTATTTATTTCACTTCTGCGGCTGTGGCGTCTCCAATCCAACCTACGTGTAGAGGTCGGATTCACAGTGGAGCGGCCATATGTTGTTTGTAATGAGCCTTGAACTGCAATACTGTTCGCCGCAACACAGATGTTAACTCAGACCAAAAAGTAATGATAGCAATAACTGAAAGGCGATTGTCGATCTACTTCAGCACAATCACTGCTACTTTACAAGCCGATTCCAAAGCTCAGGGCCTCAGCCAGTGCTCGAGGCCTGAATGTTCCTTCACTCAGAAGTTTTTGCATTTGTTTCATCGTCGTTTAACTATCTTCTTTATCTGTCTCTTTTCTCTGACTTCTTTCCCCCTTCCTAGTTTTCGCAAACCTTTTCAACATTCACACTTGTTTTATAGCACTGCTTATTAATTAATGAATAGGATCTGGCTGTTGTACTTAAAGTGTAAGGGAAGAGTCCATGATATTCATTTGATTTGAAATTGTACTAAGCAGAAGGGGTGCGAGCATCTCCAGAGCGTGATGTTTACATGCAGTGCTTCACCCGCTGCGAACAAACAGGTAGGCAAGTTTTCCAGAGATGTGTGACACGAGAGCAGTTACACTGGTTCAAGTGGATCCTGAGCACTGACGGTCATTCTGGCAATCAAACCAAAAGTTGAATCCAACGATTGCATTCTGATTCGTCCGTCAACGTTGGCTATAATAATTGAACCGCGGGTTGGCCTGTTGACTGGAGTAATAGGCCGTAATGGTGCATGAGCACACATGATTAGCGCACACAGGCCCTGTTAGCTGAACACCAATGCCTACCATTCAGTGCCTATTTCCATGGTTGCTCCCCGTTGCACTTCAAGAGGATTTGCCTGCCTGTCTGCCAGTATTTTCTTTATTTTTTTCTTTTTTTCAAAAGAATGATTCATAGTCTTGTGATTGAATACTCAGGAAAATATTGTTACCTCAAGACAAGAAAGAATAAGAATGTATGTATTACCTTTAGGGTGTTGTAGGGAGCTCTGCGGGGCGGATCATAGCCGAGCCAGGGCTTTGATAGGGAGTAGAACGTATTCTGAACACCTCAGGGAAACACAAGTGGTTGAGGGCCCTCTATATTACCAGGAAACAGGCACATACACACTCTATACACACACGCACACACACGCTCTACACACACATCCATTCACACACGCACCGCACACACACTCACACAGAAAGGACATGCATAATTCCTTCATATACTTCCTCATAACTCTGGGAAATTAAACGTGAGGTTGCTATACCAAGGCCTGAAATGTTGAATGTAATTCAGATATTTTTCTTAAAAAAAAAAAGGACAATACATGCCATTATGTACATCGCTAATGTTTTTAGATATATGAACCATATTTTCTTCATGTATAGATTGTATTTCTCGTATAGGTTTTGACGGAGAAGAATTGTTCCTGTTAAGTGTAAGTAGTTAGTAACGATGGAAGCCTTTTGATGGATAAACTTAGGACAAGTGAAGCACTCAAGCTGGACAGACGACATATCAGTATAGAGAACTCTGCAGGGAGAATTGAATGTGTGAGCAATGTGCATCGTTACTTTCCAAATCATATCAATTGGTAATAATTTTGAAGTTATAACGTGTCACAGGTTATTTAGTGCATCACAACAACTGCACTAACAATATGTGAAGATCGTGGAGGCAATTCGTTGATTTAGCAAACTGATCAAAATATGCGGATTATACTATAAGATCGTTGACGTGATGACGATGGTGTCAGCTTTAAGTGTGCCATACTTTATTTCTTTGGAATTTAACCTTCTTGGGTTTTGTATTAATTAGTCAAAAGGTAACCTTCTTTATAAAAACTTGCACAGAGGGGAGATTTTCTGTTTGCGTTAATGGTAGGATTTAGTATGAAACTCAGCTTAGCACGTGATGGAATAACATCTTTAGGCTATTTTGAGAAAGCGTTTCTGTTGACGAAATATATAGCCAACCCAGAACTCAGATTACATTTTACAAGCATCCAAACACAACCTGTCTCCAATTGTGCTGAGAATCAACAAAGGAAAATGAGGACTATTTGGCCCCTTAAAACCGTAACTAAGCGCTTAGCCACCAGATTTGAAGCGCTTTAAGGGCCCGTTGAGAGCCGTGTGTCCGGGAACAACAGACGCCCATCGTGTTATGGGTCAGCAGAGAACACACTGTATGGATCGGGCCTCTGGTGAAGAGTTTGTTCAGCAAAATGTGTGATTTCAATGTTGTTATTGTCACTCAGCAGTGTCTTTGATTAGAATCTTGTACATCTCTGTAACCATTTCTACCTCATTTTGAAGGCGTACATGGAAAAATATTTATTTCATGTCAGTTGATCTGTCTACCTCACAAAAAAAAAACTGTACCTCAAAAGAAAATTGTTTGTTGGAAATGAAGATGTTATGCCAAAAACAAATCTTTCACGTCTCGTCTGTGGGGAGTCATTTCTTTGTACACAAATCCTGAATCCAGATTAGGAAACGTTTGTATTTCAGACACCGTGGACCTCAGGATCCAGGCCTTCCATATAACAGCACACCCTTCCTCCACCACCACCAGAACACTGGCCCACCTCCTTCGGCCCAACACCACCATAGCTTCAGAACCACACCTACACAGCTTCTCAGCTAGCCTCTAAACCCACAGGATGTAGGTCAACTAGTTTCTCATCGACTTCAGGGCTATTGGACGGTTTGTGTATGTGTGCTTGTGTTTGTTTGTGTGTGTGTGTGTGTGAGGGGGGGGG
>NC_044060.1:5771433-5799856 GCF_902167405.1 Gadus morhua
TCACAGTACCATAACAATGCATCCATTGCTCTGTTGGTTATTTGGTATTTATTATGCAGTATAGCAATATGAAGAAACATGGCGAATGAGAGGCTGGAGACCACGGGGGTCAACGCTACTCCGGGGCATGTCCTCTGAGCCTCCAAACAAAGAATCAGTGTGCTGCTGCTCGTACCTACGTCCACCAGTCTACTCCCATCTCCTCACAGTGTGTTCTAAATCCGTGATTATTATCGGGGTGAGCAATTGTATTGTTTTTAACCGTAATTTATTGAGACCAGGTGACAGTCCATGGTGACATTACCACAAATGTAATCTGCTACCGATACAAACACGCCGCTTACCGGCCAGCAAAATGTTCCATGTGACCCAGATGCATCTAGCCTTATAGTTCTAAGCATCACAAGCAGGAAGCTTCGAGTGGCCCCTGGCTTGGCGGGGGCCCTTACAGGGCCCCAGCCCCCATCATTGTCCCTCAGCGTGGCATATAACACAAAAAGAGTAAAACATGTTTTCATAAATACTCTCGTCACATTCACTTGCATTTAGTTGCAGAGCTCATGATAATGCATCTATAATATCTCCTGAGAAAAAGGGGTGAATTTTTCAAGCATTGCATACATTTCTAGGGTCTCTCTGTCGAGTAATGACAGGGATAAAAGAGACTGGGCAGGGCATACGACCCAATCCCACCGGCAAGGCAGGTCTCTTTGGCTTCTCCACACAATATCTTCCATCCATTCAGAATATTACTCTCTCTCTCTTACTCTCTCTCTCGCTCGCTCTCTCTCTCTCTCGCTCTCTCCAACATGCCAGTAGCTGACAGACACCCACCAAACAAGACCGTCGCCCTCCCCCTCGTCCTGAATGTGGCTCAAACATGTGTTAAATCAGGATCAGCCACGGAAAGATACATTACTAGACCGACAGACGCCAAGGGAGACAAAAACATGTGCAAATGAGCCAAATCCATTTTCAAAACGGAACAATAATAGTTGAACTCATCACAACAACCCCCTTCCACGCCCTTCCAGAACGCTCCGCCGCTTCCAGAGAAGCAGACCGGGAAAAATTAAGTTGACACACCTTCTGAAATTCCCTCCTGATCACTGATTGCCTAAGACACTCTTAAAACGCCCCTCACACAAAACAAAGGCAGATGGTATGATACATTACAGAGGTGAGAATGCTGCATACAAATTATAAATATAAGCTTCTATATTCTTACAGTATTTTTTTTTTCCCCAACAGTACAATCCCATAATACACACAGTCATCCATTATCTCCATCACCACCACACTGACCGTCTCCAGAGCGGCAGACACACTGTCTGCTCTCTGCGGCCCTCACCCTCCCGCCGACAGCGCCCTCATCCTTGTCTACGTAGGCAACAGTTATAATATCTTCCATTTTAAAAGTGTTGTTTTTAAGAGAGAAAAAATAGGATTCCATGTTAGATTATCAACCCCCGTATCGCGTCTCCTTGTCAAACAAATGATTTGATCTAACGTTCAATTTCCGACAATGCCTGGAGGCAGCGCCAGCCTCCGCCGTGGTCTGAGTATTAGTGTTTTGTGGACTATGATTATTCATGCAAGATTTCTGATCAAAACATGCCATCATGCAAGTCATTTCTATGCATTGAACAAGCACAATTATTTATGTATTTGTTTGGAAATCTTTCTGAGTAAATGTAAGCCCTTGGCCCGAGGTGACCCCTTAATAAACAGACCCTTAACCAATCGGTGTGAAGCCCATGTAGAAAAAGCATTTGATGTGGGTAACAAAGATAAAATGAGTCGAGAAGTTAAGTGACACGCTTTAAAATATTGACTATTGTTCTTTTTTTTTTCTTTTTTTTTACCTCTTTGCATTTTTTTTGCCTCTCAAATGAAGTGGAGATACAAGGATAATCAGCATTAACAAACCAAGGAAAACCCTCGTCCTCTGGGTCTTTATGTCTCTAGTCCCCCGCTCCTTCCTCTTGACTCGCTCTATGAAGACAATCCTCCGTTACAACCCCCCCCCCCCCCCCCCCTCCCCCCCTCCCCACACTCCGACCCCGCATCCCCAAGACTAGTTTCCCCCAACGGAAATCCGTTTGCTTGCATCCACATCTCGGTTCCCCAGTGAGTTCCTCTCCTTCGTGCTCTAGCAGAAGTTACTAGTCTCTCTCCCAGTGGAGCTGGTCTGAGCGTCTGCCCCTTCCAGCACATCTCTTCAGTGTTTTGTCTTTTTTTTTTTTTTCATTCCCTTATTGTTTTTTGATCAGTAGTGCAGATGCAACGCCGTGGCACGGTACGCTGATTATGTCTGGGCGGCCTTGAGTTCAAGTGTCTTTAAGCTGCGCCCGATCAGGCGGGCTCTCTCTGCGTCGATACAAGAATGAAGTCTGTAAACAAAATTATTGAATAATTTTCTTTTTCTTACTTGCAAATGAAATAATCTGTACATCTGTGTGGGTTAGATGGTTTCCTCTCGCTTTGCTTGAAGTTACATTATTATAATTATTATTGTTATTGTTGGGATTATTACTCCAAAGCTCTAACATTTAGATTCCCTGACGTCTTTCTGGTTCCTTCCCTTCTCCTTCCGTCCTCCCCGGCCCTCCTGGTTGTCGTCCTGCTTCTCCTTGTCAGGTTTGGTTACACTGTCATAGGAGGGCAGCGAGCCTGTGGAGGGCGTGCCCTCCTTCTTTTCATGATCCTGATTGGTCCCGCCGTTCTCCACCTTATTGTTGGCCTGCTTGCGCTTGCACACAAAGCCGCGCCGCGCCAGGTAGGAGCGGTAGGCCCTCTGGATGATCTTGGCCGACACGTCCTCCTGCTTGCGCCTCAGGGTGGTGGTGATGGGCTCGTAGGACACCTTGGACGGGTTGGCCGCCACAAAGCGCTCCTCCATCTGCTGCCGCAGCATGTCCAGCTCGCCGCTGTCGCCCAGCACGCGCTTGGTGAAGGCAAACAGGATGTCCAGGCAGTGGATGCGGTCGCCGCTCACCATGGGCATGTCCATGGCGATCAGCTCGATGGTGTTGGGCTTGGACACGCGCAGCGGTTGGTCGAGGGAGTCCGCGAAGTCGGACAGCTTGGAGTAGGTGATGAACTGCGAGGCGTCCGGGTCGAACTTCTCCCAGATCTCGTAGAAGGTCTCGAAGTCGTCCTCGCTGAGCGGGTCGGCGCTCTCCTCGGTGGCCACGCTGAAGTTCTCCAGGATGATGGCGATGTACATGTTGACCACGATGAGGAAGGAGATGATGATGTACATGACGAAGAAAAAGATGCCCACCGAGGGGTTTCCGCAGTCGCCCGTGGCCGGGGTGCCGGCGTTCTCCAGGGTGGGGTCGCAGTCCGGGGGGTAGTTGAGGATGGGCAGCAGCAGGCCGTCCCAGCCCGCCGAGGTGGTGATCATGAACAGGCAGATCATGCTGTTGCCGAAGGTCTCAAAGTTGTACATGTCGTCGATTCCGGCCCCGTGTTTCACGTAGCCAAAGTTAGACATGCCGAAGATGGAGAAGATGAACATGACCAGGAAAAGCAGGAGGCCGATGTTGAACAGGGCAGGCAGGGACATCATCAGGGCAAACAACAGAGTCCTGATGCCCTTGGCTCCTTTGATGAGGCGGAGGATCCTGCCGATACGGGCCAGTCGGATCACCCTGAACAGGGTCGGCGAGACAAAGTACTTCTCGATCAACTCCGCCAGAAACATCCCTGAAGTGGAAGCAGAGAACACATGATCAGTCTGACTGAAAAGAAGAGTGTGGTAATGACTTACGGTGGTCTAAGCGAGAGAGCCACTAGAGACCTCAAACGGCTGAGCCCACCAGGGACTCCTCGCTCTCAAAATACATCAAACCCGCAACAAACATGCTCTCCCCGCCTGCAAGAGAAGGATTGTTTTTTTCTGCACTCTCAGGCAGTACAGGACAACCTCTCACACCTCACCAAACACAGGTCTCTGCTGTCATCGTGACGACCTCCACGAGAGGAGAAACCAACAATCGAAGGCTTACCCACGACGGAGAGGATGACGACCACCACGTCGAACACGTTCCAGCCGATGGTGAAGTAGTAGTGCCTCAGCGCGAACAGCTTGAGGACGAACTCGGTGGTGAAGGCCACAATGAACACGAAGTTGACCCAGTAGAGGATGTGCTCCGTCTCGTCCGTCTGGTCGTCCGTCTCCACCATCATGGTGACCATGTTGAGGCAGATGAGGATCATGATGGAGATGTCAAAGACCTGTTGCGTCACGAAGTCAAACACCATGCCCTGGAAAGCGTTCTGTAGAGAGAGGGAGAGGGGAAGTGTGAGGCAGGGCTAAGAGGCTGGATAGACAAGCTCTGTCAGAAGCACCATAGTCATCTTCACATGCTTATATGCCGCCGTCAAGGTCGAAGGTAATTTGCCGTGGCGATATTCAAAATGGAGGACAGATGACTCCAGTCCTTACCAGTGGCCTGGGTATCGGTTTCTGCGGTTTCTTGGATCCTAACTTCTTCATGGCATTGTAGTATTTCTTCTGCTCCTCCGTCATGAAGATATCCTGACCTCCAAAGTATCGGAGGCAAGAGAGAAATGGTTACAATCTGACCTCAGAGAAACCACCAGTGTCACCGTGTAGTGAAGGTTCTGGTCGTTTCTAAAAGGCTGGAACTGAGCAGGCAGGAGAAGTCCCATTATACAAACCACCTACTTTAGCATCCAAGAGAGAGATCAGTTTCTGGTTAAACATAATAATGTCCCAGTCATACATTTGACAGCCATCATTACAGTCTGCATAATCAACGAGAAAATCAGCTTATCTTTTTCTTTTGTTGATTGAAGTTGTCGATGATGACACCGATGAAGAGGTTGAGGGTGAAGAAGGATCCGAAGATGATGAAGACCACAAAGTAGACGTACATATACAGGTTGTCTTCGTAGATGGGCTGGTCCTCCACCTGTAAAGCACCCCCAAATCAAACAGACCATCCAAACAGCCATGTTCTAGTACTCATTAGCCAACGAGGCCTGAGCCTCTCTGGCCACCCCTACCTTTCTGGAGTCTATCGCTGCGTACATGATGTCCATCCAGCCTTTGAAGGTGGCCTGTGAGGGAGAAGACACAAAGCGTGAGACCTCTGCTCAGCGGAAATCGCACACCCGGAGAACAGGGACGAGCCGGGGCTCACCACTTGCAGCAGGGCGAGGTAGCCGGCCCCCACGTTGTCGAAGTTGATCTTGACGTTTTTCCAGCGCACGTTGGTGTAGTTGGCGTTGATGAAGGCCAAGCACTCGGTCTTGTTGTTGACCTCGTGGGGCAGGAATATAGCCTCTGCCGTCTCGTTGTAGCAGAAGTAGTACTTCCCCGCAAACAGGTTGACGCCCATGATGCTGAAGATCAGCCAGAAGATGAGGCACACCAGCAGCACGTTCATGATGGAGGGGATGGCGCCCACCAGCGCGTTCACCACCACCTGGGGAGCACAGGGGGGGGCGCTACTGTCTCCGCAGTCTCCAAGGGCCCACAGAAGCATCTCGTCCACATGCAGGAACCCTTGCACCGGGTGCAACGTTTAAGAATGCAGAATATGTCCTTTGTTTTTTTTATCATTTGTTTTGTGTGTGCATTTTTGATTATGTCTGTGTGTTGTCGTATTTGAAAACTTAATAAATATATTTTTACAAAAAAAAAAGATTGCGGAACTAGTGTGAGGAGGAATATGATAAGATAAACGTAGATAGTCTATTTGGGTTCCATGTTTCCATTGTACCGAATATTAGGGCACGCATGTGGGGGCTCAACCAAAATATTACCAAAACTGTTTTTCCTATAAAGTCTGTGTGCACCGGGTAAGATATGAGCCGCCTGTGCTTTGTTCACCACAAACTCCCCTAATAGCAACGATAAGGGGCTACCAGGAGAGCTTTAGCATCGATAGAAGTTCAACATCACAACTTTAAAGTCGCAGTGAGTGTGATTGAGTTCTGAGCTCAATAAACCGCTCAGGGTGAGTGGGACGGGTTGGGAGTGTCGATGGTCTCGCAAACAAAGAGAGCTTTTTTTTGGGAGAATATTTCAGGACGATCAATTTATAGGATGTGATTTGAATTACACAATTATTGAAAACAACATGGATCAGCATTGACTACAGATATGTCGAGGTCATCTATGTGTTCAATTGTTCCCCGCTCTCTGGTCAAGCGCTGAGATTGATAAGTTCCCCTTGAGTTTCAGTTGTAACCTCCAGCATGGTGACTCTACTGCTGACCTGGGGCCAGTCCTACCTACGGGCCCTGGCTTACCCTCATCCCCTCGAAACGTGAGAGGGCCCTCAGGGGCCTCAGAGCTCTCAGAGTCCTGAGCGATTTGATTGGTCCCAGATCGGAGTAGCCCAACGCATTCGCTATCAAGCTCACAATGGACACCTATAGGGAGAGAGAGAGAGAGAGAGAGAGAGAGAGAGAGAGAGAGAGAGAGAGAGAGAGAGAGAGAGAGAGAGAGAGAGAGAGAGAGAAAGAGAGAGAGAGAGAGAGAGAGAGAGAGAGACAGAGACAGAGACAGAGAGAGACAGAGAGAGAGACAGAAAGACAGAGAGAGAGACAGAGAGACAGAGACAGAGAGAGAGAGTAAAGGAAAGAGGGAGAGGAGGGAGTAAAGGAAGGAAAAAATAAAAGAGGGAGAGATCGAGATAAAAAAAGAGAGAGAAGGAAAGTGGGAGAGAAAGAGAGAGAGAGATCAAGAGAGAGAGTCAAGGAAAGAGGGAAAGAGAGAGAAGGAAAGGGGGATAGAAAGAGAGTCGGGGAGGGGGTAGGGCAGAAGAAAGCACACGATAAAGGGGTGCCCAGAGAGAGACGGTACTTAAGAAGGGGACGATAACAACAGAGACTAGGCTGATAGGATTAGATAGTTAGGTAGAAAGAAGGAGGTTAGAACGGAGAACGGAGGTGAGCTAGAACGTTACGAGAGATAGCCACAACACTCCCCCAAGTTTTTTTCTGGATATGTGTTTTAGTTTGCGATTAACTGAGTTTGCTCTTAGTTTGGCAAACGGGGGGGGGGGGGGTGAAGCCCGCTGAGCAGCTTACGACAAGCTGTCAGCACTCCTGGAAAGAAACTTGTGGTGGAAAAACGGTGGGAGGGAGAGAAGATGGAGACGATGGGAGAGGAGGAGGAGAAAAAACCATCGCACAACAACAAAGAAGTCACCGCGGCACAGGAGATTACCACGAGACACACGGAAAGGAAACCACACGCTGGTTCACACACCAAGAGAGCAGCTTGAGTTACACAGGGAGAGAGGGGGGGGGGCTGGGGGGACTACTCTCTGGGGAGGGGAGGGCGGGGGGGGGGGGGGTTAGGAGGAGAGGAGGAGGAGGAGGAGAGGAGGAGGACCTGCGAAGGAAGAGCCGTCACACAACACATCGACCTTACCCTGGACCTCCCACACGGGCCCTCTCAGTGCCCCCTCTCTCCCTCTCTCTCTCTCTCTCTCTCTCTCTCGCAGCAGCAGCAGCAGCCTCTCTCTACCATAGAGCGAGAGACATACACTTTGTGAGACACCTGCTGTGTGAGAGAGAGGACAGGTCAGTGGTGGGGCGCTCGTGTTCCAGCGGACATCAAAAACCCTGTTCCGGTCGTTCCCGGAGTCACCGGGATCACTGTGGGAATGTCATAAAGTCCAACGGGGGGACGTGTCCCGGTGGAAGCCAGACCGCTGGGACCCTACCCGGGAGGGAGACAAGGGGTGGTTAGGCAGCGCACACTTCAGTAGATCTCCCTGATCCCTGCACCCTATGGGTGCCCTACCAGGACGTCGCTCGGCATCGCAGGCACGGACCAGCTGGAGGCTCACTGGCTTGCGGAGAAGTTGCCCCGAAACGAGGTCTTGAACCTACAGAACCGTCAGGAGGCACGTCGGTCCACGAAGCGAGTCATCAGATATTAAATAAGATCAAAACAGGGGCGAACAGTCACTGGTGACGTGTTCTACGTTCCACTTGGAGAACATCAGAGAGATCAATTGAATCAATACCTGATTGATTGGTCGGTACTATCTAATGTATTACATACAGGATATCTGTTTTAGACATTATTGAACGTTCGGATGTAAACGACTCCTCTGCATTCCATCTCCCGGCCGGAAACGGACCAAGGAACCGTTTGACTTTAACGTATTGAACAGCAGATCGGTAAAGAGAGCCGTGGTTCTCCTGAGAGCGGATCCCTGATAGGCGGACGTGTCAGAGAGCCTCCTCCTGGAAGCAGCCTTCAGCACATCGTCTAAGGAGGTCTGGAACGTGGAGCAGGAGATCGGGTCGCATGTACGACTTTAGTGAAGCAATGTTTTGGTGCGTCTGTGGGTCAGTCGTTAACAGTCAAACAGTATCACGCAATCACAGTTCAATTCCATTTGAATGCATCGATACTGTAGACCCACCAGAATATGATGTAAACACGGCATGGAATCAGACGAATACTGAAATAAAGATTTAAAACGTCCACACGTCGGTGTGGGGGTGGGAGACTCACGTCCACGATGAAGAAGTCCAGCCAGCACCAAGCGTTGGTGAAGTACTTGACAAAGCCGTAGGCCACCCACTTGAGCAGCATCTCCAGGATGAAGATGTAGGTGAAGACGCGGTCGGCGTACTCCAGGATGATCTTGATGGTCTTCCTCTGCTCGATGTACACGTCCTCGAAGGCCTGGAGGAGAGACACACACCCACACGCACACACACACACGCACAACCAAACAGATACACACATGCACCCGCACACACACACACACACGCACACACACACACAAGCACACACACACACACACACACACACACACACACACACACACACACACACACACACACACATACACACACACACACACACACACAGGCGGGCTGATTAATTTGGAGCTGAATTCCTGGGTTTCAGGTGAAACAACACATGGGCGTGTCTTGGGGAGCGGCTAAATGGAACGTTCTTCTGTTTGATGGTGGGGGGTGGGGGTGGGGTGGGAGGGGGGGGGGGGGGGGTCGATGGCTGCTCCTCCCCCCCTACAGTCCTGACCACTCAGCCCATCGACCTCCTGCAGCCCGTGTTCACCCCTCCACACATAAGTGGTTCAGATCACTATCTGGCTGGCGTCCTCCACAGAGATGCAGACCTCAGCGAGTTCCTCATTGCCGAGGGGGGGGGGGGGCAGGGCCAACAGCACTCTGATGTCCATTAGCGGCGGCATCACGCCACGTCACGCACGAGGAAAACGCAGAGCAGCTACTTCCTGGCCTTTGATGACACATTCCCCCATAGCGCCTGTGTTTTTTTGTGTATGTGTGTGTTTTTGTGTGTTTTTGTGTGTTTGTCTTTCTGTCTGTCTGTGTGTCTGTGTGTCTGTCCGTCTGTGTGTGTGTGTTCGTGTGTTTTTGTGTGTGTGTGTGTGTGCGTGTGTGGGTGTGCGTATGTGGGTCCACTGCCCTGGGATGCCATGGTTCCCAACCTTGGGGTCAGGAGCCAATCGGGGTCCCCTGTTTTGCATATGGGGTCGTAGGAGATTGCTGAAACATGCTCTAGATATTTGATGATTCATTTGGGCAAACTGTTTGTTTAGAAGGCCTCCTAGACGTCCTGTAAGAAGGACTGACTTCCTGAGGTTTCAGAGCCACGAACAAACTACTACTAGTCCCAAACTACTACTAAACCCTAAGTGTGTAGCGACTGGAAGCAGCTGGAAATGGGGTCAATGGGGACAGGGGCCAGAAGAGGTCTCGGACCCCCGGTCGGGGTCTTACCAGAGCTCCACTACTGAGCAGGATCATGAAGATGATGAGGGTCTCGAACCAGTTGTGCTCCACGATCAGGTAGCAGGTCTTCCTCAGGAACCACCAGTGCTTGCCCCAGCCGTGGGTGATGGGCACGTCGCAGCACTTGTACTTGGCGATGCATTCTGGTTGTCAGGGAAACAGAACAGGTACGATGAGCCTTACTGGTCCCAGCGGTATTTACAGACTGGTCTGTTCTGGCCGCACTGCGGACAGCAGGGCCCTGAGATGTGTTAGGACACTTTTGTTAGACAATTTGGGGGAGACAATATGGGGTGGGCAACATTGGGGAGACACTACGGGGGAGACACTATGGGTGAAACAATATGGGACACAATATGGGAGACACTATGGGGAGAAACTATGGGGGAGACACTATGGAGGAGACAATATAGGGGAGACAATATGGGGGAGACGATAAGGGGGAGACAGTATGGGGGAGACAATATGGGGGGACATTATGGGTGAGACACTATTGGGGACACACTATGGGGGAGACCCTACGGGTGAGACACTACTGGGGAGACACTATGGGGGAGAGACAAAATGGGGAGACAACATGGGGAGACACTATGGGGGAGAGAAAACATGGGGAGACACTATGGGGGAGAGAAAACATGGGGAGACACTATGGGGGGGACACTACTGGGGAGACACTATGGAGGAGAGAAAACATGGGGAGACAACATGGGGGAGACGATAAGGGGGAGACAGTATGGGGGAGACAATATGGGGGGACATTATGGGTGAGACACTATTGGGGACACACTATGGGGGAGACCCTAGGGGTGAGACACTACTGGGGAGACACTATGGGGGAGAGACAAAATGGGGAGACAACATGGGGAGACACTATGGGGGAGAGAAAACATGGGGAGACACTATGGGGGAGACACTATGGGGGAGACACTACTGGGGAGACACTATGGGGGAGAGAAAACATGGGGAGACAACATGGGGAGACACTATGGGGGAGACATTATGGGGGAGACATTATGGGGGAGACACTATGGGGGAGACACTATGGGGGAGACGGGGGAGACGGGGGGCCCCCTACCGTCGGTCCAGCAGGCGTCAGGGTCCAGGTACTCCTCCACCACCTCCACCAGCGCCACCTCCTCCAGGTCGGGCTTGATGTCGATGGTGCTGCCCTCCGACGAGCTGGTGTCGTCCAGCTGGGGACAGGAGCAGGGGTCAGGGTTAGGTGATCCCCGGACCAGAGGACACAGGGGGGTCAGGGTTAAGGGATCCCCAACCCGGAGCTGGGGGGGGGGTGCTCTCCCCCTCCTCCTCTATCCTGGGGGTACCCTGTCGTGTAAGGCCCCTCTATGCCACTGAATCATTCCTCCACTGAGGTGACCTTGGGAGTCACAGACGTCCCCGTCTACGTCAGGAACCCCGGAGTGCGATCGCTGCACCAGCGAGGAAGGTGACGGTGTCATCGTCACACAACGCCCCGATATTCAAAGAGCCCCTTCAAACGCTTCAGTGTGCGCTCCGGACGACGTGGGAGATTCTGAGGAGACGGCAGTATAAGTGAAAAGGGTTGTGTTTGCAGCGGGGCTGGCCTCCTCCTGCATAGATTCAGCACTGAGACATCATCGCCGCACCGGACGATGAGTCAAGGTGGATCGCAGGGAGCAGCGCTGTACGCAGGCCTGGTGTTGAAGAACACACTCTGGCACACATGCAGTCCCAGATGCAGTGAGCCGTTCCACTGCACGACCGGAGAATGATGGTGCACTTTAGCATCCTGAGCAGGCAGCCGGCGGCCGCATTCCCTCTCTCCCTCTCTCGCTGTCTCGCCGACTCCCCAGTTCTCTCTCTTACTGTGTGTCTCTACCTCTCGTTCCTTCTCCCTCCCTCCCTCTTTTCCCTCTCCCCCCCCCCCCCCTCCCTCCCTCTCTTCCCTCCCTCCCTCCCTCCTTCTGTCTGGGCTACCACAGCACTGAAGCTTACCTCTCTCTCTCCCCTCTCCCCCTCCCTCCATGCCTCCCTCGCTCCCTCCTCCTCTTCCCCCTCTCCCTCCTTCTGTCTGGGATACCACAGCACTGAAGCCCCCCCCTCTCTCTCTCTCTGTGATTGGCTGACAGCGCCTCTACCCTCCTCCAATGGCGGTGTTGGTGGGCGGGGTGGGCGGGGGACGTGGGGGTGACAGAGAGAAGAGCCTGGAGAGACACTGCAGGTAAAGGGGGGAGGCTGCTTCTCTCCGTCTGGACCCGCTTACCTCTGCTAACCAGGCCAAGGTCACCCCCCCACCCAGCGTGTATCAAACATCTCAGACAGTGAGGACCAGCAGGAGAGCGTTGGAGGGGATCGACTCCTGAGAGAGTAGA
Organism: Gadus morhua; assembly: GCF_902167405.1. Taxonomy (NCBI): domain Eukaryota; kingdom Metazoa; phylum Chordata; class Actinopteri; order Gadiformes; family Gadidae; genus Gadus; species Gadus morhua. Next base: position 5,783,574 of record NC_044060.1, read on the forward strand.
GGTGCTGAGCCCGTCTAGCTCCCTCCCTGTCTGTCTCTGGTCAGTCCTCTGCCTCCCTCCCCTCTGTCTCTGGTCAGTCCTCAGCCCGCCCCCTCCCTCCGTCCACACAGACTGAGCAGAAGGTTCCAGACGTCCCTCAACGACACCCACCCTAAAACTTCATCTCTTCCCAGCGACTTACGCACAATAGTCATAAGCCCTCATTAGAATACTAAACATCAACTTCGCTAACATTTGTGCAGCTGGAAACGATAAAGCGATTATTATAATACGCTGCGAAGCAACGCCTTTTGCCCGACATCCTCCTACAACGTGAGGGGAAACCGATACGCCGGTTGATCAACTAAAGAGGAAGAAACAGCCATGGGCCACACCAGGGCCACACCGGTTCTCTACTCACGTCTTTGCTGTTCTCCACGTCCGACTCGCTGCTGAAGTCCTCCGTGTTGAGGTTCTCGAAGTCCGACTCGCCCACGGCGATGGGCACGCACACGGTGAGGTTGGGGTTGTGGATGAAGGACATGTAGTCCTCGTCGATCATGTACTTGCCCACGCTGCTGCCGATGCCACTGGTTGTGCCGTTGCCGTTTTTGGCGTAGTCCAGCTCGCGGTTGATCTCCACGCCCGTGTGGTTGGCGATGCAGTTCAGCTTCTTGTCGTACATGTCGTCCAGGGGCTTCTGCTCATCCTCCAGCGGCTGTGGAGTTTACATTGCGGGGCGATTAGCAAACGCTTTTATCCAAAGCGACTTACAATGAGTACATTGGTCAGAAGAAAGAGAAACAACACTATATCGCTGTCGGTACAGTTAAGGATGTTCATAGAACCAAGTGCCAAGCCCAAACAATCCCTAGGTTAACCCATTCCCCGTACACAACAAAGATAGGATAAGACGGGGAGGCTAAGCCGAGTCCAGGTGAGGAATCAAATCAATGTTTTGTTTAATCCAAGGACGAGTCGTGTTGAAACCATTGCAGCGACACCGAAGAACACAACGAAGAAAAAACAACCGCCACGGTTACTGGTGTCGTCCAGTAACCGTGGTTACTGGACGGTTTCCACGGTTACCTTCTTGAGGATGTGGGCCATGAGGATGCGCATGTGGACCTTGAACCAGGCGATGCCGATCTTCATGCGCGCCATGGCCAGCTGCAGGTTGTTGGGCTCGCCGTCGTCGTCCGTGGCGGCCAAGTTGTCAGCGCTGAAGGAACTCAGCAGCAGGGCAAGGAACAGATTCAGCACCTGGAATACCAGGCACAGTAGCCGTCATACACAGCCCCACCACACCCCTACTCGACCGGTTACTGATCACCCCTGAGGTGCTTCTATCCAAACTAATAGCAGCATAAGGAATAAACAACAGTCATCTATTCCCATCGCTCTTCTCATTTACATTACATTTCATTCAGGGCCTTTGGACGCTTTTATGCAAAGCGACTTACAATAAGAACATTTGTCAGGAGAAGAGAAAGGACAATATATCGCTGTCGGTACGGTAAGGATGTTCATGGAACCGAGTGCCAAGCACTTGGTTCTAGGAACATCTATGAACGCAACTATACAACTACAATCTATGAACACAACTCTAAAAATCGCTAGGAAAAAGTGCTTCACAATGCTAAGTACTGTTTATAAGTGCTAGGTTGTACAACATACAATGAGTGCGTAAGAGAGGCGTGGAGGGGGTAAGGGTCTAGGTGAACTCTGCTCCTCCTTTGCCCTTCTCCTATGTGTCGTTGCACTCCTTACCACCAGGTTGCCGATGACCATGACCATCATGAAGACGGTGAGGCACATGGTCTGGCCCGCCACCTCCATGCAGTCCCACATGGTCTCGATCCACTCGCCGCACAGCACGCGGAACACGATGAGGAAGGAGTGGAAGAAGTCGTGCATGTGCCAGCGCGGCAGCACGCAGTCCTCGGCGATCTTGCACACGCAGTCCTTGTAGCTCTTGCCGAAGAGCTGCATGCCCACCACGGCGAAGATGAAGACGATGATGGCCAGCACCAGGGTCAGGTTCCCCAGGGCGCCCACCGAGTTACCGATGATCTTGATCAGCATGTTGAGGGTGGGCCAGGACTTGGCCAGCTTGAACACTCTCAGCTGGAGGAGGAGGAGGAGGAGGAGGAGGAGGAGGAGGAGGAGGAAGAGGAGGAGAAGAAGAAGAAAGAGGAGGAGGAGGAGGAGGAGGAGGAGGAGGAGGAGGAGGAGGAGGAGGAGGAGAAGAAAGAGGAAGAGGAGGAGGAGGAGGAGGAGAAGAAGAAAGAGGAGTAGGAGGAGGAAGAGGAGGAGGAGAAGAAGAAAGATGAGGAGGAGGAGGAAGAGGAGGAGGAGAAGAAGAAAGATGAGGAGGAGGAGGAGGAGGAGGAGGAGGAGGAGGAGGAGGAGAAGAAAGAGGAGGAGGAGGAGGAGGAGGAGGAGGCGGAGCGGGAGGAGGAGAGGAAGAAGAAAGAGGAGTAGGAGAAGAACAAGAAGAAAGAGGAGGAAGAGAAGAAGAGGAAAGAGGAGGAGGAGGAAGAGGAGAAGAACAAGAAGAAAGAGGAAGAGGAGGAGGAGGAGGTGGAGCGGGAGGAGGAGAGGAAGAAGCAGGAAGAGTAGGAGAAGAACAAGAAGAAAGAGGAGGAGGAAGAGAAGAGGAAAGAGAAGGAGGAGGAAGAGGAGAAGAACAAGAAGAAAGAGGAGGAGAAGAACAAGTAGAACAAGAAGGAGAGGGAGAAAGGAGGAGGAGGAGAAGGAAGAGAAGAAAAGAGGAGGAGAAGCAGAAGAAGTTCAAATTGGTTGCGATTCAAAGCATTCCCAAAATGAGCCGTTAGAGACCTCCTGGAGAAGAGACCTTCAGAGCACCAATCAGGAGGTTCCAACTGATCTACCACCAGGTGACGCTCCGCCCCCTTCTACCACTCACCAATCGGAAGGATCGCAGCACAGACAGACCCTCCACGTCAGCCAATCCCAGCTCCACTAAACTCAGGGTTACGATGAAGCCGTCAAAGATGTTCCAGCCCTCCTGGAAGTAGTAGTAGGGATCCATGGCTACCAGCTTGGCAAACATCTCCGCCGCGAAGATCCCCGTGAACACCTGCAGGTCAAAGGTCAGGTCAGGCTGGCTGCGGGGATGTATATTTACATATATATATTTACATAATCATACATAGAATACTGATACAGAATGGGTTAGGGTTAGGGCACGCGGCATTAACCACTTCAATATTTTAATTAATTAAAGTTTGCCCCCATTTTATCATCTGTTTTAAGTTACAACTATTTTAGAAAATCCCTTTGATTTAAAATAAAGAAGGTATAAAGCCCTAAATGATTAATTATCTGCATATATCTGCAAACGATCTTCCAGTATTCTGCTGGGCTATTGGGAACAAATTCTAAAAAATAAAAGAACAGAAAACAAAGCGAAAGCAGCTGAGGTTTTTATGTGATTACACGGACGACTGCAGGAGGGGAAAAGTGGAGCATAAGCAGTGAGTGGAAAGCTGTGGTTTTGCCTACGTAGCGTTTGGTTTGATGTGCTGCTGATTATAAAAAAAGGATTGCTCTCCCTCTCTCTCTCTCTCTGGGTGATTCTCCAGACAGAGCAAGGTCATAGAGCAGCCGGAGCAGTAGCACTGTGCTTTCCCAGCAGCATCATGGTACTGTCCCAGTCACATCTCAGTAGGGTCCCAGTGGTAGCACTGTAGCGTCCCAGATAAAGCACTGTAGTGTCAAAATAGCAGCACTGTACTGTCCCCGTCGCAGCACGGTGCTGTCCCAGTAACAGCACTGTAGTGTCCAAGTAGTAGGACTGTACTATCCCAGCAGCAGCGCAGTAGCTTAGGACCCTAAACTGTCCATCTCCCAGCACCCACCAGCCCCCCCCCAGTGATCCACTGTACCCATCAACCCCCCAGTGCCCACCCGGAGGTCCACTGCATCCACCGGGGCCCACCCCCTGCTCCACTGAACTCATCAACCTCCAGAACTGCAGCGGTGCCTTGTTTTCTCTTCATCTTCTGACAGCGTGCCAATCCCCATGACCTCACTTTCCCGCTCCCCCCCCTCCCTGGCAGCCAGCAGACAGCGCGTCTGCTGTCTGCCGGTCACTGGCGGCTGAATCGTGTTATGCGATGAAAGCCGATTGGGGGAGAACCGAATCAGTGCTTTGAATTTGGTCAAGTGAAGCTCGGAATAGATCCTTGGAAGAGGCCGCTTTCAAGGCTTACGATCAAGCCCATTGATTGGAGGGAGAGGAGAGCAGAGAGAGAGAGACATTGAGTGTGTGTGGGTGGGGAGGCCGGTAGAGAGGGAGGAGAGGGAGAAGGTTCAAAATGGACGGGTAGAGAGACTGACTGACGTCGGCGTTTTAGAGTTTAGGAAGAAGGCGGGTTGCCTGCATTAAAATGGAACTGAATTTTTGATGAGGCCCCATAAAAGGTCTGCGAGTGAGCGAGTGAGTGAGTGAGTGAGTGAGGGACTGGGTGAGAGTGCGTGTGTGTGTGCGGTACAGAGGGTTTTGTATCCAATCATCTCCATAGATTAGGCTGCCATCTGCTCATGGGTTCCTCAGACGCCTGCCCTCCTACATCATGACACCTTGTTCCTCTGCCCTCTCCCAGCATCTGATCCATGGGGTTCATTAGAAGCAAGGATAATGTACGCTGTATGTACGACTCAGACGTATGACATAGATCATCGTATCATGTGTACCTTATTAAAGAAAACCTAATTATCAATTAATTGATTCATTTAGCGGCTGCTCACTGTCAGCCCCGTGCCCATTAATTAAAACGTAACCAACCATGGGATCTTAATTCTGACCTAGCTAAGATGGCCGCAGATCCAGGTTTATTCATGCTACCGTACGTCCAGAGAAAATTAATTAAAAGGAGAAGAAAACACTATATATATATATATATATATATATATCAAACTAAGCTCTGGGAAACTGGGATTGCTCAGGCATGGCCACCTTTCACACGGACACAATTAATCCCATTTTTGGTGAAAAAAAAAAAAAACGAAAGCATCTGTTTCTGAAGCGTATCCCAGCATGCAGTGGGGCTGGTCTTCATCCACCCACCAGGTTTCCAACGGACAGCACCTCCTCAAAGTGAGGGGTCATGGGGTAGTGCTCCATGGCCATGAAGAGTGTGTTGAGCACAATGCAGATGGTGATAGCCAGGTCCACGAAGGGGTCCATGACGATGAGGTACGTTACGTGCTTGATCTTCAGCCAGAAAGGGAAGCACTCCCAGATGAGGAACATGTTCGCAAACTTGTACCAGCAAGGTGGACAACTCCGCTGAGACTCCTCCAGCTCTGCAGACGGGGGAAGAGAGAGAGAGAGAGAGAGAGAGAGAGAGAGAGAGAGAGAGAGAGAGAGAGAGAGAGAGAGAGAGAGAGAGAGAGAGAGAGAGAGAGAGAGAGAGAGACAGAGAGTAAAGGAAAGAGGGAGAGGAGGGAGTAAAGGAAAGCGGGAGAAAAGAGGGAGAAAAAATAAAAGAGGGAGAGATCGAGATAAAAAAAAGAGAGAGAAGGAAAGTGGGAGAGAAAGAGAGAGAGAGAGAGATCAAGAGAGAGAGTAAAGGAAAGAGGGAGAGTTCGAGAGAGAGAGAGAAGGAAAGGGGGAGAGAAAGAGAGACGGGGAGAGATCGAGAGTATGGGAGAGAGGATGGGGAAAGAGTTAGAGATAGGCCCTCATAAACCACCCAGCAGAAAAAGCAGTAAACGGTTGATGTCTTCATATTGTCAACATTATTATTTGTGTACATAGTCATAGGTAGTCCTAGGTAGAGTCCTATCTAGTACCAGGCCTTACCCTCCATCAGTGTGTTGGTGACCACGCTCATCTGGCTGTTGGCGCGGTCCTTCCCCTTGAAGGAGCAGTTGAGCTGGTCCACGGACACCATCAGGGACCCAGAGTGCTTCTTCTTCACCTCCACCTCTGTGGTCTGTTCCCAGAGAGACACACGCACCGTGTCAGTCACATGACCCAACACACACCCGCCCAGACATGCACACACGCACCCACAAACACACACACACACCATCCTAACATATCGTTAAGCTTCACAAGCCTTCCAGAATGGAGGAGACAATGTGTGAACACACCGTAAACACCTGGTAATGCAGACAGGTGAACACACCTGGTCAACACACCTGGTAAACCACACAGGTAAACACCTGGTACACCACACAGGTAAACATGTCCGGTACACAGCACAGGTAAACACACCTGGTACACCACGCAGGTAAACACCTCACAAGTAAACACCTGGTACACCACAAAGGTAAAGCACTGGTACACCACACAGGTACACACACCTGGTACACCACAAAGGTAGACACCTGGTACACCACACAGTTAAACACACCTGGTACACCACATAGCTAAAAACACTGGTACACCACAAAGGAACACACCACACAGGTAAACACCTGGTACACAACACAGGTAAACACAACTAGTACACCACACAGGTAAACACCTGGTACACCACACAGGTCAACACCTGGTAAACCAGGCAGGTAATCCCACCTGGTACCAAACAGGTGCACACCTGGTACACCACACAGGTAAACACCTGGTACACCACACAGGTCAACACCTGGTAAACCAGGCAGGTAATCCCACCTGGTACCAAACAGGTGCACACCTGGTACACCACACAGGTAAACACCTGGTACACCACACAGGTCAGCACCTGGTAACCCAGGCAGGTAATCCCACCTGGTACCAAACAGGTGCACGCCTGGTACACCACACAGGTAAACACCTGGTACACCACACAGGTAAACACCTGGTACACCACACAGGTAAACACCTGGTACACCACACCTGGTAAACCACACAGTTTAGTACCTGGTACACCACGGCATCACAATTATTCAAGACATAAATATAACATGACTCATCCAGTCACCCCTCCTACCCTCCAGTATCCGGCACAACATTACAAAACAGTTCAGCACAACCCTGCAATAATCTGCCCGTGATTCATATTCCATGACGAAGCACTCTTCCCCTGCATGCTCTGACATGCATGTTAAGAGGAGATGGCCGTTCCACAACACCATTCACTGCTACACCATGCTCTGTTGGATTACGGAATGGTAGAAAAGGGGGAAATCAATCGGATCGGCTGAGAATAAAGGGGTGTCACACCACCATGCTAGCTGCCGGAGGAATGCTGTTAAAGTGAAGCTGGGTGTTTTAGCGCCACCCGGTGGTCGGGTGGCGTCGGGACAGCATCAAGTGCAAGATGTCAAGTCAAACGTAAAGAGAGCGAGAGGAAGGATTGAGGCAATTGAGAGGCTTAAGGAGATACTGAGTGCTCGGTTCTTAAGGGAGTATCCATTGAGAGACTCCCTTCCACGAGGTTTGAGTTTCTATAACAACTGTTTAAAGCTGTGTTGTTAAGGTGAGTGTTGCAGAGGAAGTTCAGTAGGATCTTAACGAACGTTGAGTTCGGGCTATGATCCGTACGCAGTGCGTTGGGACCTGCCTTTGCAACGGGGGGGGGGCCAGGGTGGGGAAGTGTGTAACTAGGTTGTTGGGTCCAGTCCCGTTACATGACGAACATGGACAGGTCCTCGCTAACATGTTAGAACCCGTTGGGGCCCCCAGAGGGACTTACAGGAACAGGAGCAAAGGATAGAATGAGAAGGAGGCAAAGGAGAAGCCGGAGAGCCTGGGACGAGGAGTCCGGGCCCATAGGGGGGGTCGGGACGAGGAGTCAGGGGGAAGGGAGGGAGAGAGGGAGGGAGGGAGGGCACCACCACATGCCTAGAGCGTATGTGTGTCTCATGGACGTCCTTACACTGTCGTCAGTGGCTGCTTTATCTATTTTCACCTCAGGCAGGAGCCGGCCGCCTGGCCCGGGGCCGATGAGCGACACCACGCCGTTGCAGTCCACCGTGCTGTTCCTCTTGCCGCCCGTGTGCGGCGCCAGCGGGTGGATGCGCGAGGAGCCCTGGCTGTAGCCGCTGTAGCTGTTGCGGCGGTAGGGGATGAAGAGGGAGCCACGGCGGTCCTCGCTCTCCTCCACCGTGCTGTGCTCGTCGTCGGCGAACTCGTTCTCCGAGCCGGCGTCCTTGGAGCGGCCCTTGAAGCTGAAGATGCTGCTGCGGCTGTTGTGGCGCGACATGAAGGGCGAGCCGGGGATGCTGAGGAGAGACTGGAGAGGAGGGGGGGAGGGGAGGAGGAGGTGGGGGGGGGAGAGGAAGAAGAGGAGGGGGGGAGGGGAGGCGGAGGTGGAAGAGGAGGATGGGGGAAGGGGAGGAGGGGGAGAGGGAGGAGAGGAGGGGAATGGGGAGAGGGGAGGGGAGGAGGGGGAGAGGGAGGAGAGGAGGGGAATGGGGAGGGGGGAGGGGAGGAGGGGGGAGGAGGAGGGGGAGGAGGAGGAAAGGGGGGAGATGGGGGTGCAGAGGGTGAGGAAGAGGGGGAGGAGGAGGAGGAGAGGGAGAGGAAGAGGGGGAGGAAGGGTGGGTTAGAGGATGTTGAGGGAGATGGAGGGAGAGTGGATTCAGAACCATGGTGGGTGAGGAAGATGATTAGGAGGAGGAGGATGGGGAGGAAAATTGGGAGTGCAAAGGGTGAGGAAGGGCGGGTGTAGAGGATGAGGAGGGAGATGGGGAGTTGGTGGATGAAGAAGGAGGGCGGGTCAAGAAGTAGATGAGGAAGAGGATGAGGAAGGGTGGGGTGGATTGGCAGTTGAGGCGGGGGGGGGGGGGGGAGGAGAAGGGGAAGGGGGGGGGAGAAAGGGGGAGTCAGGGACAGAATGGGGCCGATAGAACCGCAGGAGACGGACAGAGTAACTGGGTCAGAGGAGATAATGTAATCCGGCGGTCTAGATCTATAGGAACAGGGGGCCGGCGATCATACAGATGGAACAATAAGTGAGTGTCCCACCGCTGGAGTGGCCAATGCTTACCGGACGGGGAGCCCGTTCCTGGGCAGACCTTCCAAAACGACGCTCTAGTGTGTATGAGGGAGGGGCTTAGCTGTAATCAACCAGATGAAGTAGGGGCGTAGCTCTAATCAACCTGATGAGGGCTGCTGCATCAAGTGGCCGTTGAAACAATCACCAGCGTTTTGACCTACATCCACCGTACTCTAGACCTGCGGTCTCGCAGTGGACACATAGCAGTGCTCACCTGGTCCATAGTTCTCGACTGGTTCATGATGGAGGCTCAGCTGGTTCTAATGGAGGCTCCCCTGGTTAAGGTTCTCACCTGGTTAAGGGCCTCACCTGGTTAAGGGCCTCACCTGGTTAAGGTTCTCACCTGGTTAAGGGTCTCACCTGGTAAGGGGCCTCATCTGGTTAAGGTTCTCACCTGGTTAGGGGCCTCACCTGGTTAAGGGCCTCACCTGGTTAAGGGTCTCACCTGGTTAAGGGCCTCACCTGGTTAAGGGCCACACCTGGTTAAGGGTCTCACCTGGTTAAGGGTCTCACCTGGTTAAGGGTCTCACCTGCTTAAGGGTCTCACCTGGTTAAGTGGCTCACCTGGTCCAGGGTCTCACCTGGTTCATGATAGACCAGGTGTGGTCTCATGGTGCTCACCTGGTTCATGATGGAGGCCTTGCGGCCCAGCTGGCTCACCTGGTCCAGGGTCTCACCCGGTCCATGATAGACCAGGTGTGGCCTCATGGTGCTCACCTGGTTCATGATGGAGGCCTTGCGTCCCAGCCGGCTGCCGGGGAAGCGCAGGCCGCTCCTCTTGCTGCCGTCGTCCGACTCGCTCTTCACCACCTTCTCGCTGTCGCCCTTCTCCTTCTCCTGCTCCTTCTGCCGCCACTTCTTCTTGCGGTTGCGGCGCTCCTTGGCGCTCTTGGAGCTGAGCTTGGAGACCTCCGAGGAGCTGCGGGACAGCTGCCCCCCCCCCTCTTCATCCAGCGCCGGCTCCGACACCGTGCCCGCCGACGTTGCCATGGCAGCGGCCTGGGGGGCGAGTGGGATTACAGCCCGAAATAACAGAATGTGGTGTGTGATTGTTTATATGTATGAGTGTGGGTGCATGCGCGCGCACGTGTACGTGTGTGTGTGTGTGTGTGTGAGCGTGTTTGTGTGTTTGTGCACTAGTGTGCGTGTGTGTTCTTGGGTGTTTGGCTGTATTTGCGTGTGCGTGTTTATAGATACGTTTGTGCATGTGTGTCTGTATCTGTATCTGTGTGTCTGTGTGTCGGTGTGTGTCTGTATCTACATGTTGGTGGGTGCATGTGTACGTGAATGTGTGCGTGTGCACGCGTGTGTGCATGCGTTGGTGTGGTGTGTGCTTGTGTGTTTTTGTGTGCTCGGGTGCGTGCGTGCTTGGGTGCTCGTGTGTGCTTGGGTGCGTGTGCATGCGCTGGCGCGCTCGCCTCACCTGAGTCTCCTCCTGCTGCTTCTTCAGCTGCTCCAGCATGGCCTTGAACTCAGCCTCCTTCTGCTCCGCCTCCTCTATGGTGGCCTGGTTCTGCTCCTCATACGCCATGGCCACCACGGCCAGGATCAGGTTCACCAGGTAGAAGGAGCCCACGAAGATCACCAGCACGAAGAAGATCATGTAGGTCTTACCCGCGGCACGCAGCGTCTGGACAAGGAGAAGGAGGAGGAGGAGGAGGAGGAGGTGGAGGAGAAGGACATGGAGGAGGAGGAGGAGTGTGAGGACCGGAGAGACATGGTGAAGGTATAGGACACAGGCTGGGGTGGAACCATATCAACCCATGGAGGTGGACCATAGGCCTGTATGCTTTTGAGCTGCAGAGATGTTGCTTCAGTGCTGCTAAACGCTAGCTTGATATATTTACTCCTCTGCCTTCTTCAGGCAGCAGTCCTGTGAAGACAGGAGGTGTTTCGAGGACGCAGCTTCCAGGAAACAAAGGGTCACACGCACATGCGCACAAACACACGCACACAAGTGTGTAAACATACACACAAACACACACACACACACACACATACACACAAACGCACCCACACATATACCCATGCACTGTATGCACATAAACATACGCACACCTCAAACACCCCCACACATGCACACACCCAGAGCCACACACACACACACACACACACACACACACACACACACACACACACACACACACACACACACACACACACACTGGCCTTCTATCCTTCTCTCCTACTCATAGGGCCAATAAATAGAGAGGGGGGGGGGGGGGTTCAAAGAAGTACTTGCTGATTCATTCAGGTATTGCGATGATGATGTTATTTTCCTGTTATGATGTCGTTGCGTAGGCAAAAACCCTCTGTGTTGCGTTCTCCTGCAAACCTTTGCTGTGTGGGTGACTGGGGACTGAACACAGGACTATTTAAATAGGTCTCCTACACAGGTGTAGTCAGAGGAGCACAGACCGCAGCGCTAGGCTGGAGGCTAACGCCTAGCTGCCAACCCCTGGCTGCTTACGGCTTGCTGCTAATGCCTAGCTGCCATTGCATAGCTGCTAACACCCATATGCTAAGATGCGAAGCTAAAAATGATGAAGCACACAGCAAATAAGCTAGGTTTGAGCTTATATCATGTACATTGATAATATAAAGGCTAAACAAATAGGGTGTTTGTGTGTATATGTATCAGTGCTGGCGCGTGCGTGTGTGTGCGTGGTGTGTTTGTGTTTGTGTGTGTGTGTTTTTGTGTGTGTGTGTGTGGGGGGGGGGGGTTACGTGTGTGTGTGCGTTAGGGCTTTGACTCCGAACTTCGTCATTCGAATATAATTCGAATATCAAAAAATAAGTCAAAATTCGAACGAATATTAGGCAGCCCTCAATATTCTAACCTCTTATGGGCAGGCCAAGAGGGAGAGACGTCGGAGAACCCCACGCAGTCTATTCATAATATTGTAATGACCACGGAAGAAGCAGTTGAATGAAGTTTTGATTAGACAGCGATTTATTAGAAACCTAATAAACCATTGGAACACGCAAGACCAGTAACCATAGCAACGCGGTAAACAAACCTTGCATACTTAAGGCATTTAATGGTCAAAATGTTATTAAGAAATATTCTAATATCAATAAACAAACAAACTTCGAATATGATTTTTGGGCCGAAGTCAAAGCCCTAGTGTGCGTGTGTGACGCTGAGCCTTACCAGCATGTAGAGATTCTCCCAGAAGTCCTGGGTCATGAGTCGGAAGAGGGTGAGGAAGGCCCAGCCGAAGCTGTCGAAGCTGGTGTAGCCGTAGTTGGGGTTCCTGCCCGCCTTCATACAGGTGTAGCCCTCAGGGCAACGCCTAGCAACACACGTTAAGATGCACACACACACACACAGCACAGCTCGCGCAGTTAGCTACACGGACACACAATGCAGCCCTGATAACTAACTGCTACGCAGACACACAACATAGCCCCTGATGTATAGCCTCAGTTGCCCAGACACATAACTCAGCTCTGACGGTTAGCTACACAACACAGCTCTGGTGGTTTGGTACCCAACAGAGCTCTGATGGATAGCTACACAACACATCTCGTATGGTTGGCTACACAGACACAGCCTTGATTGGCATCAGGTCTACTACGAGGAGTAGACCTGATGCTAACCAATAGCAGACCTGGTGTTAACCAGGAGTAGACCTGGTTTGAACCAGGAGTATCCCTAGTGTAAACCAGGAGTAGGAGTGTGTAATGAACCACAGACTGACCCAGCATCAGAGCTGTTTCCACATATCAGGGCATCCAGTTGGTTGGGCAGGAAGTAGAAATTGGCTACAAAGGAAAAGCACAACGGCTCGTTATTAACACTAATGACAAGAATAACGCACACGGTACTTAAATAAGGGCTTACCTGTGTGTGTGTGTGTGTGTGTGTGTGTGTGTGTGTGTGTGTGTGTGTGTGTGTGTGTGTGTGTGTGTGTGTGTGTGTGTGTGTGTGTGTGTGTGTGTGTGTGTGTGTGTGTGCATGTGTGTGTGTGGGTTTTTTTGTGTGTGTGTGTGTGTGTGTATAGGTGTGTTGAGTGTGTGTGTGTGTGTGTGTGTGTGTGTGTGTGTGTGTGTGTGTGTGTGTGTGTGTGTGTGTGTGTGTGTGTGTGTGTGTGTGTGTGTGTGTGCGTGTGTGTGCGTGTGTTGAATGCATAAATCCTCTCACTCCTGTTCATGATGTAATCATCCCAGTCGAAGTTGGTGCCGTTTGGGAATGCCTCTGACATGTTGATGGGCCAGAACACACATTTGTGTCGTAGGTTTCCCATGAAGAGCTGCAGCCCAATTAAGGCGAACACGCTGAGACAGAAGACGGTCAGGATCATCACGTCTGAAAGCTTCTTCACCGACTGGATCAGGGCTCCCACAATGGTCTTCAGGCCTGGGAGGGGAAGGACACACACACACACACACACACACGCACGCACGCACGCACGCACACCCACACGCACACACACAAACACACACACACACAACCGCACATGTGTACACACACACACAAACATTTGTACAACACACACACAAGTGCATGCACACAGTGAGGTGTGCATGTACATGTGTGTAGGAAAACGTACACAAAAACAAAAACCCATGAACACACATACAACCATGTCACACACGCACACTCACAGACACACACACACACAAACACACACACACACACACACACACAACCATATATATAGAAAATAAAGAAAAATGTACACTCAGAGAGATATACAGAAGCACACAAACACAAAAAAACCGACACACACACACACACACACAGACAGACACACACATACAAAAGGTGCAAGCCTGTGCATTTCATGGTTGCACAGGCTTGGCGGCGGACACAGCTGCATCTCCAGCCTGCTTCAGTACTAGGATATGGTGGAGTCTATTCAGGGCAACTAGTCCAGGTGTTGGACTGGACCCAGTGAGTGATGTGGAGAACCCACTGGTCCACCGGCAGTCACTGGTACACCGCTACTTAAATCTGAATCTGGTACAGCGCCTCTTGTTAGAGCAACTGACGCTGTGTAATGCGGTGAATATATCATTGGGTCATGGGCACCTCCTTCACACGACTGCGGGTTCAGCCCCCGTAACGTTTGTACCGGAGACCTTCTCTGCGTGGTCGCTGTGAGGAGACGTCTGTGGGCTCCGTGAGCTCTATCTCCTCTGGTCTCCGGACCAACTAGGAGCTTACTCCATGTTTTGGATTAAAACCCCAAATTGAAAGGCGTAGATAATGACATCATAATGGCGTGCGTCAGACCAGCAGGTCAGCCCATTGGGGGGTGGGGGGGGTCTGCCTCTAATCTCAATAAACGTGAGCACATATCTGGGTATGAGAGTCGGGCGGTGCAGTCAGGCCCGTGTCAAGAGTGAAGGGTGCAATCCCCTCAACGGCACAGACATCCACTGGACAGAACAGCCAGGGATCAGAGCTCTCCCTCCCCCCCTGCACCACACAGAACACCAAGAGGGTCTGAGACCACTCAGGGGATGTTCCTGAAGCTGGACCGCTCCGCTGGCATCGGTGAGCACACATCGGGATGTGTACTCTGTCAGCCTCTTCCAATAAGTACGGCATCGGCAACACATTAATATTGTATTGAAGTGCGAGCCGAGGACTGGACGGTGTTCCCCGATACGTCGTGGCCCAGGGTTCACTGAGACTGGTTTCCTAGGGTCCACCTTTGGAGGAACATCCCGTGGCTGCTCTCAGAAGGTAACGACAGATGGAGCGACCACAGCAGCAGGGCCACACCCAGCGGGATCGGGGGGAGCGGGGGGGGGGGGGGAAGGGGACAGGCCAGGGCGGGTAGGAGGAGGAGGCGGGGAGTGGGAGATAGGATCAGTGGTTAAGAGGGGGGTGGGGGGGAGGGGGGGGGGGGGGGGGCATGCAGGTCATTTAAACGCCAAGGCTGAAGGAAGGGACTCTGTGTCAACATCACCTGTCAAAAAGCGTGATGGTGACTTTGCTCTAAGTGAAGAACCGTTCCCATCCCAGGACCCCCACGGCCCACTGGTCAGTGCTCCCCCATGGAGGAGGGCCCCCCCAGAGCCAGATGAGCACTGTGTGCTGATGCACTGTATGCTGGAGGCTGAGCTTACAGTGCTGTATGTACACAAATCCACAACAAATTACAGCAAAGTCCCGCTTGCCCTTTGATACTTGCTTTGAGCAAACGTTTTGCACCAGTGGATCGTTTTCAGATCTGTGCATGTGTGTGTGTGTGTGTGTGTTTGTGTGTGTGTGCATGTGTGTGTGCATGTGTGTGTGCATGTGTGTATGCTTGTGTGTGCGTGTGTGTGCGTGTGTGTGCGTGTGTGTGCGTGTGTGTGCGTGTGTGTGTGTGATTGTGTGTGCGTGTGTGTGCGTGTGTGTGCGTGTGCGTGCGTGTGCGTGTGTGTGTGTGTGTGATTGTGTGTGTGTGTGTGTGTGTGTGTGCATGCTTGTGCACTTGTGTGTGACTAATTTGTGATCTACAATTTTTTTTCCAGTAGTGCAAATGTTTATATTATTAATACACGTTATATGAATCTGCATTTGTATATTTGTGTTTGTATACTATATGCATTGAATATGCACATCGACCCTGATTGTAATATAGATGTATGGATTTGGGTTAATGATGGGTGTGTGTGTGTGTGTGTGTGTGTGTGTGTGTGTGTGTGTGTGTGTGTGTGTGTGTGTGTGTGTGTGTGTGTGTGTGTGCGTGTGTGTGTGTGTGTGTATTTTGTGTATGTGTTCATGTGTCTGTGTGTGTGTGTGCATGTGTGTGTATCTGATGTCAGTTTTCCTTGAATGTTTTCCCTCCCAGGATGGACAAAGATCTTCAAAAAATCCAGAAGCCTGAATCCAAAAAGCTGAACCACTAAAGAACTGATGGAGTTCCCAGGGAGTCTGTTAAGCCAAACTGTAAAGCAGGTGTTTGAAGCTTCATGCAGCATAATGTGTTGTCAAACTAGGCTTGGCAGTCTTTAGGAATTAAATGTCCTGTTTTCTTGGAAATCCAAAGATAAAAGTACCAGACATTGGCTTTTAGAATAATGTATAAATTCAATATGGAGGATAATTAAGAATTACAAAACAAAAAAACTACATTAAATTGATCATGTATTCGACCAACCTTTGATCAAATACATGGCCATAACATAAACATTAAATTGCTCGTTAAATAATCTTTAAATGGCTATATTTACATAGTACTTTTTAACACGAGTGTCAGTGTGTCGTTTAGTCAAATATGATCGAATCAATCTAGAATGGACCGAGCTGTGCCATCGTATTACTTTAAAAACACAAGAACTCGACCATGCTGCTGAAAGAGGAGACAGAAACACAATCCGGCCAGTCCAAATGGAACCTATGGT
>NC_044060.1:5799956-5929956 GCF_902167405.1 Gadus morhua
CCCCCCCCCCCCCCCCCCCCCCCCCCCCCCCCCCCCCCCCCCCCCCCCACCCATTGCTTCCCACCACGGATGTACTGGTGCCACACCACTGGTTTCGGAGATCCCAGTACCGGAACACTAGAAAGTCAACCAGAGGTATCCTGAGACGAGTGGTGTCCTGAAATCTAATTAGATTAAAAATAGCGACGCAGTCTGGGGAAGACAGAATGGATTCTCTCCTTCTGCCCCTCTCTCCCTCTGCCTCCCTCTCTCTGCCTCTCTCTGCCTCCCCCTCTCTTCCTCTCTCTCCCTCTGCCTCCCTCTCTCTGCCTCCCCCTCTCTTCCTCGCTCTCTCTCTTCCCTCTCTGGGTCTTTCTGCTTATATAGCATCTGTACCAGTATAAATATTTATCCATATCCCTTTTTCCTTACCCTTGAAAAAATGAATCCTACATCAATATAATCCTATACTTCACCAGTACAATCCTATACCAGTATAATCTATCACCAGTATAATCCAATACTTCACCAGAATAATCCTATACCTCACCAGTATAATCATATACTTCACCAGTATAATTATATACTTCACCAGTATATCCTATTGGACTACACCAGTGCCTATACATCACCAGTATAATCCTCTACTTCATCAGCATAATCCCATGCGTCACCAGTATAACCCTATACTTCCCCAGTATAATCCTATACTTCACCAGTATAATCCTATATATTCACCAGTTTAATCCTATACTTCACCAGTATAATCCTATACTTCACCAGTATAATCCATCAGTATAGTCCTATAATCCACCAGTATAATCCTATATATTCACCAGTATAATCCTATACTTCACCAGTATAATCCTATATATCACCAGTATAGTCCTATACATCAGCAGTATAATCCTATACTTCACCAGTATAATCCATCAGTATAGTCCTATAATCCACCAGTATAATCCTATATATTCACCAGTATAATCCTATATATCACCAGTATAGTCCTATACATCAGCAGTATAATCCTATACTTCACCAGTATAATCCATCAGTATAGTCCTTTAATCCACCAGTATAATCCTATACATCACCAGTATAGGATCAATGGAAAGCGAATGGAACCCGGATGCCATTAAAGAGTCTATGTTCCTCTATAGGGGGTGGGTGTACCTGTTAGGGGATGTTGGTGGTGGACTTCAGACCATATGAATATGGTCTAGGGTTGCTTAAACACACACAATCGCACTTGCACACATACAGACACACACACACACACACACACACTTTTGCATTATCCCTATTGGTTTGATTTGGGTCACCCCTTGTAGCATGGTACACATCGTTGGATACAGCGTTGTTACAAATACAACATGAGTCAACTGAGCGCTGTGTTGAAATCAAGTCGGGGGGAATGCTGCTGTTGACTTCAGCCGGGTGGGATGCTGGCCTAGTCAGGGTGTGTGTGTGTGTGTGTGTGTGTGTGTGTGTGTGTGTGTGTGTGTGTGTGTGTGTGTGTGTGTGTGTGTGTGTGCGTGTGCGTGTGCGTGCACGTCTCGCGTGTGTGCGGCCATTCACACGGCCATTCAGCCTGTGCTACACCCCTGCAGCCAGTCCTGCAGACAGACAGACAGACAGACAGACAGACAGACAGACAGACGGCCAGACAGGTGAACCATCCGGTAAACACACCATCTGTAAGTCTGGGTGGCGACGGAGCGCGCCTCATTCTAATACCAGGAGGAGTTTTGCTGCAAAGCTGCTGGAAGGTTCCTGCTCCCAGTAGACACCAAGGAGGAAGTGTGCAGAAACCAGGAGGCAGATGCAGCTGCAGGGACCGCGTGTGTGTGTGTGTGTGTGTGTGTGTGCGTGCGCGCGCGTGTGTGGGGTAAAGGAATACGGGACAGCAGTAAAGATCGAGAGAAAAGGAGAGAGAGAGAGAGAGAGAGAGAGAGAGAGAGAGAGAGAGAGTAATGCAGAACAGAAAGCAGCCAGAGAGCTGCAGAGGGGAGAGACAACCTGAGATGGGGGGGGGGGGGAGAGGGATGGTGTGCAGCAGAGAGGGAAACTGAGAATGATACAGGGAGGAATGGAGAGGGAGACAGCCAGAGAGACACAGACAGAGAGGGAGAGAGGGAGACAGACAGACAGAGAGACAGAGAGAGGGAGACAGACAGACACAGAGACAGAGAGAGCCTGTACTGAAGACCAACTCCCCATTGGTCGAGACCCTCACCATGTAGTGTAGACCCACTCCCCATTGGTGGAGACATACCATCATAATGTACTGTAGACCAACGTCCCATTGGTGGAGCCATACCATCATAATGTACTGTAGTCCCACTCCCCATTGGTGGAGCCATACCATCATAATGTACTGTAGACCCATATTAAGGCCCACATGAAGACAGCATTGACCTTCATGCAAACACATACAAACACGCACTGGCACACACGCACACGCACATGCACACACATATCCTCAGCCACTTCTAAACACTTTTGAGCCTGCGTGTGAACGTGTGATTTTGATGATTCAGAAGCAATGAGTATCACAGCTGAATCAACAGACAATGCGGATGCATATTCATCAGAAGTTATAACTGGTATTTGTGTGTGTTATTATTCATACTTCTGGGGACCAAAATGTCATTCATTTTATAGGCTTGCGGAAGACGGATGTCTATAAAATAAAAATGAGTTTGAACTGTTCTACAAAGTCGTATACACAAGAATACCCAGTTTCAAACCACCATGCACTTTACCCCTGAACCTCGTCAGGAGAGCGAGAGGCAAAACTCCCGTTAGAGGAATCTTCCCCTACTCTGCCCCCCCCCTCCCCTCCCCCCCTCTGCTGTGTCATCAGACACAAAGAAATCAGATTGAGCACTAAAGCTGGACCTCCACTCTAATTTACTACTAGAGAGAGAGAGAGAGAGAGAGAGAGAGAGAGAGAGAGAGAGAGAGAGAGAGAGAGAGAGAGAGAGAGAGAGAGAGAGAGAGAGAGAGAGAGAGAGAGAGAGAGAGAGAGAAACAGAGGGACACAGAGAGAGACAGAGAGAGACAGAGAGAGACAGAGAGACAGACAGTGAGGGAGAGAGAGACAGAGACAGAGAGAGAGAGAGAGAGAGAGAGAGAGAGACGGAGACGGAGAGAGAGACAGAGAGGGGGAGATATATATAGATAAATAGATAGAGAGATAAATAGAATGATGGATTAGAGACAGAGAGGGAGGGAGAGAGAGAGAGGGACAGACTGACAGACAGACTGGATCCAGGGAGCCATGTGACTACAGACTTGGCCCCTGGTGTAGCCTAATCACTCCAGACATTTTGAGAAGCCCAAGCAGGCCTCCCTGTCGCCGTGGGAGACAAAGAACTGCAGCGCTGCATTTCTCCCCCCTCCTCACCCTCGCTTTGATGCATGAGTGCTGCGATCAGGTTTCCTGCAGCTGAACCACACACACACACACACACACACACACACACACACACACACACACACACACACACACACACACACACACACACACACACACACACACACACACACACACACACACTCATGCATAAATATAAAAAGGCTGAGCCAAACAAGCACAAACACATACACACTTTATACCCCAGAAACATACACACAACACACACACACACACACACACACACACCCACACACACACACACACACACACACACACATGCATGGAGGCATCGGGTCCGTCACTGACATGTAACCGAAGCGGGCCGCGGGACACAAGGTCCTGAGAGAGGTCAGGAGGACGTTGGTGGAGGGACGGACAGACGGCTGGCTGCGAGGACGCGAGCCCCCGGTGTGGGAGGGGCCACTGAGCCCCGCTGAGTGTGTCTTACGCTCAGCAATGTCACCATGAGGCGGTGAGCTCTCGTGTGAGGAGACACAGAGAGGCAGAGTTCAGGTCGCAGTGGGCGAAGGCGTTCCACCTCCTTCACCGAGGTAGCCCCCACTGCCCCCCCCCCCCCCGGCCACACTGTGTCACCGGAGACGTTTAGGATTCTGCTACGCGTTCACATCGTCCGAACGAAGGGTTAAGAGTGATATCAATCTATATTCGACAGGAAATCTCTAGCCACTCCAGAAAATAGATATTTTGTCCTGTGATTGAGTTTAGAGTGTAAGACGGTCTGGTTTTCAGCTGAAGAGTGGAGAGTAAACACTGATGCTATAGACGAGGTCCAAGTAACACGAGATTCCGTAGGCCTGCTGGCCTCTAAATGGGGGACGGAGGGATGCATTAGCCCATTATGGGATCTGGACACCTGCATAATTCAGACCAGCTACAAAACCCATGCAGTGGTCGGACGAGATGTGAAACAACGGCGGCCCAGAGCAGCGGTTGTTTTATTCATCAGACGCCCGTGATAGGGCGTGTCACTGCTCTACGTTTAGGAGGAGGTTCATGCACTTAACGCTAGATTCAAATAGGGCAGTAAAGATGTATTTAATAAGGGCCGCTTATTAATCAAGGGGAATATGCACTCTGAAAAGAGTGGACCTTAAGTTTGCGATGGGACGCTGTGGGATTTGGTTAAATGCGTACGTTTGAGCACATTTTGAGATGTGAGGCTGGAAACACGTCCAGGAATGGGTACTGCCCGTGTTACCCGAGTGTTACCCGAGTTCGCCCGAGTGTATTTGCAGGGACAGCATAGTGGTCTGTTGAGGAATGTTTAAAGATTTACTTTTACGTTAGTTCTTGAAGCAATAAATGTTTATGGAATTGCGTACATTTTCATGTTTGACAAAAGCTTACTTTGAAGGATTTCGTCAAAGAATCAAATAAAAACGATGCTGCTGCAGTCCTGGGATGAGGATACTTCATCTGCCGTTATTTACCATTAGTTCCAGTCTCCAGACTGGCCCCTTTCCGCTAACCCTTTCTAGTGGTCTACATTTAAAAATAAATAATAAAGGGCCTTGCGGGCCAAAAAGAAATACGTAGATTTCTAAATTTAAAAGGGCAAAAAGAAGTCTGACTGAATTTCTCTTTTTAGGGATACAGCTATTCACGCACGCATACACACACATACGCTCACGCACACGCACGCACGCACGCACGCACGCACGCACAGACGCACACACACACAGGTGACCAGTGCCCGTTGGTAGCGTTATGATGGGAAAGGCTTAGTGAGAGTGTTTGACCCCTGCATGACCCCTGGCTTCCAGGAGAAGGACACTGGCATCAGAAGAGGAATTAGCAGGGTGCATCTCCTCAGAGCGCTCATAAGAGAGGGAGGCATAACATCTTCCTGTAGCCACCACTAGGCCCAGGCCACGGATCAATAGATCACAAGACACTCATCCACTGGAGAGCACTGCCCTGAGAGAGAGAGAGAGAGAGAGAGAGAGAGAGAGAGAGAGAGAGAGAGAGAGAGAGAGAGAGAGTGAGAGAGAGAGAGAGAGAGAGAGAGAGAGAGTGAGAGAGAGAGAGAGAGAGAGAGAGAGAGAGAGAGAGACAGAGCGAGGGAGACAAAGAAAGAGACAGATAGACAGAGAGAGACAGAGAGAGACATAGAGAGAGTGAGGTAGTGAGAGAGAGAGAGGTAGAGACACAGAGGGAGAGGGAGGGAGACAGAGAGAGAGAGAGAGACAGAGAGAGAGGGAGACAGAGACAGGTAGAGAGAGAGAGACATGGACAGGTAGAGACAGAGAGACAGAGAGAGACAGAGACAGAAAGAGACAGAGAGACAGAGAGAGAGACAGAAAGAGGGAGAGACAGATAGGTAGGCAGAGAGAGTCAGGGAGAGAGAGAGAGAGAGAGAGAGAGAGAGAGAGAGAGAGAGAGAGAGAGAGAGAGAGAGAGAGAGAGAGAGAGAGAGAGAGAGAGAGAGAGCGGTGCACTGAGTTGTCCCTTAGTGCTGAGGCCGCCCCCTGACAGGATAGCATATTCTCTTACAGGCCAGCGACCCGGCGGCTGCTGGCCACCCTACAGCTGAAGGAACTACTACTCCCTCCCCACCCCACCCCACCCACCACCCCACCCGCCCCGCCGTCTGCTGGCCCGGGGCACCGGGCAGGACGGTGGGAAGGTGACCCCCGCGCCCCGGGACAGTGGCAACAGGAGGAGAGTCATCCAGGGAGGAAGGAGAAGGAGTCAGGTGGCGGCTGAGCGCCCCGCTGCTATAACCATCCTCCGTTGCACAGGGCGGTCGGCAGGGGCGGCTAGGTAGCGAGCTAGCCGCTGACCTTACCGCCGAGCTAGCCGCTAACCTTTCAGAGGGAACAGGACATCCTAAATGGTGATATGTATCTCCTGTACTTCTGTATATGGTCCCTATGGTCTACCGTCTATATACTCTAGAGTCTCTATGCATTGAGCTTGAGGGTTTCTTCCAGTCTTGGCTGTAGCGTACACCAGGGCCCTGGAATGACCTTTAACACTCCTCTGCAATGGCTTTCCTGCTTGTGGTCGCCCGCTCTTAATGTTTACTGGACGTCTAAAGAGCCCCATCTCATCAGGAAGTCCTGTCATAAGTAGCCCTTCCAATTAGCAGGTTGCCGCTGCTCAGACTATGAGGCATCTCCTCAACCTCTCCGTCCATCGGGCCGCTAGCTGCACCCCCTGCCTTCTCACGGGGCCTTCACAGTGCAGAGATAACACACACCGCCTGCCTGCAGCATGGTGGAGCTGGAAGATGGAGGATCCTCCCGTCTGTCTCTACGGGCCTGCTGGTAATGTAATGAACGCCAGGGCATCAAAGTACTGGTGTGTGGAATTATGCGTCAAGGTCGTCTGTGCCATCAGGAATCTCCCCTTCCCCATCGACGAACCGATATGCTAAACTCCCCTCTGTCTCCAGCTGGGACCCCGTGGTGCCCGTACACCACGGGCCCCTCCTACATCACATGCGTTCACATCAGAGCACAGAGAACCCAACGACGACGTCTATCCGTCCGTCCGTCTCCTCTGCCCATGAATCAATTGTCCTGTAACGACACCCTCTCCCTGGACTCATCGTCCCCACACTTCCCACTACATTGTGCTGCAAAAACAAATGACAGTGCAGAGGCGATTGTGCGATTGGCCGGCCGCACCAGAGACACCAGGACTCACTTTCTCGTTGATATAGTAGGGGTCGAGGTCCTGGAGCGGAATGGCGAACATGCCCTTGGGCACGTCCCCGTAGATGAACGGGACACTCTTCCCGGCCTCCAGGTCGCTGTTGGGTTTGCGTTCATTCTCGTCGTCGGCGTCGCGGTGGCTGCTGTCCGATCGGGGCTTGGGCGGCTTCTTGTTCTTCTCCTCTAGGATGCGCTTCTCGATGTTAGCGAGCGATTCGGGAGTGAACTTCTTGAAGCTGTCCGGGCCTGGGGGTGCCATAATGGGAGCAGCCATGTTTTCATCCTGCAGCTAGAGGCACTCTATTGGCTCTGCATCCCCGGGACCCTGATCTGTAGAGGAGAGATGCCGTGGTTAGAGATGCATGGACACACAGACACAGACAGACACACAGACAGACTGACACACAGACACAGACAGACACACAGATAGACTGACACACAGAGACACACAGACACACAGATAGACTGACACACACAAACACAGACAAAAACAGACAAACAGACATAAACAGACATACAGATACACTTACAGACTGACAGACAGACACACAGATACAGACATAGTGAAGCAGACCGACAGGATAGACATTCAGACAGATAGACAAATGCACAGACAGACACACACTCACAGACAGACAGACACAGAGACAGACCAACAGACCGACAGACCGACAGACCGACAGACCGACAGACAGACAGAAACAATGATAGAGCAATAAAGAGAGGACGGAGCGACAGACATACAGGCAGACAGACAGACAGAGACAAAGGCAGGCAGACCGACAGACAGATAGACAGGTTTAAAGACAGACACAGAGACAGACAGGTGGACAGACTCAGACACATTACAAGACAAGCATGGGTTTATAAACCTATATCTTGAATGTAAGCTTATGGTTGAGTGATCATCTGTCGAGTGTAAGGATGTGAAACAAGGAGACGTGTCCACATTTACCGTCGGGATGAGTGTAATTACACTTACAACGGGACCTGTTTAACAATCGGATCTGGCCTCAACCGAAGGCAATAGTGTCGTGCAAAGCATCAACCAACCACAGCATGTTAACTCAAATGTTTCCAATTGATAACAATATTGTTTCACCGTCTTCTGAACCAAACCATGTCCCACCCTTGGAAACCTATGCCAACAAGCATCTGCTAATGGTATAAGGTAATAGTTCCGTCTGGATTTATTCCCTCATAACATGGTTAATACACGGTTAATAAGTGTCCTATTGATATAGACATGAAAAGCGCCTATAGAAGAAGCATATGCAGTGATTTGATTGGTCAGTAGCCTATACATATTATAAGGATGGACAGTGTAAGGTTTGACCTACTGCGGATGCAAACTAGCCCAACTCTGACTCACAGAATGGGTTTGAGTCCTGTCGATAAGTGAATAAATATAACTGACTCATCCTAATGCCATATAGTAACCGACAGGACACCGTGTCTCCAGCCGGGCAGTGTGTGTGTATGTCCTAGGATCCGGCGTGACATCGCCCACGGACCAGCCTCATTAACGCATCACTTTGGATATCACACACTCAATTAGAATTAAGTAGCCGGTCTCTGCAGCCCTCGATTGAACAGCATGAAATAAATGAAATGCATTCATAGGATTAGATAAACGCAACGATACAACAGACCCCTGGCTACAACGCAACGCAACCGGCTACAGCCGAGAGACACGCGGCACGCTTCAGGTAACCAAGCCAACCTCGAAGGACCTCTAAGCCTCCTTCCAGCGACGCTCCATCCATTGACCACATCGGCTCAAGGTGAGCCCCGGCGACAGAGCCAGCTTCAACCCAGCCACCCCTACTCACGCGCACCGTACGATCCGTCCGCTCTGTCCCGCCGCTGATCACACACGCTCAACAACACTAACATCCAAACGGCTCCCGTCTCTGTCTCTGTAAGACACCCCCCCCCCCCCCCCCTTCGATCCGAGCGTGTCCGTCTAGTGACCGGGGTGCACGGGAGATGACAGCGTTTCCAGCGGAGCAGGCGTTTATTGGGGAGCAGCCTTCCCGTCCGTGACTCCTCCGGTGACGGCGTCGGCCGCCGCGTCAGCAGAGACGGCGGCTGCAGACGGCGACGCAGAGTCCCGCACCGAGGGGCCGGGCGGCACAGGGGAACATCTCAGTGGGCTACACCTCAAGACTGGGATCACTAAAGGCTCTTAACCGACCACACCGGCCAAACCCAGGGGTGGAGGCTGGCCAGAGAGGGGGGGGAGGGGGGGGGGGGGGGGGTGCACTGGTGATGGGAGGAGGGATCGTGGACACCAGCGAATTAATTACATGTAGGGAAAAGCCCGTGGTGGTTGGTGGGGGCCAGGCTGGTGCACGTCCCCCCCCCCCCCCCCCCCCTCCCCTCCTCTCAGCCACATGGAGGCTGGCTCTGGCCAGCAGCCTCTGTTTGCGCCATGCGATGCGAGGCGTCGAGCTCCCAGATCAGGGGGAAGGCGATGCATTCTGCTGTTGATCATATCTGCCATCGCCCCGGGCCCTTAAATAACCTTTCGTCCAGGTCCCCCCCCCCCCCCCCCCCCATAACACAGGCCCTAGAGCCTAGCCTAGCCCATCAGAACTCCTACGGCAGGGCTCTGCTAGGGGAGGAGGTAGGTCAATCACGTTTTAGGAAAGACATCATCCTCCCTTGAATGGTTCAACTATGACCTCATTCCTGACTATTGACGCCGAATGTCGTCTTCCCCTAAGAGGCCCGCGGCCCGTCGTGGACCTGCTGGTCTCCGTGAGGAGGGCTCCTGTTTACTGAGGTGTACCGCCAGGGCCGGAGCCTGAAAATGCTGCAGTGTGGCTCAGTGATGCTGAGGCTGAGCAGCACAGAGCGGCTGATCCGTTCCCCGGGACGTCTGCAGCTCAACGCCCGTCGCTGTGGGTTCCTCACCCCTTCATAGCACAGCGACAGATTCTGAATAAAACCTTACTATAAAACAGTGAATAGGTTGAATACAAATATTATAAAGGTCTACCACACCCGCGGACCGTCTCTGAACGACGGAGCCTCCGAGCGTCTCTCGGGTGAACTTGTGAGCGTGCAGACCTTACCGCCGCGTTACAAAACACATATTCTACCTTCGCTCCTAAAGAATGAACGATGGCCCACGGCCCCCATCACAAAGTGCCGAACTCAGACGCACCTCTCCTCCTCACGCAGCCTCCGAAGAGATGGGGTCGGGGGGTTCGGGGGGGGGTGAGTGGTGTCGCGGAGAGGTGGTGGATTAACTCACATTATACATGCTCCAACATCACATGATGGGGGCCAACCCTGATCCACCGGGCCCAGACCCGAGGACCAGACCCGGGGACCACCTCCCGCACAGGGGCGAGCACACGCCACCACACGCACCGAAGTTTGCCGTGCTGCTGCCTCCCATCCCGTAGCCAGTATGCGTCTGTTTCACATTCTGACACATCGAGATGTCATCCCGCCAGGCCAACACCCCGATCGGGCTCCCGGCCGTCTGTCTGCACCGCGCTACTGCGGGACACGGCGGCCCGCCTGCTCGGCAGAGGGGCCGAATCGAGCCCACTTTTAACCCGGTGTTTCGCATGCATATCGGGCCGTGGATTGGCAAGGAGCCTCCGCGGGAGGAGGCGAGGATGCTGAGAGAGGGACCGCTCTGCGGCAGAGGGATGCGGTCAGCAGAGCCGGAGGACTCGGCGCATCCCGCCCCACCGATCAGCCACACAGGACAAACACATGGTCTACTTACTTTTTCTCGTATTAAAAGAAATCCAGAAAGATGTCACTGAAGTGCAGATGTGGAAAAGAGTCGAGAGTGACTGCGGCTGTCGCCATATTGTTGCTGCTATCTCCCTTCCCGGTGCGCGCGGCTCCGCTGCATAATTGATGACTCTCAGCAGATTGTTAGGGAGCGTCGCTAAATGCCTTCGGTTACAACAACCGCCAGAGACCGCAGCAGCGTAAGCAAAAAGACCCCTAAAATAAGCGATGTAGTCAACCAAGACGTTAGACGTGGTTGTTGGTTAAAAATCCTAACGTTTTTATCTAGGTTGATAGGAATGATATATCGCGTTCAATATATTTGATACTCACCCTGGACAGACTGGACCTGATAAGGGATCGGCCTGCAAGGTGCATCTGACGCTAAACCTTTCTGCTTAGTTTGAGTTGTTAGAGCTGGAAGCACGTTGGACCTCCAGCGATGTCTTCTAGGATGATCCCTTAACTCACACTATGGCAAGGGGCGACCTCAAATTAATCTAGTAACATTTGGTAGTGGGCTCATCTTAAATAAAGGCTATTTTACCAAGGCCGTCATCAGCCCAACCATAGCATATTAACATTAAACGTGCACGTTTGGTTTAGGTCTTTCAAATGAACACAGTTAAACATTTTACAAGCCATTTAAACTTAAGACATAAAAATTACATATGTTGATAATTCCGTTAGGAATTAATGCAAACCAATGCAAGCGACAAATATACTCAAAGACCAATGGCCAAAGGATTCACTCATTTGGAGATTTTTAACTAACGCCTTGTTATATGACACATGTCAATCAATAGTCCATCAAGGGATGTTATAGGCTTCATATGTATAAGTGTTGGCCAAACCATGCATTATTCTTTATTCTCACTTAAAGTTAAAGTCGTGTTTGAAGTCAGGTTAGTGAGGTCCGATTGAACAGTATACTCAAACATATCGCGGTGATATTCTGCAATCGTCGATTTATGCCACGTGATCGTGGTGATTTGTTTCTTTCTTGTAAAATGCCTGATAAAGTTGATTGCAGTTTTTAAATTAAGCTTACTCACTAGTTTGTCAGACCAGTAGTTATGGAAAATGAACTATTGTTAGTAATTGGTTACAGAATTGGCACAGAATCCTAAAACTAGGCCTGATGTTGCTATATGCACTGAACATAACCATATTATATATATATATATATATATATATATATATATATATATATATATATATATATATTTATATATATATATATATATATATATATATATATATATATATATATATATATATATATATATATATATATATATATCCATGCATCTATAGTGAACCTTATTAAGAAAGAAAATGTCAAGGAACTAGAAGAAGAGAGAAAAATAAACACAAAAATATATATGAAAAGAGATAGCTTGTAAAATGATTCCAAATCTCCTGCATGATGTGGATTAATAAGTGTTAACTGGTCAGTTATAAACCTGTTAATAACTGAACGGAGAGACGTCGCTCCCCAACGAGAGACGGGGTTCACAGATAGGTGCTATGAACCCCAACACGTCTCTTGTTGTTCAGCAAGCTCTCCTGAAACGGCTTGTGAATCTTTTCATGCGTTGATAATTTAAACAAGTAATAAAAGAAGAAATTATTAAATTTCAAATCTACATGTATTTTATTTTTTTGGGAAGCATTGTGCAAACATAGCCTCTAAGCCTCGACCACCATACCGTCTGCGTTGACCAGGAAGCCTTCTGCCACCACACACGTCTTCCAACACATCCATGGTGAAGGAGAGAGGATCCAGGCAGATCATCAGTATTGGGGGGCGTATCCCTGACTATGGATTATTTCACAAATACAACGTCCTGATGCTTACATTCACATTTACATTCAGGGCATTTAGCAGCGCTTTTATCCAAAGCAAACAATAAGTACATTTGTCAGAAGAAGAGAAACAACAATATATCGCCGTCGGTACAGTAAGGATGTTCATAGAACCAAGTGCCAAGCACTACGATCGCAAGGTTAACCCATTTCCGTATACAACAAAGGGAGCATTGTGTAGCATCTTATCCTAGCTAAGTACTATTCTTAAGTGCATGGATGTACAACATACAATAAGTGCGTCAGAGGGGATGCTCAAATGAAAAGCAGGGAGGAAACGATGTCTAAGTGAAAGCACCTATTATCTTTTGGGTCAGGGTCAGGGTTGAGGGCTGCTGGGTTAGGCTGTTTGCGCCCCCCGAACCCCTGGCTTGCACCCCCACTGAGCTCCTGTCCCCCGGTCCCCAGGATGGGCCCCAGGATCACCACATAAAATAATAAGACTAATATCTCTGCATGCCTCCATTCCTGATCCCTGCGTTGGTTTATTTATTTATTACATGGGGAATACTGTATCGATGATATGTTAATATATATGATGTCATATGTTAATGAAATGTTAATCTCACTTGTTTTGACATGGTAGTGAAAACACATAGCTAATTTTAGCCGGCCACAGATGGTGACGGCATGAGAGGTTTGGGTAGCCCTGTGGCACGCAGTGTTCTTCTTCCTGTTCTCCTCCACCAGGACATGTTCTCCTCCACCATATCACCAGTAAGAGCTCAGAGGGGTGTCTCACAGAAGTCCATCTCATATCCCTGCTAGGGGTTCCTATAGGATGGGGAAGAGGCAGCCTATTTTAAAACCACCTGGATGTTCTTCAAGATAAACAATGTACAGCTCTTATAGTTCAACTGAAGGGAATCCTCACAGAAATCCACCCAGCTCCTTACAGGAAAACATGGGTTCTCTGCTCAACCAGGAGACCCTTGTTCTAGTGAGTCTCTGAAGCACATACATCAAATGAATAGATGTAGGACCACTCCATCACGTGAACATCATATTATTGTTGCTAACGGTCATATGAATTGTTAAGCTATGTCTCTACCTGGTGGGATGACTTTGAACTGCAACCATTACGCACATTTACCAGGGGAGAGATTGAATCTATACACCAGAATGATTATACAAATTACGTATATTAAAAAGGTTCCTTATCAAACTATTAAAATGGCGTGGCCAGGATTTCTCCATAGCGTCTGTGTTGTCTAAGGAGATCCTCTGAGTTCTGATGCAGACATGCAGACGTCTAGAAGGCTCTCAGGCAGAGACATGACGAGGTGGGAAGTCATATTGTATGACGTTAGAAGGTGGGGATAGCGTCCAATGACGCAACACTATCCTACCATCAGAAAACTGTTGAGTGTGTCCTTTATGGTGGCCACTAATGGTCCATAGAAATACCTGGATAAGACGAAAAAAAAAAAAATCATGTTAAAATGTGCAAGTGTTAGTTGATGTACATTTGGTTTGTTTCTGGTCCAATGTCTTTCATAAACTGGATGGATTTCTGTGGTTCGACGCAATATCGCCGACGATACAGTAGTCTGACTGTTAGTTGCACTAGTGCTCTGATATGCGATATAAATCCCAATGCGGAAGCTGAATAATAACCCTGAATAGACAGTAGTCTGGTCACAGGCCGGAAGTTCGCCTCCTGACAACGTCCCTCCCCGAGCAGATCGGAAGTTTCTGAAAGCGTCGCCCCCTTATCAGGCCGGAAGTGTCCCGCCTGACAGCGTCGCTCTCTGAGCCAACCGGATGTTCCACCCCTGACAGCCTCTCCCCTCAGCAGAGCATCAACATGGAGCTGCTTATGAACTTTCTTACCTTGTTCTTTAAGGTGTTGACGTTGCCCCTCCAACTGATCGAAGCAGTTGGTCTCTACCAATGGTACAAAGGCTTCTTCGCGTTGCTCATGTCCAAAATTAGCGTATCGTACAATGCGAAAATGGACGACAAAAAGAGGGACCTGTTCAGCAACCTTCCGGACTTCAAGAAGCCCTCCGAGCCGCTAACCGTCCTGGAGATAGGCTGCGGGACCGGGACCAACTTCAAATACTACCCACCTGGCTGCAAAGTCATCTGCACCGATCCCAACAGACACTTCAAGAAATACCTGGAGAAGGGTATGAGCGAGAACACCCACCTGTCTTTCGAGAGGTTCTTGGTGGCGGCCGGGGAGGACATGGGGTCGATTGAGGACGAGGCTGTTGACGCCGTTGTGGCCACCCTGGTGCTGTGCTCTGTGCGGGACATGACCCGCACCATTCAGGAGGCCCACCGCATGCTCAGGCCCGTGAGTAGACCACCTGTTGCGCATGGACCCAGATATTTATTCTGGGTCCAGCCCAGGACTAAACTAGGCCTAGCCCTGTCTTTGAAATATCTTATCTATTTGGGGTAATCCCATATTTGCAACCAAAACAATGAAGCCTGTCTAATAAAATGAAGAGGCCAAAGTACTTTAACAATGAACACATCAATGTTTCAGTGTGTCTGAATGTAATGCAAACATACCCAGCTACATTAGAGCATGAGCCTGCCTTCACCAGCCAGGAGGATGCATGTGGGGTCCTAACTGGGGGTGTGTTGGCAGGGGGGAGCCCTCTTCTTCATGGAGCACGTGGTCGCAGAGCGCTCCTCCTGGACCTACTTCTTCCAGCACGTTCTCCAGCCCATGTGGTACTACTTTGGCGATGGCTGTGAGCTGACCCGGTCGACCTGGAACGACCTGGAGGCCGCTGGGTTCTCCGAGCTCAAACTGAAGCGCATCGAGGCTCCCCTCAACTTCCTGATCAAGCCACACATCGTGGGCTACGCCGTCAAGTAGATTTAGCCTGATATCCAAGTCACAACACTGAGAGAATGACCGACCGTTCCACTTAAAGGTGTAGTGTGTAGGGTTTTGTGGCATCTAGTGGTGAGTTTGCAGATTGCAGCCAACTGAATACCCCTCCCTTTCCAGCGCCGAAGCTAAGGTGGCCTGTGAGGAGCCAAAAATTATCAAATTGTCTATGACCGCGTCAAGTTGCCAAGTGAAGATGTTCCTTGACAGCTGTATAATTTGGATTGTGTTACCTTCTCCGTTAAGCTATAGCTCATAGCATAGATCTTTCTAAGTAACCAAAAACACTATCGGTACTTATTTTCATGGGATAACACACCAAGTAAAACCGTTTTGAATGTTTGAACCATCTTCTACCGACTCTGTTCCGATAGATGCCACTTAACTCTACAGACTTTAATTAATTAGTGCACCTTTAATGTTTATCAACACAAATCACAATCCGCAGCACTTCGGTGGGAGACAGACTTGAAATTCCATGCACAAGTTCATTCAATTAATTGCTACAAGTTTACTTTATCAAAATGCATCTAGTGTGGCCAGTGCTTATGGCGTTTGGTGTAATCTAGGGATAGAAATATCTACCAAACCGCTGATGTAGTTAGAATACAAAAGCCTACAGTGTTACAGCTTTGAGTTTAAGGACATGTGTTTTTTGTGAGATCAGAGATTACCTTAGAGTGTTTACCAATTTATACACCCGCTTCATTGTTTTAATGGTTTTATTTTATATTCAAATGTAAGATCTAGTGAGTGAGTAGCGGCAGATATAACCACGAGGGCTAGGGACTGTCCATCTGTTACACAAGTACACACAGATCGAAGACCTTTGACCTTGATGAACTCAATAAACCTACATTGTTAATGTGTAATAAAACAGTGTGGATCACAAACCTTTCCTACTGCCTGGTTTTGTTGCAGAGTGGGTTAGCTTTGATCTCTTACTCTAACCCAATTTTAACCCTACCCTAACCCTACTCTTACCTTACTCTAAACCTACCCAACTCTAACAATGTACAATAGCTCTTTTCTTATGGAAATGTTTACACAAACAAACATACTGTTGTCTGCCAAGTGTGCCATCTAGATTCCCTTTAATAGACACATTTTTGTCTTTAGATTTAATTATTCTATAGGTCACCCATAATTTAACCTCGGTTCAGCAAAGAAACGACCAGTGAAGCATGGCGCTGTATTTCTACCTCGATGGCTGAACAACAGCTGTAGCTCTGACCCACTTATTCATCTATCCTTAGACTAATGTCACGTGACCCACTCATGCCACATTACTGAAAAGAGACTTTATCAATGAAGGGCTGGTTGATTGACTGTCTGGTGGAATATCATCTGTAGCCCAACAGCGCCCTCTGGGGGACAGGCCTCGGAACATACACGAGCCGTGTCGCTCTCGCTTAGACAAACTAATCTTTTGATCTTCTGAGGTCTCAGCGTCTTCCGTCTGAAGGTTCGTCGGGGTAATGGAGGTTTTTATGAAACTATGCAAAATCCTTTGTTTAATGCTCACGTTGCCGCTGTGGATACTGGAGCAGCTCGGCTTGTACGGTTTATACAAACGGGTGTTTCCTTTCCTCGCCTACAACATAACATTTTCATACAATGACAAAATGCACAAAGTGAAGCGAAACCTTTTCCGTAACATCCACAACTTCACCAATAAGGACCACACTCTACGACTGCTGGAGATCGGCTGTGGGAGCGGGGCAAACTTCCCCTTCTATCCGGGGGGCTGCACCGTGACCTGCACCGACCCCAACCCGCACTTTGAGCGGTACTTGAGGAGGAGCATGGAGGCGAACACGCACCTGACATACGAGGCGTTCTTAGTCATGTCCGGTGAGGACATGACGGGGGTCGCCGACCAGAGCATGGACGTTGTGGTCTGCACGCTGGTCCTCTGCTCGGTCCGGGACGTCCGACGGGTCCTGGAGGAGACGCAACGCATCCTCAGACCGGCAAGTACGGGGTTATGAGGTCACGCCCCTTCTGGTCTTGTTTCTTGTCGTTAAGATCATGTGAACGACTTGGATCCGTTCCCTGAACCGGGTTAATCTGTTAGGGCTCCCTGTAAGGATCATAGATTAGTACATCGTTTTTAATGTATGGTTTATGGATGCATACAGCACCTTATCCCTGCTAGAGCTATTTAGTCTAATCATTCAACTGATGAACACCCTAGCAGACTTTATTACCCCTGATAACCGAGGAGATGATTTGCTGATTACAGGGCGGGGCCTTCTACTTCATGGAGCACGTGGCCTCGGCCCGCGGGTCGTGGACCTTCTTCTTCCAGTACGCACTGCAGCCGGCCTGGTACTACCTGGGGGACGGCTGTGTGACCACCAGGGAGACGTGGAAGGACCTGGAGGCCGCCGGCTTCTCCTCGCTCCACCTCTCACACGTGGAGGCCCCGCAGGTCACCTACACCATCAGGCCGCACGTCCTGGGCTGGGCCGTCAAGTGAGGACGGGTGGGTCAGGACCTTAACCTACTGGTTACGGTTACAGATTGAGGAGCCACACCCGGCCTATTTGACAGAAAATATATTTTATTTGCTTACAGGATCGGAAAGTCATCGTTTGCTTTTTTAACCTCACTGGAACAAAACACAAAAGGAAACAAAATAAATATTACCTGGACAGTTGTGCTTTTCCCTGATTGTCTAAGTAACAGCCAAATTAAATCAACACAGATCGATCCTCTGGTCTAATGCCCTTTATGTTCTTCTGCACAAAAGAAAGAATGACAGTTGTAACATTTATTACCAAGGGAATGGGGTCGGTTGGTAAGGTTGGTACAGTCACGTTATGTGAACAAAAAATCCTCGGGATGCTGTAACAAGTGGAAAAGAGCCATTGCTTTTGCAAGAAAAAAAATAATACGCAATATTGTGGGAAGCAAAAGAGACAATTAGAAAGTGTCAGTAATAAAAATCACAATTTAACATTTGCTTTACTCAGAATATACACAAGTAGAAATGACTTAGCATAGCAAATATGTTAGCTCGATAAAAACAGCAGGTTAAAACAGTCCATTTCATTTTTTTATATCGTAATGCAAAACTTGTATCACTATCAATAAAAAAGAAAAAACGGAATATCGAGATATAAAATAAGCCGGTTTTCCCAGATAAGCACATGATATCTGACGGGAGCGGCCATCCTAGTCCCGCGCCGGGAACGTTTCGGAACGCTATCCCGGAACGCTATCCTGTCTTCACACAATACAGGTCCTTTAATGTTTTCAGTTCCTCGATCAGAGTCTTGTTCTGGTTCTCCAGAACCGCCACGCGGTTTTCCAGACATTTCACGTATTCCTTTTTCTTGCGCCGGCATTCCCGTGCGGCCTCTCTGGAAAGATGAGCGGAGAAAGAGTTTAAGGTCCGGGTTGGATCAAAGTTTGTGAATAATAAAAAATATGCCAAAATAACGCTCGGAAACTGGGCCGACTGCTTATCAACCCTGGGATGTTTAAACTTGTTATAAATCATTTAAAATGAGTCCCATGCTTATTGTTGGTAACCTGATGCCAGTCAGTCCCTGTATGTAATGTTATCCATGGTTATGCAGCAGGGTAGACATGCAAATACTGTCCAAAACCATCGTCTGCTGTCGGAACCCATGAGAAATCTCTGTAGGCCATACGACGTCATACACTCTACGCTACCAACAGGCAGTGGGGGAAAAAAAGTACAGAAAAAGTAGATTTTTCGGGTAACGAGTACTTTTCACGTTCCTTCTTCAAGTCTGTAATTTTACTCTTACTCAAGTAAATACTTGATTTAGAATTCTACTCTTTACTCAATTTCAAATTCCATTGTGACTTCATTAAAATTATCATTTTTTCATTAAGTCATTATCTTCGTTGACTGTAATACAAGCGTACACGTTAGCGACGCGCCCTCCCTAGGTTGCAACGTTGTTGCGATTCCATAGACGAGGAGACGAGTCGACAGTTACGTCGGGACTGAGGACTAGGATTGCATGGATGCAGACACGCAGGAAGATATTTTCGCCAGGGGGTGCAGGGTTACGGTCCACTTAGAGTTTATATAATTCTAAAGATACTATGTTACACAGGCTCTGTATTCTGCAGACTACTCAGGAACTTGTTTGTTATTGTTGTGTCTGGCTGTGTGAGTGAGCCTGCATGCTATGCGTAGGCTGGATCGCAATCACGTCAAGACAAATCTGATCGGCCAATCTGCTAACCGAGCCTTCCTCGTTTGTGTTTAATTGGTTGTGTTCCTACAAAGCTCTTGCCTTTTGTCACATGCACAGAGCTTGGTTTAAATTGGTTTGAAATTAAATTACATTTTTTGTTGTACATATTGCTGTAGGCCTATGTATGTTTAATGAACAATACACACAATGAAGCAACTTGTGAAGAAATGTTTTAAGAGTGCATCTCTCTCTCCCTCCCAAACACACGTTATGTCTTTTTCACTGATCCAAGCACTCCAATACAAAAATGTAAAGTAACTTGTAATTTGAGTAACATTATAACAAAGTACTTTTTTTACTTACTTCTTACTCAAGTAGGTTTTCCCAATTGGAATATTTACTTTTACTCAAGTAGATTTCGAAGGAAGTAATTTTACTTGAGTATAGATTTTCAGTACTCTACCCACCACTGCCAACCGGTTCACTCTACACTACCAACCGGTTCACTCTGCTACCAACCGGTTCACTCTGCTACCAACCGGTTCACTCTAAACTACCAACCGGTTCACTCTAAACTACCAACCGGTTCACTCTAAGCTACCAACCGGTTCACTCTAAACTACCAACTGGTTCACTCTGCTACCAACCGGTTCACTCTGCTACCAACCGGTTCACTCTGCTACCAACCGGTTCACTCTGCTTCCAGGCAGTTCACACGGCTTCTAACCAGTTACCTCGGCTACCAGTCCCCTCAAACCTACTTGCAGGTTTGTAGGTAAATCCCTACTTCTTAATATGTAATTAACCCGTACCAAGGCCCACTAAACAAAGTCCCACCTGTTTTTTGCGAGCCGTATCTCCCTCTTCATGGTGGGGTCGTCGCTCTTGGTGTGGGACGACATGCTGACCGGGGAGCTCATCACCACCGTCTGGCCCAGGGAGCTCTGGGCGGGGGTGTGGATCTGGTACGTCTGCATCTCTCCTCCGGCGCCTGCAGAGGAGACAGGCCGGGACTTCTTACCGCTGACCACGGCTGGTTTGTCTCTCCTAACGAGCTCCGATCCAAATCAACGGATCACGCTTTAACTTCATTCATAGTTACTACTGCGACATGCCAACGGGAACCCTAGCAACTACCGGCTACTTCATGACAACGACAGAATCCAATCTTTCTATATTTCCCCCGTAAAAAAAGGTTATTTGGAACAGAATCATGCACATGCCGAAGAGATGTTGGAACGCTTGGGTTTCTGCTTACAATACAACATGTCTTGCACACCTTGTACGACCACCTGGTTGCTAGGCACCAGTATCTGTTGGCCATCGGAGGTCTGGGCGTACTGCAGGATGGTGGTCCCCTGCTGGGCCGAGGCCGCCGTGGTCATGGTGAGCGCCTGCAGGCCCTGGAGACCGTCGGAGCCGGGGTTCGCCAGCTGGATCGTGCCGTTGGCGGCGATGGTTACTGGAGGAGACGAGCAGAACCGAACAGAGTCAGAACGCTGGGCCGTGGACGCCTGAGACCTCGAAGCCCCTCCCTGAAAGGGCCCAATCCTACGTTAGCAACCGTAACTAGGTGTGGGAGGCCTTTCAGGACCAGGGGGGGGGGGGGGGGGGGTACAAGGCGATGTGGACCCAGCCGGTCCAACACAGACAGCCCCAGGGCAACACAGACTGCTCCTGTCCTGCTCGAGGTGAATGCACAATATCCCGCCGTGCTTCAAACTAATGGGAAGCAGGATCATTTCGTTTTTGCTAGCAATGGGCGGGAAAGATGTTAGATAATGAAAGTAATGATAATGAAATAATAGAGTCATAACTAAAACACAGCTTCAAACTAATGACTATATTGAATGTCCCCGCTGTGCCGGAACATTGTTGTCCCTCATGTTGATTATCAAACTTTGGGCCAAACGTCGGTAAATAGTTTAAATACGCCACATTACTACCCCAGGACGCTGTTCCACATATTGTGTGTTCATAAATCCCATGGTTTACGTTTACATTCAGCAGACGATTTTATCCAAAGCCACTTACAATAAGTACATTTTCCAGCAGCAAGAGAAACAACAAACGGCTGTCGGTACGGTAAGGATGTTCATGAGCTTCACGTACTGTACTGTCCGGAGCTGGTCTGGTAGATGGGCGTGGACGAGGGCATGATGCCCGTCACCGTGGTGGAGGTCTCCTTCCCCACCTCCTCCCCCGACAGGTCATTCAGGATCTTCCTGTAAGATGGCCGCCGGGCCAGGACCTCTCGGGTCCTCTGGCCTGCAGTCTCGCTGTCGTCAGAGTCCGAGTCGTCAGAGTCAGAGCCCTGCACCGGACAACAGCATTGAAAAGTGTGCATGAAGAAAAGAGGTTTGAACAGAGACGTTTCCCCCCAGAAGGCCGACTAGACCGACTCTCTGTCACCCCTGCTGGATTACTTGCGCCACTGCACGGTCATGCAAAAAATAAGCAACTTTTCATTATTAACCTGTTCGTTTATTTTTTAAGACATATAGATCCCCAAAGCACCCCCATAGAAGTTACATTCAGTCATTATTATCACTGGAAAAATATTGTGGAAAATACCAACAGAAAAATAATGTTCTGGTATATCAGAATAAAACATAATGAGACTGTAGGAGGATCAGCTCATGAAGGGCCTAAAGCTGAAGGTAGGAAGCGTGAAGAGAGACAAACACAAAATGTGGCAATAATAGAAATTACCCTACTTATTGGATTGTCCGTAAGCAACAGTATTATGAAACCCATTGCTACAAATGACACACGGAAAACCGCATTTGCTCACTAGTGCCAGAAAAAGCCGTGTCTATGAGTAAAAAGGTCAATGTGTGCTCCCAAGTCTTTCCCTGTAATGTAAGGGTATCATCGTAAGGGACATTTTCAGTTGGAATGCACCCAAGCCCCAATGGACACAGGGGTCAGTCGAGGACCTCTCTGCAACGTGCACGTCAGCACCATGCATGTCAACACCAACATAGTGACCCTCACACAGGTGTGAGCAGCGCTGGAGGGACCCCAAGGGCACCACAGAAGGAGGGGGTCTCACCTGTGCATTCTGGGCCTGGGGAGACTGGATGACGGAGGACTGGGCCGACTGGATCACACCCTGAACCTGGAACTGCCCTCCCGGTAGCTGCACCACCGTCACAGGGGTGTTACCCAGGGACATCTGGAGACAAACCGACAGCAACCGTTGACGCTCTTTGCTTTAAGTACGCGATTTAAAATAGTAAACAAACACGAAAAGGGGTTCAAACTTTTAACAGACGTGTGACCATTTCATACCCCGGTTATAAAACAAAAACAAATATACAAGCACCCTACAAGATGTGCTCACGGTTTAGCTCCTACTAAAACAGGGCTGGTTTAGATCGCTTGTTACAGCCCTAGACACGTTAACCGCTCATGTTGACATCAGACCCTGGGACCAGAGTATGTGTATGAACTCGTCCCAGGCTGAAGGCCTCTCTAAAGGAAGGCCAAACGATATCAAACCATGGTTGCTTGTATTTCAAGTGTTTGTCAAAAGCATTGTTCCCAAACATTTCAGAGCCATATCTCTAACGTTGTTTAAGATGGATAATCACAGAGGGACCAGTATATAGATTAATAATAAATGTCGACCGGTCAATTTACAGGGATAGTTAAACTAAAAACGTTTAGCTTATGCACGATAGGGCTCAACAGATGATATCATTTACATTTTGACACCCATCATGAACACAATGTTTCACGTCAGCCATGAGGTAGATTCAATTAGATGACTTTGCAGTACATCATAACTGTGAAGGATGTTATCATTTGATCAATTCATTATTCAACAATACTGTTGAACTGAAACATGAAAATAAGCATTCAAGTACTGCATTTTTATGAACTGGCCCGCCAATTAGGACATGGTCTCTCTGCAAATATAACTAATATGCTGTGACACCATCAAGGCCTTGACGGTTTACCTGCTGGGCTATCTGGGAGATCTGCGAGGCTGTGAGGGTCGTTGGGACCGTCATGGTCAGCGATTCCGTCCCGTTGCTGGCCTGCTCCTCCATGGTCACTAGAGAAAGTAAAGCAGTATTAACGCATCAGAAGGAGCGTGAATCGGGACGCAGCCCTATAGGCAGACGGGCTGCGCTCCGTTAGTTGATATTTGCCCTAAACATTCAGGTTATTATCACACAAAGTGGACAGAAGTGGGGATGTTTATCTCCTCGGACACGGTTCTACCAACTATCCACATCGCTGTCTAAACAAACTTCCCCGAACCTAAAGGCCCACATGATGTTGGGGGAAAATACAGATGTGTTCCCTGATGGCAACACACAAATATAGATAGTCTGAGGAAACTAGTTTCCACCCCGCGTCCCTGAAGCTAACGCTGCTAGCTGCGGCGGGAGGCTAGCATCGAGGCTGACGTCACGGCGGGAAAAATAACATTTTATTTTATCTAAAGAAGTATTTTCCTCT
This sequence comes from Gadus morhua, assembly GCF_902167405.1. Taxonomy (NCBI): domain Eukaryota; kingdom Metazoa; phylum Chordata; class Actinopteri; order Gadiformes; family Gadidae; genus Gadus; species Gadus morhua. Next base: position 5,824,170 of record NC_044060.1, read on the forward strand.
CTGCGCTTCCCCGATGTCTACCCGGGGACGGACGGGAGGCTCCCGTATCTCGGTGAGCAAACATGTAGCCGTGTCACTGGCACGACAGAGCCCGCGTCGACAGACGTCAGCGGCTCGGCAGCCATTAGAGGCGAACCTCCGCTTCAACCTCCCGACGAGTAGAAACGACGAAGCTGACGCCGCCATGAGCGTCCGCCGCCCCGCGGAACACTGCCACCGCCCCACTGTTACCTGTCCGATGCCGACGCGACGGGTCTTGTGGACGGGCGGGATGTAGACGCCGACAATCTGTTCATTCACTTTAAATGTTTGGGGTGGAAACGGTGCGGAAAATGAGTAAAGAGCGCGCACATGGTAGTACGCAGGGTGTTAGCTTTAAGATGTAGCAACCAGCATTATGCTAACGGGAAGGGGCGGGCCTTTCCAGCGAGCCGCGTGACGTAGCGCTCCTCTCCGGGCCCGCCCATTGGTGGGATCTGGAGTCACAAAAGTCCGTTGCCCAGACCAGAACGGTGCCACAGTCCATACATACTGTCACCAGAGCGATGCCACAGTCCATACATACTGTCACCAGAGCGATGCCACAGTCCATACATACTGTCACCAGAGCGATGCCACAATCCATACATACTGTCACCAGGCCGCTGCTGGACATTTCATGACTAAGGTATCACTGCTGCCTGTGTAGTGATCGTAATTGGTGGTTATTAGTCATTTTCTCTGAAGTTCCGCTTGGGTTATTGGACAATTAATTTAGACATGCCTTTTTGCCACCATTGTATTCAAGACGGTAGACATAAGGGGAAACATATTGTTAATTTCCATAGTGTGATGAAGCTGCAATCATCAAAATAATGAAAAGTGACAAGAGCTTTTTAACCATTTCTTTTTCTTTTATTAATATCCAAAACACCTCCCAAGCATCAAACCGTTGTCAGTAAATTGCCCGTCAATAGAGCAGTCTGGACTTGAATTTATATACAGCATATCAAGGGTGCATACACAAAATATTCATAAGACAACTCATGAGATAATATATAGTCTTTTAGACATCGTTAGTTAGCCATATAGTCATGTTGTTAACCATATGATCATTACAAAAATGTATAAGCATTGTGTATTTTTGACAGGTTGTGCGAGTTCTGCGACTGAACTGCACTGTAACCGATTGCATAGTGTGTAAGAAGACCCCTCATGGAGAAGACCAGAGAGACCGGGGAAGCCCTTAAGACTCCAGTGAAGCAGGCAGAGAGCCGGTGATGGACACTGTGGTGTCCAAAACCCTTCTTTATACTCAGTGGGTTTGCGACGTCAGCCATATTGGAAGTTCTTTAACAAACATCAGCAATAGTAACAGATTATATTCACAGATTGCACCAAACGACCATTCGGTCCTTCCCTGCCTTGTCAGAGTTTTAGTTCCTGGATACAACTTGTATATATGTGTTTTATTTTTTAAACAAAACCAATATCTCCTTCCTGTGCTCTGCTTGGCCAGCGGGTCATGCAGACATTGCATGGAGGGCTTTGCATGTAAACTGAAAGCAGTTGGAACAGGATGCATTTCATTCCCTAAATGTGTCTTAAATCACTTCAAAGCTTTTCTTTAAAGTAAGACATGGGACCCTAAAGTAGGGCCCATTACACCAGGTACCCTGGGAGGACTCTTAACTCTTAACTTAAGTAAGTGCACAGTGTTCTTTAAGGGGCGCTATCTCATGTGGGATTGTTCAAATAAATTGCAATGCTTCCCATCAAACAAATTATTTTTGTGATTTGTGAGTGAATGAAGTTGAAACTTGAGTCTTGATCTACTTACTCATATTGATGTATGATTCAATACGTTTAAAATGAAGAAAATAATACACCCATTACCATGTTGACAGCAGAGGTTAGACACATCAACACGTAAAGTAGTTCACAGGAATGGAGCTAATTATTCCAAGTACAAGGAAAACCAAATAGAATACAAATTAATTACATGAAACATACAAATCATTTGTATGTTGTTCCTGATGTAACAAAGCCATATGCAGCACACACACACACACACACACACACATCTCACACACACATGCGCGCACCCACGCATACAGCTGTACAACACAAGTCGAATACATTAAATAACATAATTCCCCTATTATTTCTGCAAAACACTACCTGTAATTGTCAGCCAAAACAGATTTCTGATTTCAGTGGCTCAGATTTTAAAATTGCATATATAAAGTATCTAATTCCAGTGATTTGATACAGAAAAAAAAATCTAAAACACAAGTGAGTCATTACAGTCATATTTTGTCAAAGAAAATAACAAAACAGGTGAACAAGGACAAATGAGACACTGATGAATTCTAAACTAAAGTACCCTTGGTTGGAGCTTTCAAACCAAAATGAGAGCTTGGAGGATCTTGGTACCTTAGTGTGTTCGACCTCCTCAGGAGATCAAAATGAGAGCTATGAGGGTCTTGGTACTTTAGGGTGTTCTACAGCCTCGGGAGATGTGGAGAACACCTAGTTCAGCCGTACCAAAGCGGTCACACATTTGGAAATATCTGAGAGAAAACAGTCAAGTTGTTTTCCCATCACTCTCATCCACGATAAGATCTGAATCCTAAAGTCTGCAGAAGAAGACCATGGCACTAAAGACATTGGGGCCCTTGGTAAACTTTCTTGGTTCCCAAACGGGTCCTCAGAGTGGTATTCCTGAACGTTGGTAATAATAATGCCTTTTTTCTAATAATAAAATAGATTCTTCTTTTTAGAAAGTGCAATGGCATAGTCATATATGTTTATTTTGTACTAATAGTGCTTTAACGTGGTCTGCTAATAGTCAGTGTAACTCGTTAGATCCGTATTTACAAGGCCATTCCGCTCCCTCGTCGCACAGCTTAGTAAGTCGTCAAGAAACCATCGTTGAGGAGGATTAATTTGGTTTTTATACATTTATACAGATAAAAAAAACATTACTATACAGCGAAACACAGTTTTTCTAAAATACAGGAAGGCCTTTGTGGGTTCGATATACAAGTCGACCTCTCCAGTTGTACCTCAGTACCGTAGAGTTTCAGGGTTCAGGGATCTGCTAATGCGTGAGGAGGCAGGATGTAAATCAAAATGGTGGACTGGTGGATGGATATTTGGCTATTAGAAGTAGGGACAACGTACGTTCTTTTTTTTATGATTATAATTATAAATAGTTGAGTTGCTAGATCGGAATGGCACATGGTCAAAAGGTGGTTCATTTGGATTAGGGGATTTTTCTTAAATTCTAAGGAAGAAATCCTGTTTTCAGAGGCTCAGGGTGAACTTCTGGAGTGCAAAGATTGGCGGCCGCATCGCGTTAAAGTCTAAAAGGTTCTCGATTCCCTCCTCGACCTCACCTTCTCCGGGTAGATTGTCGTCAGAAGAATGATTGACCTCCACATCACCCAATCAGAGGAGGAAAACCTTCCTGTTGAGTTTCTGAGAGCAAATAAAAGCATCGCACACATTTCCCTCCAGCAGAATCGTAGCACGTTCTGTATTGAATGGCTCTGCCCCTTGGTGCACCCCCATCTGAGCACGGACCACCTCCCCAACTCCCTCTGAGATACGCAGGGACCCCCTCAGACAGCAGGGGCTCCGGTATGGAGCCTCTCTCCATACCGACCGTTCTCCCCCCTGCTCCCGGGTCCAGCCCCCGGACCCCTTCACATGTTGTAGGCCACGTAGATGGGGTCCAGCTGGTCGGCCAGGAACGAGTCCCGCAGGTGCATGCGCTGCTTCTCCCCGCGGGAGTTGATGGGGATGACCCCCGGGTCCACGATGACCACCACGCCCACGATGAGGTGGTGCTCCTCCAGCACCACGTTGGTGATGAGGGGCACCAGGTCCAGGGCGTCCTGCTCCGAGCCGCCCAGCTCCGCCACCACCACCAGCAGGTTGGTCCAGGTGAACACCGCGCTGGGGGGGGGGGGGGGGAAAGGGCCGGTCAGGGCGCAGGAACCAGCATGGCTAGTTCTAACTAGGCTAAGCTTAGCACGGCAGCCTGACTGCTATGCTAAGCGTAGCAGCCTAACTGCTATGCTAGGCTTAGCATAGCACCCTCACTGCTATGTTGATCTTAGCATAGCACCCTAACTGCTATGCTAAGCTTAGTGTAGAACTCTAACTGCTATGCTAAAATTTGCATAGCTTAGCTTAGCAGCATAACTGCTATGCGGAGCTTAGCCCCACAGTCTGATCAGAACGTACTGACCGCCTGGTAGCGGCCATCGAGTATGTTTGACCGACTGACGCCATGCTGTGCTCTAGCTCAGCTAGCCCAGCCAGAGGCCCCAGGGAGGGGAAGGACGGGGGACCACCCACCTCTCGGCGATGCTGCGGTGGGCCCGGGACACCGAGGTCTCCATGTCGGTGGGGTGGTACCGCAGACCCCTCAGCTCCAGGGTCTCGTCCAGGGAGCCCACCACGAAGAGGGCGTCATGGCGATCTGCACAGAGAGACGGGCCCGGTTAACGAGGCCCTGGTTTCACCGCGGCCACTCATCGACCAATCACACGGAGGCAGACCAGGAAAGGCCCCATGTCAGGAAGATGATCATCAAACTCCTACTGAGCCTCCGAACAGCCTCCGCCCCCCTCCCCCCCCGCTGGGGTCCAGTATCTCCCCCCCCCCCCCTCCTCAAATGTCGAGGTATCTCTCCCCCCCATACTCCAGCACCTCTCCCCCCGTACCCCCGCTGGCCTCCACTAGCTACCCCCCTGTACTCACGCATCTCCCCCCCCATCCTCCCCTAACTTCCAGCACCCCCCCCCACCGTACCCCCAGCGGCGTCCAGCAGCTCGGTCCTCTTGACGAAGCCCAGGTATCCTGTCCGCGCCCACAGCGTGGTGGGGTCCCCGAAGCTGAGCTTGGTGTTGAAGTGGTCCGCCTGCAGGCTCTCCTCGCCATAGATGGTGAAGTAGCCGCTGGCGTTGTGCGGGCTGTTGATCCAGATCTGAACACACCACAGATAACACAACATCAGCGCCACAGCTGCTGGTCTCCATGCTTTATGGTCACGTGACTCCTGTAAAGCGATGCCAGTACTGAAGAACAATTGTTGCAGAGATTTTAGTAATCACTGATTACTTGATTACTAAAATCAAGTAATCAGTAAAGTAACTGAGTTACTATTTTAAGGAGTAACTAGTAATCAGTAATCAGATTACTTTTTCAAGGTAACTGTGATAACACTGCTCCTGTGTCACATGGTGTTTAGTATCAGGGTTTCCTGGGATGGCTCACCTCGCCCAGATGGGAGTCCCCGAGTGGCCCTCTGGTCTCTGGGTTCACGATGATCACCCGGACGCCCGGTAAGATCTGCAGACGGAAAACGGGGGCATTCAGGGAGGCATGGAGGGAACATCTCAGACCACCTGCACACAGGAAGAGGTCCTCCTGTACACCCAGAGGGACCATGTTGTGGTGGAGCTCACCTTGCCGGACTCCATGAGCGGGAGACTCTGTGGTGCTCCTCGCTCCACCAGCCTCACCCTGCGTCACATAACACATTAAGTATCATTAAAACGGGACCCAATCAACATCATTAATACACACCCTGGGTCACATGACACATTAAGTATCAATAGTAGATAGACACCCTGGGTCACATGACACAATAAATATCATCAGTAGACACCCTGGGTCACATGACACACTAAATATCATCAGTAGACACCCTGGGTCACATGACACACTAAATATCATCAGTAGACACCCTGCACTACGGGAACATGACACACCACTGTGTCATATATAATATGAACCCGGGAGCTCTAACACGGGGGTCCTCTGTCCGGGTCTCACCTGTCGTGGCGCAGGGACTTCAGGTCCACGTAAACCGTGGAGGGGTCCGGGCCGGTGGTCCCCTATGGAGCACAGAGCAGCACCGTCAACCTTCAGAGCCTAACGACGGACGGGGGGAGCGGGGCACTAACACGGCCAGGGTGAGGGGTTCGATTCCCGCCAGGGCCAGCCATGCTCAGCATGAATGCGCTCACAGCACTTTGAGACGCTTTGGAGACACCTGTGTGCCAAATGACCCCCCCCTTTACGTCGACACCTACGTAGCAGTGATGCTACGGGACAACAGCGATGCTAGCTCAGTAGCATGCAACAGGACGTAGCCCTGATGCTAGCTCAGTGGGATGCTACGTCCTGTAGCGTCACTCTGAGCTAGCATCACTTCTCCGCAGGTGTCTGTAGCCTGTACTCGTATTGGATACCTCAGCAGCACCAGCCCTAACCCGGGTTTGTATCGGTCACGTGATCTGTTGTGGGGGGCGAGGTCCGGGGTCCGTACCTGCATGCAGACGGCCAGGTTGACCCGGGAGCCGAAGGCGGTGCTGACGGCGCGCGGGGAGAGGCCCAGGTCCTTGAAGAGCTTGGAGAAGGAGTGGGTCAGCACCAGGCGGGGCCGCTCCTCGGCCACCACCACACAGCTCCGCACGCACGACAGGTTCACCCCCCGGGCCTGGAGCAACCAGAGACACCACACCGTTAGACTGAAACACCCGGATCAGCATTCTGTGTGTGAACGTCGCACTGCTCCAGCTCCTCAGAATGGGGGCTTTGATACGTGCACACATGAGTATTTTCCCATCGTCGTGCACCTAATCTGTGTTTCAGTGTGTATGCACAGTCACGCTTTCCACCCATCTCCTACACCTGTTTGTGTGTGTGCTTCCACGATAACGGTCAGTGCGTGTCCATGGTGTACGGCCTGTGTGTGTGTACGGTCTGTGTGCGTCAGTGGAGGCTTCAACATTGAGGAGAGGGAGGAATATCCTCCCTAACATTGTTGAGAATAAAAAATGTAGATTGCCCAGACTATTGTAATGAATGAATGCCCTTAAATATGACTACTTTATTGCCTTTGAATATATAATGTTCGTTTCCCTGGGTAAAGGGACATTAGCACCCCCTATCGCCTATTGACAATTACTTCAGGGAGGAACGTCCTCCCTCCGCCTCCGTTGACTCCCATTAATTTCCCCGAAAGTACTGGCGGCCGGTGGATAACATGGGTTTCAATGGGAGAGAGGAGGAAAATCCTCCTCTGAGTGGGTGGGACCTTAAGGGGTCTGATTCGCGCAAAAATCTATCCGTCTGCGCTATGAACCAATAAGCAGGATCCCTGGACGTTGAGCAGTGTTGCCAGATTGGTCAGATTCCCCACCCAATTGGGCTACTTTTAACCATGTTAGGCTGGGACAATTATCTTTGGGCGGGAAATCTGCCCAATCTGGCAACGCTATCGATAACAAACCCGGTCTGCATTGCCGCGGTGCTGTCGAGACGCAGAGCAAGTGAAATCTGCGATAGCGAGATCCTAAATGAACAATGGAAACATTGGAAACGGAGGACATTGTTAACGTCTTATTACAAAAATCATTCCATTCATTCAGTTACAGTGCTAAGTTAGCGACCAAAGAAAGAGGTAGACCACTTCCCAAAATCAAGTCACCAGAAGTAATGGCAACGTCAGTGTTGGGAGTGCTAAATGGTTTGCTAGGTACGCATGGCTTACTGGTAGCATTACAAGCAATCGACTTTATTGCTGGCCTTGTTTGCTTATGAATAATAGCAAATCTCCAACGTGGGCTGTTCATGGTTTCACTGATGTTGTCTTCGCAACGCAAACAGCAAGGAGGATTGACCTGATCTATAAATGAAGTCCCTCAATCTGAATAGTTAGGCTTACAGCTCATGTAAATAGTTTTGAAATAATGTTCTTGTTCTTTTACTAGTTTGTTACTCTGACCGCTCTGTTTGATATTGTGGAAAGGGTGTTAGTGAATGATTCAGAGCATGATGCATTTTAAATGGCATCACTTTGGTTCTTGAGTCTTTTCTTAAAACAATTGTAACTGAAAATAAACATAGCTAAATAACTTCAGTCAGTGAGGGCAAAAATAGGCCCAATGATAGGCCCAGATTTTTTTATTTACTTTTACAAATCAATAGTAGGCCTGATTTGACTAATATGCTTTGCATCCTTTCCTTCTCAAATTACGGTGTTGCCACTGGTGGCTTTGTATACATTTTATTCACATAACTCCCTCCCTGCTATTTTGTAGTTCACCAAAACACCCTGAAACAACTTGAGTCTCACATTCTTATGCCACCATACACCAACAGTGCAAGCAGGCCAATGGCAACCAAGCGCGCAGTCCTTCCTCCCTCACTTTAAAAACCACCAGCCGCCACTGGTGTGCGTCCATGAGTACGCTCTGTGTGTGTCCATGATTACAGTGTGTGTCCACGCGTACAGTCTGTGTGCGTCCATGATTACGCTCTGTGTGCGTCCATGATCACGCTCTGTGTGTGTCCACGTGTGCGTAAAGTCTGTGTGCGTTCTTGTGTTCAGTCTGTGTGTGTCCTTGTGTGCGGTCCGTTTGTGTCCGTTGTGTGCGGTCTGTGTGTGAACAGTCTGTGTGCGTCATGGGGTCCGTTCTGTGTTATCATGTGCGTCCCACCGCCAACTCTCCCCAGAACGCGTGCGGGCCTCAACCCGTACCTTGAGGAGCTCCGTCTGCGTTCCCAGGCCCTTGGTGCAGAGCTCCATGACGGAGTAGGAGCAGAAGGTGTCCCGGATGCGGTACTGGCTCAGGGTGCTGAGCCACAGCGACAGGCAGGTCTCCAGCTCGAAGGGCGGGATCAGGATGGACTGGTGGCCTGAGTACACACTGAGACAGGGGGACGGGGACGGGGTGAGCTGGAGGTATCAGAGGGGGGTGCAGGTAGATGTCGGGGTTGTGGAGATCACCTGGACTCTGCATAGCCTCCCCCCTTACCCCCACAACCCTATCACGGTCTTATTGTATGTTGTCGTCCTGGCACTTAAAAATAGTACTTAACATTGTGTAGCATGTTATCCTAGCTATCTGTGTTGTAAACAGGGAATGGGATAACCTAGCGGTTATGGGTGCTTGGCACTTGGTTCTATGAACATCCTTAGTGCATAGACTAAGATATAATGTTTCCTTTTCTTCTGACCAATGTACCTATTGTAAGTCGCTTTGGATAAAAGCGACTGCTAAATGCCCTGAATGGTAATGGGGTGGTTTGGGTGGGGAGGCGTGGAGGAGCCGTACCTGGCCAGGCACCACAGGACGAAGCCCAGACCGCAGTAGGGGTCCAGGCAGATGGCGATCTGGCGGGAGGAGTAGAGCTCACACTGCAGCTTGATGGAGCGGCAGAGGGCGCTGACGGCCACGTGGGAGATCTGCGAGGACGGGAACATCAGGGCTCATAATAACGTCTCCATGATAATATCACTGATTATACAACAGCGGTTCCGAGCGAGTGATTTGATTGGACAAGAGACATTCCATGAGCTCTGCGGGAGCGCTGATACGAGCGTCCGACATCACTCGGACTGTTCAGCAAACTGTAAACCAACTGTCAAAATCCCTCCGCATTCCAGCTGCAACCAAATTACTTCAACGGACATAAACTGTTGGGTGTTTTGTTTATATGTTGCTTGGCAACAGTCCGCTCGATGGGAATACATTTTTGTTGGCGGAAGCAATTTCATTCATTTATTATATGATTAAATAAACAAATAAATCACAATCTATTGTCATTTATTATTGTCAACAGTAAACTGTTGTATAAAAGCAATATCACACTCGAGGTCGCAACGTTGTCGCTCTATATCAGCGCTGCTGTGATTGCTTCCGGCTCCAAACCACAGCAGCGCTGACATAGAGCGACAACGTTGCTCCCTCTCGTGTGATATTGCTTAATTATATCATATACTGGAGATCTGGAGATCTATGGAGGGGGATCAGGGTTCATAACATCTCCATGATAATAATCACTGATTAGATCATCCTGGAGATCTGACAGAACAAGCGCGTCAAGACTACACACCATCTCGGTAATAATACCACCAATGATATCATATTCTGTGCTTCACCAGTTCATTAGATAAGCCTTTGTACAGATGATCCTAGTACCTGGAGATCGCTCCCTTCCTCTCCAACTCAGACATCTTCTGTCACGTTTCGTTGAGACTTTGTATCTCCACTGCAGACTAGAACTCTGGTGCCGCGGCCGGGTCAACCCCCCTGACCCCTTCATTGTGTAGGTTCCTTTATTGAGAACCTTTCAACGTGTCCCCTCTCCCCCAATCAGGGAGGCCTCTCCCGCCATGGCTGGCTCAGCCCCGGCCGGCCCGTTAAGTCTCCACGAGGGTCACTCCCCTCTCTGTTGTTGTGTTAATGTCGGGCCTAAAGCCCTTACCCAGCCCCCTCTACAGGGGCACGTTGAGAAGGGTCCGACCGGGGCAGGCTCCATCGCACGCTGCTCAGACTGCACGGAGGGACCTGACATATCGGTATAGTTGGCTGATGCATACATTCCCTCACTCTCCACCTTAAGCTAGGTGTGTGGTGAGCGGTCTGGCGCCGATTGGCTGCCGTGCGTCAACCAAGTAGGTGCTACACATTGGTGGTGGTTAGTGAGGTCCCCCCTTCACTGTATAGCTGTGTAGCGCTTTTGGTACCTTGAAAAGCACTATATACATGTAAAGAAATATTAGTATTATTATATTTACCAAAGTTTTTTTAACTAGGAGAGTGCCATTGAGATAGAGAATCTCCTTTTCAAGGGAGGTCTTGCCCAAACATGTCGCAGCATGAATAAAGCACTTGCATAACGACCGAAAACACACAGGACCCGAATGAGAAGGGAACTAGAAAAACAAGAGTAGGGAACTCAGAAGAGACTAGGAGTCAGTTCTGTAACCAGCTCAATTAAAAACATTTACATCTGAAAGTCTTTTCCTCTCCGTCTGAAAGGGTTTACTGAGATCTACTCATTGAGTTCATGCCTCTCACTTTCCATACTGGCGTTCGGTTCGGAACGCATAAACATGTCCTGAGAACGCAGACAACACGTCAGGCACTATTCTATGAGATAAGGCCGTCTGCTTTTTACATCCAAAGAAAAACGAGTCATCAATCAAAACCTCCATTATATATAAGAGGAGAGAGCCTCGATAGGCGCGTTCCAACTTTTCCACCTAGTAAGTCGCTATGGGTGTGGCTTGGGAGGGAGGATCCGCCCAACTTCACCATTTAGCGGCTCAGGTGGTATCTGCCGCCTCGGGGTAACGCCTCGTGCCCACTGCCTCCGTCCGTTGACTGATCCCCATTGACTTTGAATGGGGACGGTCGGGCAATGCATTGTGGATCCGTTCGCTCCGTCAAAAAGTTGAAAAATGTTCAACTTTTTCGGCAGCGACGGATCCGTCATCCAATCACATCGCGTATGCAAATGTGTGCAATGTCTCGGGCTCTTACGACCCCGGAGAGCTCCCCCGTCCGTCAGCCAAGCCTTCCGACGTCCTTTGACTGACTGCTGAGCCGCAACTTAGCCGCTCGGGATACGACGTGTGTACTACGTATGATTAAGCCGGGACGTGAGTAGAACCCGAGTCAATATATAAACAAACAAAAACAATTATATATTTGATATATATATATGTATATAATAATCACTTTAGACAAAAAGGGTTGTATAACTAATTAACGTCACATTTGAACTCCGTTGGGTAGCCGCTACAAAGTTTCCTGTTTGGTAACAGACGCCAGCGAGTGGGCTTAGCCAAAACACGCTTTCCAAGAACTCCCCCATTCTGAACGCCCCTATTTCCACTTCCCCTCAGAGGGACCACTGGCGGTGAACAACACGAGCTGGGTCTGATCTGCGTCAGGAGCGGGCTTAAAGGTCAGAGGTCGTCGTACCTTGACCCCGGTGAGCATGCCCGTGGTGGACACGCTGAAGTCCAGGTAGGCGATCATCTCGGCCGTGGGGGGCTTGTAGATCTGGGGTAGGCGCCGTCGGGGGAGGTCGTCTAGAAGGAGGTGACGTCGCGGAGATCAGAGAGTCACATGACACCTACACCTGTGCCTCCTCTCACCTGTGAGGTATGGCCCCGCCCCCCTCACCTGTGTCTATGATGGTGGGCCAGGTCTTGATGTTGACGGAGGCGGAGGCCTCTTTGGAGCGCAGGATCCTGGTGAGGTTCTGAGTGGTGAGGATACAGGCGGCTTTACTGACCTGGAGAGAGCACACAGACACACAGACACACACACACACACACACACACACACACACACACACACACACACACACACACACACACACAAGCACACACACGCACACACAGTGTCATCAGCATCAACATGTAACCGACCATCCTGGTTCTGTGGTTCTGTGGAGCCATGGAGGTTCTTGGGTAGACTCACGTCGATGATCATGCGGACGGTGGGCAGGGTGGCCCCCAGGTTCTGGGGGTGCGGGGGTCGCACGTTGACCGGAACACAGCCGGCATACAGACAGCCGTAGAAGGACGCGATCAGGTCAATACCTGGAGAGAGAGAGAGAGAGAGAGAGAGAGAGAGAGAGAGAGAGAGAGAGAGAGAGAGAGAGAGAGAGAGAGAGGGAGAGAGAGAGAGAGAGAGAGAGAGAGAGAGAGAGAGAGAGAGAGAGAGAGAGAGAGAGAGAGAGAGAGAGAGAGAGGGAGAGAGAGAGAGAGAGAGAGAGAGAGAGAGAGAGAGGGAGAGAGAGAGAGAGAGAGAGAGAGAGAGAGAGAGAGAGAGAGAGAGAGAGAGAGAGAGAGACCGACAGATGGACAGATGGACAGATAGATAAAAAACTGTCAGACAGATACATAGATACATAGATAGACAGACAGATAAACAAATAGGAATAGACAGGCAGACAGACAGAACGATAGACCTAGCCAGGCTCCAGACAGACAGACAGACAGACAGACAGACAGACAGACAGACAGACAGACAGACAGACAGACCAAGCTAGGCTCCAGACAGACAGACAGACAGACAGACAGACAGACAGACAGACAGACCAAGCTAGGCTCCAGACAGACAGACAGACAGACAGACAGACAGACAGACCCAGACAGACAGACAGGCTGAGGCCCCGGACCCACCAGGCGGGTACAGCAGCACCACGTTGTCCCCCGTGTTGATGCTGCCCTTCTCCATCAGCGCCGCAGCGATCTTCTCCGCCCTCTTGTGGAGCTGGAGGCAGGTGGCCGTGCACACCGCCACCCCCTGGTGGCCGGGAGAGGGCGGTGCAGAGAGAGGGGAGGGGGGGGGAGAGGGAGAGAGAGAGGGGGCGGTGTAGAGAGAGGGGAGGGGGGGAGAGAGAGAGAGAGGGAGAGGGGGTGGTACAGAGAGAGGGAGGGGGGAGAGAGAGGGAGAGGGAGAGAAAGGGGGGTTGGTGTAGGGAGAGGGAGGGGGGGGAGGGAAAGAGAGAGAGGGGGGGAAGAGAGGGCAGTGCAGAAGAGAGCGGGGGAGAGAGAGGGGGGGGAGAGAGAGGGGGTGACAGAGAGAGAGGGGGGGGGGGGAGAGAGAGAGAGAGAGATAGAGAGAGAGAGGGGGGAGACAGAGAGAGAGGGGGCGGGAGAGAGACAGAGAGAAAGAGCAAGGGGGAGAGAGAGTGATCAAGTGGAAAACAAGATGCAGCTCCTGCAGAGACCATCTGTTTGTCACGTTGGTACCGGCCTCCATAGACACATTCAACCCTCTTTCATTGGATCAACTCCAGTTCTCACAGCTGATCTCTGAGCCTCCATGGGTCCGTAAAACACACATGGAGTGTGCTTTACAGCCTACATTATGTAATTCAGAGCCTCCTGACTCCACACGTTTCAGCAAACATTATTATAACTAATCGCTAACCAACAAGTAAACGTTATGTAGTGTATGAGACCTGGACACCTCAGCATGTTGGGAGGAAATCAGACCCTAAAGCTATGAACTGTTTTTAATTGTAGTTACCTTGGCGTTGAGCAGCACGTAGAGAACGTGGTCGGGGTCCGTCTGGGCTCGCCACTGCAACGCCTCCGACAGATACAGATGCTTCACAGACAGGAAGGAACAACGTTAGGCTGGTCCCGGGGCTCGAGGCTCGCTGGTAAAGGGATGGACAACCAACGTCTAACCCTAACCCTGACCCTGGTTGAGTCTGATTATGAGGGCTTACAGGGTGGGCTTTAAGCATCAGGAAGACATGCTCCACGAAATCAATGGCAGTCTTTGATTACAGTTGATTGATTTCCGTCTACGTAGCTAGAAGGTTAACGTTCCCTCACGGGCCGAGGCGCGGCTTTGAGAGGAACAACAGGTCCTGTTGTCCATCACTTTAACATTTCGTTCACCGCACGCATGCAGCGGAAGCGGTCAGAAAGGCAGTCGGTGGGTCGGTGACTCTGTTCAAACCAGATGAACGTATTACTTCTCGGTGGACACATGAAGAGGCTAATCCTCCATAGCGCTTCAGGACACCCTGTTATGGATCAGATGAGTTCATAACCAGTGGTAACGTGAAGGCGAGAAACACATCAAGCACCGGAAAACGTGTTGAATATCAACGCCGTGTTCCGCGGACAGGAAGCTGAGGCTGAGACGTTTCACACCGGGGGGGGGGGGCCAGCATCACACGGGGGGGTGACAGTGTGACAGTGTGACAGGGACACAGCGGATGTTTGGATGACCTTTGACCGGGACGTGCAGCATGACAGGCCGTCACACGCGCCCCACGGACCACGCGGGCCTGGGGGGCCGGTGAGAGCGGGGGTGTGTGTGTGTGGGGGGGGTACAGAGAGAAGAGGGTGGTGCTGGTGGTGCGTCTTACCATCATAGTGGGCCACATACAGAGCTACGTCCAGAGAGACGCCAGCAGGAGACAGAGAGGGAGAGACAGGCCACAGTGGTCACCTCATCCCACTAACTAACCCGGGCTCAGGTCGGACTGACTGAACTCACTGTCAGATTAACGCGGCCCTAATGGGGGTGTAGCCCAGAGACCCCTGAACCTCTCTAGTGTGGGGGGGGGGGGGCTCACCCTGCTACAGACCTGAAACCCTCTAGTGGGGGGCACCCTGAACCTCTCTAGTGGGGGGCTCACCCTGCTACAAAGACCACATGAGGGGATGAGGATTAATGATTAATGGATTAATTATGTGGCTGGCTCACTAATCTGAAGAGTGAACGTTGTGTGTGTGTGTGTGTGCATGTGTGTGTGTGTGTGTGTGTGTGTGTGTGTGTGTGTGTGTGTGTGTGTGTGTGTGTGTGTGTGTGTGTGTGTGTGTGTGTGTGTGTGTCGGTTCTCCGTACCTTGCGGATCAGGTCCTGGTCTTCGATCATCCCCAGGTCCCTCCCTGACGCCTGGGCGATCCGTTTCCCCGCCACCAGATTACCCACCATGATGGAGGCTGGACCCACGCCCACTGGAACACAGAGAACCTCATTTAACAGAACCTCATCACACAGAACCGCTTCACACAGAACCTCATCACACAGAACCTCAACATACATACAGAACCTCATCATACATGCAGAACCTCATCATACATACAGAGCCTCATCATACATACAGAACCTCATCATACATACAGAAGCTCATCATACATACAGAACCTCCTCACACAGAACCTCATCACACACACATACAGAACCTCATCATACATACAGAACCTCATCACACAGAACACACACACACACACACACACACACACACACACACACACACACACACACACACACACACACACACACACACACACACACACACACACACACACACACACACACCACACACACACACACACCTGGCTGTTTCTGCCGTGGTTTGGGCAGGTTGGTGACACAGGTGTGGGGGCACATGAGGATGTTGCAGGGGTGCAGGTTCCCCTCCAGGAAGAACTGCTTGGCGTCCGAGACGTGGATGCCCCCCAGGGGGGTCTTGGGCAGGGTGTTGGCCGGCACCAGGGCCAGGCAGTACAGGCCCACCTGGTGGATGCTGTCTATGGCCTGGGGACACAGCAGGAGAACAGAGGAGGGCTCAGAGGCTGGAGACGTTCTGCACCCACCAGTCTACTGGGAGCTTCTGCTTCTGCTTCTAGACACCAGTCAGTTGACTTCAGCTGGGCTGGGAGGCTGGTAGCCAATGGTTATTTGACAGGGCGTCTTTTAAAGTCTTTTAAAGGGCGTCTAAAAAATAAAACTCTTCGTAGTACGGGCCAACTAAATAGGAGAGTGAGACATGTCTCACTCTCACTCCAAACACACCGAGTGCATACCCAGCTCCCTCATGGTTCAACAGGCAAGAACCTGGACTTGCAGCCTGCTTCTTATAGAGTGAATAGTATCACAGAGGGAGGCGGTGCATTAGCACATTGTAGCACCTTCATCATTTATTATGGGATGCCTTTACAGCAGGATGAAACACTACACTTCCTGTCTGAGCCGGCCGTGGAGAGAACTATTGATCTGTGACAGGCTGGTGCATCGCAGACACTTTGAGGAGTTCTCCTGGCCCCGCCCCTAACCGTCAGTCCCCCCCGCTGCTCTAGAATCCCTCCTCTTCTACAGGTTACCATGGAAACCCCCTCCTCTAGCATCCCTCCTTTTCTACAGGTTACCATGGAAACCCCCTCCTCTAGCATCCCTCCTCCTCATCAGGTTACCATGGAAACTCCCTCCTCTAGCAAACCTCTTCTTCTTCTTCAGGTTACCATGGAAACCCCATACCCTAGCATCCATCCTCTCCTACAGGTTACCATGGAAACCCCTCCTCTAGCATCCCTCCTCTTCATCAGGTTACCATGGAAACCCCATACTCTAGCATCCCTCCTCTTCTACAGGTTACCATGGAAACACTTAACTATTTACTTACTACCTAACCCCCTGGACTTGAGCTCTCCTGGCCCCGCCAGGATAGTCCAGGTAGTCCCGCCCCCTCCTCTCACATCCCTCCTCTTCTACAGGTAACCATGGGAACCCCCTCCTCTAGCTCTAGGTAGACCCTGCTGGACAAGAGCAGCGGCGGTGAGAGCTGGTTACCTGCAGTACGCGACTCATCCACTGGAAGCTGTCCTCCTCGCTGGCGTCTGGCCGCTGCTCTGCCACGATCACGATCCTCTCGTCGTAGAACACGGTGACGGAGAACACAGAGATCCTGGAACACACACACGCACACACACACACACGCCACACGCACACAGTCACAGTTACACACACACACACACACGCACACAGCCACACGCACACAGTCACAGTTACACACACACACACACACAATTAAATTCAACAGTACAACGTGTCTGCACATGCCCCCTACACCAAATTTCTTCTCAATAACACAGTCAGGAAGCTGCTTTAGCGCTGCAGTGGCTTCTCCTGGCCACCAGGTGTCACTGCTGCTAACTTCTCTGTGTGGTGAGACAGTTTGTTTATGAGGAAGTAATCATCCGCTGGCCTCTAGATAGTGAATCATTCACTGGGCTGCCTCTCTTATCCGCGGTCGCCTGTGAGTTGAGTGTAAATATGTGTATGTTGAATATCCCTTCTTAGGTCTACATGACGGACAACGTATCAGCAAGATGAAAAAGAAAACCATAACTTCTCCTCGCCCTGTCGGTCCGAAAACAAATGTGTTTTCTCTTTACACTTCTTCTTTCTGCAGGCAGAAATCCCAGCATGCCTACATTTACATTTACATTTAGGGCATTTATCAGACGCTTTTATCCAAAGCGACTTACAATAAGTCCATTTGTCCAAAGAAAGAGAAACAACAATATATCTCTGTCGGTACAGTTGGTTAGGTTGTTAACCCTAACCCTAACAATCGCTAGGTTAACCCGTTTCCCGTACACAACACAGAAAGCTAGGATAAGACGCTACACAATGCTAAGTACTATTTTAAGTGCCTTGACGTACAGAAGTGCGTAAAAGGGGGTACGGGGGGTGGGGGTGTAAGTGGGGTATCTACGCAGAGCGTAGGGCCCCCTGAGGAACTCACCTGCCCCGGTACACGGTCTTGACGGGCTCGACGGCCAGGGCGGTGGCCACCAGGTCGTCGGCGTTGTGCCGGCGCCCGCTCACGTTCAGCAGACCCTCGTTCTTCCCCACCACGAAGATCAGGCTCCCCTACAGCCCAGGGGACAAGCGGTCAGTCACAGAGACCCTCACCGGACCGGAGAGGCTACGTTCCGGGGCTCAGGAACCCCACGGACTGAGAGTTAGACCACGTACCGGGCCGACGAACCCCAGCAGTCCGGACCTCACGAAGGGGATCTCCCCGATGGGCGCGCCGCTGGAGTTCACCGGGATCACCTGGGCACAGGAGGAGAGGTCAGAGGTCAGAGGTCAGAGGTCAGTACAGTACAGAGCCCGAGATGCACCCCCCCAGGTCCAGGGTAGGGTCCCACCTCGAAGGTGTTCTTGGTGACCCCCGGGAGGCCGTAGTACATGGTCCCGCCGGCCCGCGAGTTGATGACGATCTCCCCGATCTCGTCCGTCTTGCAGAGCAGGGGGGGGCCGTCGGCCTTCACGATGCACATCAGGGCTGGGGGGGGGGGACATGAGGACACACCACCCGTTAACCAGGCTTCTACACCACCAACCAAACACTAAACACGCCTCTACACCACCTTCATGATGCACATCAGGGCTGGGGGGGGGAAGACACACCACCCATAACCACACCTCTACACCACCCATAACCACACCTCTACACCACCTTCATGATGCACATCAGGGCTGGGGGGGGAAGAAACACCACCCATAAACACACCTCTACACCACCTTCCCGATGCTGGGGGGGAAGGGGACATGAGAATCACATGCCTCTGAACAAACTAAACAAAGAGGCCTTTGCACCACCCTTTAAAAGATCCTCTACACCCCCCATTAACCACACTCGGCTCTAGACCACCTAATAACCATAAATCCAATGCAAATTTGACAATATAAACTTACAAACAGGGAGATATCTTGAGATCCCAATGTACATCTTGACATTTCACCCCTTCATTGAAAGGTCAGGACGAACAGAGTATCGATTGACCCAAACCAAACCATAGCAGTTGCACCCTACGGCCACCAGATGGCGACAAGTAACCTGATAGAAGGCAATGTACCTATTCCCTCTGGAACCCTTTCTAGTAAGCTAGTATACAATGATGGGCCACACAACGTTGGAGCGGCTCTCACCCCCCGGCATCACGTGGCCCACGTCCTGAACTGTCAGCGCCGAGTTCTTGTCCTCCGTGTTGACCCTGATGACCCCGTGGCTCAGACCCCCCATGGACAGGATGGCCCGCGCAGGGAGGGGCGTGCCAGGCACCCCCGGCCTAGAGAGAGAGAGAGAGAGAGAGAGAGAGAGAGAGAGAGAGAGAGAGAGAGAGAGAGAGAGAGAGAGAGAGAGAGAGAGAGAGAGAGAGAGAGAGAGAGGGTGAGACAGAGAGAGAGAGAGAGAGAGAGAGAGGGGGGGAGAGAGAGAGAGGGAGATAAATATTACAAACATCAAAGTGTTTTGTTTGTCACGTCAAAGTAATTCTGAGTAATTGTGAAAAGCCAAGCAAGGATTCTTTAAATCTCGGTACATCTGTATCCACATTTTGTCCTCTCCTCTACCGTCCCTCTCTGCACAGGGCGGCCATGTTGGACCCTGTGAATGCCGCGCTGTGATTGGTACCTGCGGATGGCGTCCATGTTGGACCCTGTGAACGCTGCGCTGTGATTGGTACCTGCGGATGGCGACCGTCATGGCCTCCGGAGACGTGGCACACGGACAGATGACCTCCGCCTTCAGACCGTTGGGCTGGAACACGTTGAGGAAGGCATCGCAGGACGACACCGACCCTGGGGGGGGGGGAGGAAGGGAGGGAGATAGGAGGAGGGAGGGAGAGAGGGAGGATGGGGAAAGAGAGGATGAGAGATCACTTTCCAAACGTACCGAATCGATGGACGTTTGGAGTGTGTTGGTCTCGAATTCAGAAGTCCTCTATGTTACCGCACAACTTATTGGTGGAGACGGTAAAGAGCCCTGACTCTGGATGATCTTCAAGAGCTATTTATCATGAGTCTGATGCCAGACCTCAGACAAGGGCCCTGTCTCTAGGGGCGTGTCTCTAGGGGCCTGACTCTATGGGCGTTTCTATAGGGGCGTGTCTCTAGGGGCGTGTCTTCTCTCTAGGGCCCTGTCTCTAGGGGCGTGTCTCTAGGGGCCCTGTATCTAGGGGCGTGTCTCTACAGGCCCTGTCTCTAGGGGCGTGTCTCTAGGGGCCCTGTATCTAGGGGCGTGTCTCTAGGGGCCCTGTATCTAGGGGCGTGTCCCCAGGGGCCCTGTATCTAGGGGCGTGTCTCCGGGGGCCCTGTATCTAGGGCGTGTCTCTAGGAGCCCTGTATCTAGGGGCGTGTCCCCAGGGGCCCTGTGTCTAGGGGCGTGTCCCCAGGGGCCCTGTGTCTAGGGGCGTGTCCCCAGGGGCCCTGTCTCTAGGGGCGTGTCTCTAGGGGCCCTGTATCTAGGGGCGTGTCCCCAGGGGCCCTGTATCTAGGGGCGTGTCCCCAGGGGCCCTGTCTCTAGGGGCGTGTCTCTAGGGGCCCTGTGTCTAGGGGCGTGTCTCTAGGGGCCCTGTATCTAGGGGCGTGTCCCCAGGGGCCCTGTATCTAGGGGCGTGTCTCCGGGGGCCCTGTATCTAGGGGCGTGTCCCCAGGGGCCCTGTATCTAGGGGCGTGTCTCCGGGGGCCCTGTATCTAGGGGCGTGTCCCCAGGGGCCCTGTATCTAGGGGCGTGTCTCCGGGGGCCCTGTATCTAGGGGCGTGTCTCTAGCAGCCTTGTATCTAGGGGCGTGTCCCCAGAGGCCCTGTGTCTAGGGGCGTGTCCCCAGAGGCCCTGTGTCTAGGGGCTTGTCCCCAGGGGCCCTGTGTCTAGGGGCGTGTCCCCAGGGGCCCTGTCTCTAGGGGCGTGTCTCTAGGGGCCCTGTCTCTAGGGGCGTGTCTCTAGGGACCCTGTATCTAGGGGCGTGTCCCCAGGGGCCCTGTATCTAGGGGTGTGTCTCCGGGGTCCTTACAGGGGTTGGCTCCGTCGGCCACGATGAGCATGCGCAGTGACGCCAGGCTGGTGTCCTTCTGGTCCCGGTGGGCCATCATGGCCCAGTGGAGGTCCCTGCATTTCACCAGCGCCACGCGGGCTGCACACACACACACAGACACACACACACACACACACAAACACACACACACACACATATGCATAAAAACACACACACAGATACACACAGACATACACACACACACACAGGCACGCACGCACACACACACACACACACACACACACACACACAAATACATAAACACACAAATGCAAACACACACATACACATACACAAACACACGCATACCCACACAGGGAGGAGAGGAGGATCAACTGTTACCATGGGAACATGCATGTTAAAAAGACCACTGATGTTTGCCTCAGACAAGAGGTGAAAGGTCACCTTTATTGACGTGCACCCTCTGGACCCAGGAGAGGGGACAGGCCTTCATGACGGCGTAGGGGACGCTGATGGTGTGTATCCTGTTCATCACAGCCTGGGAACACACACAGACACACACACACACACGCACGCACACCAACACACACACATACCAACAAACGCACACCAACACACGCAAAGATAAACATGCAAACACCCACACCCACACACACACACAACCATGCACACACCCACACATCAGACACACGCACAAACAAAAAACACACACGCACACACACACACCCTGGTTGAGATAACAGACTGGGACTCAGCCCATTGATTTACATGTCAAGGCGAACACAAACACCGACTGAAGATGGAAAAAAAGCGATGCTGATGAGACTGAGATCAGAACACAGAGAGAACACACACTCCTCCACCCGCTGCTCCCTGAGGAAGAGTCAACCTACGGTCAGGACGCCGTGCCACAGGCCGATGTCCTTCTTGAAGTCCAGCACGTTCACCATGGTCTCTCCTGCGGACACACAGAAGGAGTCAGAACCGGCCTCCCGGGTTGAGGGTTTGGATCCCCCCCGGCCACGGTGTCGCCATGCTCACCCTCGCAGTAGTTGCAGGCCTGGGTCAGCGCCTGGCAGTGGGTCAGCATGGCCACCTTGGAGACGGCCACGCCCATCACCGTGCCCTCCTTGCTGGCCTTGTACTGCAGGAGGAGACGGGGGGTACAGGTCAGAGACATGGGACCCACCGTGAGCGCCCGGGGGGGGGGGGGGGGGAGAGCCAGCAGGGGCTCACCTCGATGTAGGCGGGCTCCGTGTTGGCCGTGGGGACGTGGGGCGTCCAGTCCTTGGAGGGCTTGGTCAGGTACTTGGAGTCCGTCACCACCCACTTCAGCCGGGGCCAGCCTGTCAAGACAGACCGATGAGACCAGTAAGACCAGTGGGACAGAGAGACCAGTAAGACCAGTGGGACAGAGAGACCAGTAAGACCAGTGGGACAGAGAGACCAGTAAGAACAGTGGGACAGAGAGACCAGTAAGCCCAGTGGAACAGTGAGACAGTGAGACAGGTAGACAGTGAGTCAGGGAGACAGGGAGACAGAGACCACGCAGTCGGTGTAACTGAACTGAGAGCAGAATGTAAACATGGTTTAATATTCTGAACAGCTTGTTGGCAGATGATCAAAGTGTGTATTTCTGAAGTCGTAACGTGCTACTAAACCAACCACGACGCACACACTTCAGCATCTGTGATCCCCTGAATGAAACAGACCTTTGAAGGAGAGGATCTCCCCGGTGGGGGTCTTGGGAAGCCCCTTCAGGCAGATCTCACTGGTCAGGGCCAGGCCCACCCCACAGCTGCCCAGCAGGAAGCCCACCTGGCTGCTGCCCGCGTCCTGAAACACACCCCAACCCCATCCTCAGCATCACCACGGCAACCAACACACAGCAAGACCCCCGTCCTCAGGGTCACCGTGGCAACCAACACACATCACACCCCCATCTTCAGTATCAACACAGCAACCAACACAGAGTAAAAAACCCTTCCTCAGGGTCACCGCGGCAACCAACACACACCACACCCCCATCCTCAGTATCACCACGGCAACCAAGACAGAGTAAAAAACTCTTCCTCAGGGTCACCGCGGCAACCAACACACAGCAAAATCCCCATCATCAGTATCACCACGGCAACCGACCCACAGTAAAAAACCCATACTCAATATCTCCACAGCAACCAACACACATTTGAAATGTACTGGAAGAACTGATCCCATTTCATAAAAGAACTGAGATAAAAAGGACCTTTCCTAAATGAACGGACAGGGTTCCCGGCAGGTCGCCTACCTTGCGGGACAGCGGCACCTCGATGGGTACGGGGATGACCTCGGCCAGTAAGCAGCCGTAGAAGGCCACCCAGAACATGCCAGGGTCACTGTTGGGGTACACCAGGGCCACCTGCAGAGAGACGAGGGGTCACACAGGGTGGATGCTCCTACTGTCACACAGCAGAGGACACATGGCCAGGACTACGGTGTCACACAGCGACACGTGATCCCATGTGTCACCATGTGTCACGTGATCCCGTGTGTCACCATGTGTCACGTGATCCCGTGTGTCGTCGTGTGTCACGTGATCCCGTGTGTCGCGTGTCGCGGGACTCACCCTGTCGCCAGGTTTGAGGATCTGCTCGTTCTTGGGCCCCAGCTTGTTGAGCAGAGTGTAGGCCAGCTTCACACTGCGGCTCCACAGTTTCCCTGGGGTCACAGGTCAGGGGGTCAGGGGTCACAGGATCGGTCAGTACACAAACACTGCAGACCAATCTAGCGTGTGGTTTAATAGAAGCGAGACAGCCCTCTCTCTTGTAGAGTATCTGATAGATCTGGTATAAACAGAGAGCGCTGCAGAATGCTGTGTGGCTCCACACTCTAATGGCCGACCTCACGTCCACACGGACCCGTTCAGCCCAACTGGAAGAACAACTTTCTCCGTATTACATCGTATTACATCATATTGCATCATGTCACATTCCTCAGCCAGCAGCTGAAAATAACGTCTCTGAAACGGCAGGCAGAGGCAGAATACACCGAGCCCCCCACGCTGGCCTGCCCTGAGGAAGAGCTGATGGAGGACGTGGGAGGCGTCCTACCCCCATCCGCAGCCCGGAAAGAACAAAGTATTATGCAATCTTAATTTAACTCAGTAATGAACTTAAGGGTACGGTAGGGCAGTGTGTTTGACCTACCGTAGGTCAGGGTGTTTGAACCGGGCCTACCATAGGTCAGTGTGTTTTGCATACCGTAGGTCAGAGTGTTTGACCAACCGTAGGTCAGCGTGTTTGACCTACCGTAGGTCTGAGTGGAGAGTGTTTGACCTACCGTAGGTCGGTGTTTGACCTACCCTATGTCAGAGTGTTTGACCTACTGTAGGTCAGAGTATAACCAAACATAGGTCTGAGTGTTTGACCTACCGTAGGTCAGGGTGTTTGACCTACCGTAGGTCAGTGTGTAGAGTGTTTGACCTACTGTAGGTCAGTGTGTAGTGTTTGACCTACTGCAGGTCAGAGATAACCGAACGTAGGTCAGGGTGTTTGACCTACCGTAGGTCAGTGTGTAGAGTGTTTGACCTACCATAGGTCTGTGTTTGACCTACCGTAGGTCAATGTTTGACTTAGTAAAGGTCAGAGTTTGACCTACCGTAGGTCAGAGATAACCTAACGTAGGTCAGGGTGTTTGACCTACCGTAGGTCGTGTTTGACCTACCGTAGGTCAGTGTGTAGAGTGTTTGACCTACCGTAGGTCGGTGTGTAGAGTGTTTGACCTACCGCAGGTCTGTGTTTAACCTACCGTAGGTCTGTGTTTGACCTACCGTAGGTCAGAGTTTGACCTAGCATAGGTCACAGTGTTTGACCTACCGTAGGTCAGAGTGTACAGGGGCTTCCCGGTGATGTCCAGGGCCGTGAGTGCAGGGCTCTTGGCCTGCGTGGACCCCCAGCGGGCCAGGGCGGCCTGCAGGGCCGGGGGCCAGTTGCTAACCACCCCCAGAGGCTCCCCCTTCACCGGGATGATCTGACGGCCCTCCGGCTTTGGGGTGTTGGGGTCCGGCAGGGGCACTGCGGGGGGGGGGGGGGGGGGGGGAGAGAGAGAGAGAGAGAGAGAGAGAGAGAGAGAGAGGAGAGAGAGGGAGAGGGAGGAGAGAGAGAGAGAGAGAGAGAGAGAGAGAGAGAGAGAGAGAGAGAGAGAGAGAGAGAGAGAGAGAGAGAGAGAAGGAGAGAGAGGAGAGAGAGAGAGAGAGAGAGAGAGAGACAGAGAGGGGGAGAGGGGGAGAGAGAGAAGGGGGGGGGGAAGAAAAGAGAGAGGGAGAGGGAGAGGGAGAGAGAGAGAAACAGAGTGAGACGGGGACACAGGACTGAACTAATTACATAACAACAGCAGCAGCAGCACGATACAAACATTTGTCTGGCACTAATTGGACGGAACCCAAAGGCACATTAAGTCCAGGTCGGAGTTATCTCACTGGTACCATATGAAGGACTCTGATAGGTCATGAAGGATTCTGATACATTATGAAGGACTCCGATACGTGATGAAGGACTCTGTTACCTCTGATACGTGATGAAGGATTCGGATACGTCAGGAAGGACTCTGATACGTCATGAAGGACTCTTACACGTCATGAAGGACTTTTATACGTCATGAAGGACTCTCCTATGTCATGAAGGACGCTCCTATGTCATGAAGGACTCTCCTATGCCATGAAGGACTCTGATACGTCATAACCGTGTATCCAGTCTGGGGACAGCGGCACGGCCTCACCTTCCACGATCTCTTCCGAGTCGTCGGTGAAGAACTCGCTCAGCTCAGGCCTCTTGGGTCTCTTCAGCGTGTTCAGGAGCTGCTGGATCTTGGTGGACACCCTGCTGTTCACCGGCACCCCTAGGAGAAGACCGTGGACACACACACACACACACAGTGATTCAGGAGCAGAGGTTGGGTGAGTGTGACAGGTGGGGGGTCGGGGGGAAGACCACCAGAGCGTCTCAGGGGTGCTGCTCCCGATTCAGGGTACGGTCTCGGGGTACACGGTGTAAAGACGGGGGGGTCCGGTCTAGGGGAACACGGTGGTGTGGGGGGGGTTCAGGTCTAGGGGTACACTGTGTGGAGACGGGGGGGTACGGTCTAGGGGTACACGGTGGTGTGGGGGGGGGGGGGTCCGGTCAGGATTGACCGGGGGGAGGGTCGGCACACATTGGGAAGGGCATTCTCGGTGTGGGACAGTGGAGATTGTTTTGGGCTTGGTGTCCTCGTCAGACGACACCGAGGAAGAGCAGCAGGGGGGATCGGAGGGGGGGGGGGGGGGGACACAGGGGGGGCTACACACAGGCCAGAGGCTTTCCTTACGCTGGGAGTTCCCTCGTCCTAAAAGCAGCCACATTAACACGGCGGGTGGAGAGAAGCACAACGACAACAGAACAAGGAACGCTGGTTAATGGCGCGGCACCGTTCATATATCTCTCCACGATACACGTGTACATTAAGATATAACATGTAGGAAATAGAAAATAGATATAGAAATACTCAAGAGATTTTGTTACGCTCTGATTTCATGACACCTCCTTCAAAAGACACACACACACACACACACACACACACACACACACACGCATACACACTCACAGACACACAGACACACACAGGGAGGAGGACACATGCACACGCACACACACACATACACACATACACACACACTGGCAGAGAGGGAGGGATGTCGAGAGGATGACAAACACACACACACACACACACGCACACACACACACACACCCACGCACACACACACACACACACCCATACACACCCTCTCAAACCCCCCCCCCCCCCCCCCCTTACCGTCGGCGGTCTCCATCATGCTGGAGCGGCTCTGGACCCGGCTCATGCCCCGGACCACGGCCTTGGTCAGGTCCACCCGGGGGCCCCTGGTCAGGGTGGGGGGGGCCCCGCCGCTCCCTTCGGGCGGGGGGCCGTTGTTCTCCTGGAGACCTGGGGAGGGGGGGGGGGGGGGGGGGGCACAGAGAGCAGGTTAATGGTAGGCTAGGGCTGCTTGATTATGGAAAAAATCATAATCACGATTATTCTGGTCAATTTTGAAATCATAATAATCAACGATTATTTTTGAGTTTTTGAGTAAACGTGATGCATTTATTCAGCATTTCTCTCCAAATAACACTTTTTAAATGAGAACTTTGAAATTTCCAGGTAAAAAAAACACAAAATGTTAGAGTAGAAAAATGTTCAAAAATAAATCAATCAAAAAATATGTATCCAGCTGTTAAATTTCTATAAACCATTTAATGAATAAAATAAGTATACGAAATAAAGAATATATAAGAAAAATATAGTTTCAACTCGATTATTTGAGTTTGGAGATCGTTTCACCCAAGAATCTAAACCACGATCAAAATTTGATTTGATTAATTGAACCGCCCTGTGATAGGCTCGACGACGGACCAATCACAGGAGGCCAGTCTACTCACCGAGGCGGGTCTGGGCCAGCATGTCGGCCACCACGCCGGCCTGGGACGGGGGGTGGGGCGCGGTGGTCTGGGTGTGGGAGTTGGTCTGGTGCTGGTACTGGGGCTGGTACTGGTACTGGGGCAGGTACTGGGGCTGGTACTGGGGCTTGTACTGGGGCTGGGCCTGGGGGGGCGGGGCCTGCGCGGGGGGGGGCAGGCCCTGCGGCAGCGGCCGGCCCTCGCCGTGGGACAGGGTGGAGGAGGCGGAGGAGGAGGTGGAGGAGCCCTGCACCGAGCGGTTGATCCAGCAGTCGGGGCTCTGGGGGCTGGCCGCGCCCGGGGGGGCGGGGGGCAGCAGCAGGCCCGACGGGGGGGCGGGGGGCGGCCCCGCCGACGAGCGCCGCCGCAGGGAACCGTCGTCATCGGAGCCCGACGACGAGTCTGAGAGGACGAAGAGGAGGAGGAGGAGGAGGAGGAGGAGGGAGAAGAGGAGGAGGAGGAGAGGAGGAGGAGGAGGAAGAGGAGGAGGTGGAGGAGGAGGGAGAGGAAGAGGAGGAGGAGGAGGAGGAGGAGGAGGAGGAGGAGGAGGAGGAGGAGGAGGGAGAAGAGGAGGAGGAGGAGAGGAGGAGGAGGAGGAAGAGGAGGAGGTGGAGGAGGAGGGAGAGGAAGAGGAGGAGGAGGAGGAGGAGGAGGAGGAGGAGGAGGAGGAGGAGGAGGAGGTGGAGGGAGAAGAGGAAGAGGAGGAGGAGGAGGAGGAGGAGGAGGAGGAGGAGGAGGAGATAAGAGACAGAGCATCGGTTAGGTCTGGCCACCAGCGCGCCATCAGGGGAGGGCTGAAGGTAGGGTGGAGGGGTCAGGGGTCAAGGTCGGGGGTGGGGTGTCAGGATCCAGGGGTCGTGGGTCAGGGTCGCAGGTCGGAGGTCTGGGTCGGGGTTCCAAGGGGTCAGGGGTGGGGTATAAGGAGTCAGGGTCGGAGGTCAGGGGTATGGGTTGTCAGAGGTCAGGGATTGGGTGGGGTCGGAGGTCAGGGGTGTCAGGGTCAGGATAGGGGGTCAGGGGTCGGAGGTCGGGGATCGGGGGGTC
This sequence comes from Gadus morhua, assembly GCF_902167405.1. Taxonomy (NCBI): domain Eukaryota; kingdom Metazoa; phylum Chordata; class Actinopteri; order Gadiformes; family Gadidae; genus Gadus; species Gadus morhua. The sequence goes on from NC_044060.1 coordinate 5,852,604, forward strand.
ATACCTGGTGGCGTGCGTGTCTCCACCGGCGAGGGCACGTAGGTGGAGCGCCGCTTGGTGGGCATGGGCAGAGCCATCTTCTCCTCCTTGTGTTTGGCCAGCGCCGCCTGCACCGCCTCCGTGTGGATGTCTGCAGAGGACCAATCAGAGGCCGGAAGGGCCAGTCAGAGGCAGGACGGACCAATCAGAGGCAGGAAGGGCCAGTCAGAGGCAGGACGGACCAATCAGAGGCAGGAAGGGTCATAACTATTACAGAACCATATATATAACTCAATATAACTAAAATCATGTATTATATATTTATGCATCACCATATATAAATAACTATATATACACTAACTATTACAGATCTATATCTACACATAACTATATATAACTATACATGTATCCTATATATATATATATTTATATAACTAATAAAGAAATATATATATATTAAACAATATATACAATTAAATATAAAGTATTATCAGTGTTGGGAAGGATTCTTTTAAAATGTATCCAGTTACAGAATACAGAATACATGCCCAAAAATGTAATATGTAACGTAATCTGTTTCATCACTCAATCTGAGTATTGTATTCTGAATACTTTGATTACTTCCACATTGAATTGCATTTTATAAGTGTAGAAATGCAGCATCAAATCCTGCTTACTAAACAGGCCTATTCAGGTCTGGGGCGGTAGTGGACCGGTCTGACTCCTTCTCCCTCATCCTGGTGCTGAATGTGTTAAATGCATCGGCATTTTTATTCGTGTTTTCCAGCATTTATTTTATTTTTTCCAGCGGCAGCGAATGATAGGTAGGTTGTTTTCATTTAAAAACGAGAAAATTCGCTCATCCTTGTACAGAATGAAGAGGTGCTGTACCAAAACGTAATTATAGAGGTGCTGTACCAAAACGTAATTACATAATTTTTTTTTTTTTTTTTTTTTTTTATAAAACTCATAAAATAATTTGGGTCGCACATAAATGGACAGGGTCGGTCGGAAACCGGAACCAAACAATTTTTTTTTTTAGGCCTAATCAAAGAATAATTCCCATAATGCGCGCGGCTGAGCGGGTGCCTGTTACATCCAAAGAGGCGTATGCTTAACTGGATCGGACCGAGGTGCGTTCGCTTTCACATCTCAAGCAGCCGTACCAGGGTTCGTTTGGAAGCGAACCGAGACCAGCTGTTCAGGGAGGTCTCGGTCGGCTGATTTGGTTCACGTCGAAGTGAGGCGGTTGCATTCACACCAACGCAAACGTACCGAACCAAGGGACCAAACGCGTTTAGTGCGCACTAAATGCTGTTGGTGTGAAAGCAAGAATAAACTGCTGAAACAGAAGTATCGTCATGTAATCCATCGATGTCAACAATGTAACTGTATTCTAAATACCAACTATTTAAATTGTAACTGTAACGGTATACAGTTAGCTATCATTTGTATTCTGAATACTTAACGCCGCTACATGTTGGTATTCCGTAACCGTTACTCTCCAACACTGAGCATTAGATACAATTCAACAACCACCACCACTAACCATTATCCAGATAGTAAAGGCTGCAGTGGTTTCCTCTACTGCTTAGTTCCACAACATGAAGACTCTTTAGCTGTCTCTAATATCCTCTCCTCTCGGAATGAAGCCGGCTTCCTCTGTCTGATCAATACGTTCTCCTCCTCCTCGTACAGAGACAATATAGGGAGCAGCGAGACGAGAACACCGCTCAGGGTGAACCCCTGTTATTAGGCCCGTCTCATCCCGCCTGCGTCGGAACGCCGCCCAGACGCCCCCCCCACTGGGCGGACGGGCGTGTTCTGATAAGATCTAAACACCGAGGGCAGTGGGGAATCAGACGGACAACCTGGGGTTAAGGCAGGTTTGGGGTGCCCAACGTAAAATGTCAAGTTCAATCATTTGTTTCAAGTGATTTAGAGCGATCGTTGGAGCAATTTCCTGTTCAGACTGGATCCCCCACCGCTGGGAGAGAGGATGAGGCTACTTATTATCCTCGTCCAACCCCCCCATCACATAACAGCACTTACAAATGATCTCTCTTTGTGTATACCTCACACACACACACATACACACACACATACACACACAGAGACACACACAGGGAGGGAGGATGGCACACGGCTACACACACACACACGTGTGTGTGTGTGTGTGTGTGTGTGTGTGTGTGTGTGTGTGCGTGTGTGTGTGTGTGTGTGTGTGTGCCAACACACGCTCACACACACACACACGCAAACACACAGACACACACATGCTTGTGTTTCCCTGATCAGCCAACCCATTAAAAGGAGCGTGTGGTTGATCTACAGCAGGATGGAGGGCTCACATGCAGACGGAATAACAGAACATGTGCACAAAAAGTCACACACAAACACACACACACACACACACACACACACACCACATCATCCTTTCAGACATAACAATTTGAATAACATCATCAAGCACAACTCATTACACAGGGGCGATCGGGAACATGGTGACATAATCAGTGTTCCACTAAACAGAATGCTCAGGCCTAAATCGTCCTCTCTCTCTCTCTCTCTCTCTCTCTCTCTCTCTCTCTCTCTCTCTCTCTCTCTCTCTCTCTCTCTCTCTCTCTCTCTCTCTCCTAATAATGTGTTAGTATGGTATTAGCAGCTGATGTCTTGTATGTTTGGACCACTTCAGCCCTCATCGTCTCTTCATGTCTGATCTGGTGGAACCACCGCAATCCCACAGACACTGACATGTCTGTCTGATGTGATAGACAGAGCAGACAGACTGCTTTACCATGTCTCTCTAATAAGAGATATGTTATTAAATGCTCCACTATATCCCTCTAATAAGAGATAATGTTCCTGGATCCTCCATCCTGCCTCGTTAGGTTTTCCCCGCTCAGTATTCCTCTCCTCCCCTCATGAAAGCTGACCTGTGACATCACACAGACCCCATCAATGGGTCCTTCCTCACTGAGCGGGCAGCCAGATGCATGCCCGAACAAAAGTCCCAATGTCCCCATTCTGTGTGTGTGTGTGTGGGGGGCTCACACTGCCCTACCCTGGGGTCTATACCCGGACAACACACACAGGCGGTGGATCGAGAGGGGAGGAGCCTTAAAGGCACCTGAAGGTAAACGAGTCCGGCTGGTTGTGTATCCCTGTGTGTGTGTGTGTGTGTGTGTGTGTGTGTGTGTGTGTGTGTGTGGATCAGAGGCTGCTTCTGTGCTCCCTGTTGGCTACAGGTTCAAGCATGAGATGAGCAGCTTCACCACTGGACGCTGTCACCATCAGCCCCCGGGGAGGGCGTGGTCACCGCGAGGGGCGTGGCCACCGCAGGGCGTGGTCACCAGGCGAGGGGGGCTCACCTGATCTGTAGCGCTCATCCCGGGTCCCCCCGCTGCGGTGCGGCCGCCGGGACCGCCGCTCCCGGTACCGGGACGAGCTGGAGGACGGGGGGGCGTGGCCGGACGAGGAAGGGGCGTGGCCGGGGGTGGAGGAGGAGGCGGGCGCGGGGGGCGGCAGGTGGTTCTGAGGCGGGGGCTCTGCTGGACAGAGAGAAGAAGAAGACCCCCCCAGAGTGAGACCCCCAGAGTGAGACCCCCCCAGAGCGATGAAGCACGACGACATGAACGCATCATTCGTGCTCAGCTTCGCTTAGTCGTCGCTCGGCAACACCAAATGTTTTTAGTTGGACAATGCTTGTTTGATATCAAATATATATATAGATATATATGTAAATATATTTTATCAGGAAATGGCCACCAAGATAAAATCGAACCTAGTACAATCTACAATTTGACTGTGTATTGTGTAAAAGTATTACAGCGTGATCCTGTATATCTACAGTAACTTCTAAACAGAACAATACTAGTGCATACCATTGCAGCTTACACATTGCTGTATCCTCATCATTATAAATATCTAATAAGTCGTGTAAGCGGCTGAATAAAGTAAATAATGCGCGCCATTAGGGGGCAGCGATGAGCAGGTTGCTTAACGTCCACCGTGGAGGCATGGGACAAAAATTAATAATTACAAAACCATATTGTTCATGTCTGCCATATTTCCGGGTTTCCCACTTCCCCTTCCGACGTCTGAAGGGATCTAAACAGATGTTCTCCCAGCAGGAGGGTCAGAGGTCGGCTCTGGAGGGGGGGGGGGGGGGGGGGGGGGGTTGGGGTTAGTACCTGGTGGGGGGATGAAGAAGGGAGCCAGCAGTTTGGTGCGCTTCTTCTCGTAGCCCTTTTGAGTGATGTCCCCTGCGGAAAGAACACACACAGCGTTCAGCACAACACCTTCAACAGGAGGAAACATACTTTTCTTTCGTGTAACGACAGATAATACAATTTCCCAAGAGCCCTCTGCCATAAGGAGACCCCAGCCTCTGCTTCGGCTTCCAGGTGATAAGGCTACAGATGAGACCAGCGTGATGAGGTCCACTACTGATGAGACCAGCGTGATGAGGTCCACTACTGATGAGACCAGCGTGATGAGGTCCACTACTGATGAGACCAGCGTGATGAGGTCCACTACTGATGAGACCAGCGTGATGAGGTCCACTACTGATGAGACCAGCGTGATGAGGTCCACTACTGATGAGACCAGCGTGATGAGGTCCACTACTGATGAGACCAGCGTGATGAGGTCCACTACTGATGAGACCAGCGTGATGAGGTCCACTACTGATGAGACCAGCGTGATGAGGTCCACTACTGATGAGACCAGCGTGATGAGGTCCACTACTGATGAGACCAGCGTGATGAGGTCCACTACTGATGAGACCAGCGTGATGAGGTCCACTACTGATGAGACCAGCGTGATGAGGTCCACTACTGATGAGACCAGCGTGATGAGGTCCACTACTGATGAGAGAAGGCCCCGATCACTCAGCGCTGCCCCTCAGCCGTCCACAGCCGATACCGTGAGCCTCTTTCAGTCGGCCGTTAAATATGGAACAAATCCTCCTGTTTGATTCTTCTCTATAAAGTAACGTGAAGCCATTATGAAAAAGCAGCCCCACGGCAAGCCCTGTGACGATGACATGATGAAACCATGACCTGGTGACATGGTGACATGGTGACATGATGACATGAGGCCAGAGACCAGGTCCTCTTGATGGACCGCTAAAGTCCTGAATGTTAAGAGGTCTGTGTGTGTGTGGGGGATGGCTAGAGAGGTGAATGTTAAGATGCCTGTGTGTGTGTGTGTGTGTGTGTGTGTGTGTGTGTGTGTGTGTGTGTGTGTGTGTGTGTGTGTGTGTGTGTGTGTGTGTGTGTGTGTGTATCTGGGGGATGGCTAGAGAGGTGAATGTTAAGAGGCCTGTGTGTGTATCTGGGGGAGCAGGTCGGGCCCCTGAGAGTTGGGGCTGCCGGGGGGCCCTCAGAGCTCTACTGCAGCCCCAGAGAGGAGGACACGGATCAGACTATAAATAATACAAACAAATCCTTCAGCGAGCTGCGCAGGACGAGGCAGAAGAAGAAGGGGCGGGTGATTCAGCAGCAGCCTGGGAGACACGCACACGCGCGCGCGCACACACACACACACACACACACACACACACACACACACACACACACACACACACACACACACACACACACACACACACACACACAGGGGGTACGGGGGTGGAGTTGCTGGGACCGAGGGGTGACTGGAGGAAGGAGGAGGAAGAGGAGGAGAGGAGCATGAAGAAACGGGAGAGGGAAAAGGTTACTGAATGATGCAGAAAGACGCACTCTCGTACTCGCACACACGATAACGCACACCACAATCTCATGTGTAAACTCCGGAAAATACTTGACCAGCCACCAAACTAGACCCAGCATATATATATATATATGTGTGTGTATGTGTGTGGGTGTGAGAAGCTGTGGGTGTGTGTATGTGTGCTAGAGCTTGTTTGCGTGTGTGTATCCCTGTGTGTGTGTGTGTGTGTGTGTGTGTGTGTGTGTGTGTGTGTGTGTGTGTGTGTGTGTGTGTGTGTGTGTGTGTGTGTGTGTGTGTGTGTGTGAGCGTGTGGATGTAGGAGTGTGTGGGTGTGCCTTTGTGTGTGTGGGAGTGTGGGTGTGTGTGTGTGTTTTGTCGGTACAAAGGCCATCGACAGCAGCAGCTGTCAGTTCCCAGCCTCCTGTTTTCTCTGTTCCTCCTCGAGTCAGAGTCGTTTAAAGTTCCGATCACAGCGAGGGAAGCGCTTTCATTTTTTCTAACTTTTTGATATTTATTCACCGAGGGAGACCAGACCTTCAACTGAACCAGAAACCCCCCAGCTCCCAGCACAGTCCCCCCCCCCCCCCCCCCCCCCTCCCCGACACTTGGACGTCAGGAAACTCAAACCACTACACACATAAACAAAAACCCATGTGAATCGTTTTTATGGGTTTGATGCTGAGTACTACGGTCATCGCTGGCCAGTCGACACCGCATGGGGTCAGCCCAGGTCCCAGGCCCGCGGGCGTCGGGACCCCCCCTGCCCCCCAGCCCCCAACACCACGTGGTGAGGCGGGGCCAGACCAGGACTTAGGAGTGAGTAGCTCCGCCCAGCGGCACGTTATCCTCCAGGGGACTGGGAAGACTGGTTTCACATGGGAAGCGGAAGAGAAGGAGGAGGAGGGGGGAGAGGGGAAGGGGGAGTGGGAGGGGGAGGAGGAGGAGGAGGAGGAGGAGGAGGGGGGGGGAGAGGGGAAGGGGGAGTGGGAGGGGGAGGAGGAGGGGGGAGAGGGGAAGGGGGAGTGGGAGTGGGAGGGGGAGGAGGAGGAGGAGGAAGGGGGGGAGAGGGGAAGGGGGAGTGGGAGGAGGAGGAGGAGGAGGAGGGAGGAGGAGGAGGAGGAGGAGGAGGAGGAAGAGGGGAAGGGGGAGTGGGAGGGGGAGGAGGAGGAGGAGGAGGGGGGAGAGGGGAAGGGGGAGGAGGAGGGGGAGGAGGAGGAGGAGGGAGGGGGGGAGAGGGGAAGGGGGAGTGGGAGGAGGAGGAGGAGGGGGAAGGGGGGGAGAGGGGAAGGGGGAGTGGGAGGAGGAGGAGGAGGAGGAGGAGGAGGAGGAGGAGGAGGAGGAGGAGGAGGAGGGGGGAGAGGGGAAGGGGGAGTGGGAGGAGGAGGAGGAGGAGGAGGAGGAGGAGGGGGGAGAGGGGAAGGGGGAGTGGGAGGGGGAGGAGGAGGGGAAGGGGGACGAGGAGGAGGAGGAGGAGGAGGAGGAGGAGGAGGAGGAGGAGGAGGAGGAGGAGAGGCGGGGGAAGAGGTGGAGGAGGAGGAGGAGGAGGAGGAGAACACTTCCATAAGTAATGCATGAACCCTGCCGAGACCTCGCTCACTTAAGAAGACTAGAGATTATTCTTAGCCGGTGAGAGGAGCTTTCACTGCAGCACGGGGGAGAGGGAGAGGGGGATGGCAGAGGATAAAGAGGGGAGGAGCATCAGGTGCACCTGAAGGTAAACTAGTCCGTCTGGTTCAGAGGCTCCCTCGCCTCGGTGTTCACGGTTGGCTGCAGGTTCAGGCATGAGCTGAGCAGCTCACTAACCAGTGGACACTGTCACAGTACACCGACCAGCACACACGCACACACACACACACAGCTTGGTCACTCAACCACTGGGAGAAGAGAAGTGGGAGCCAGTGGGAGCTGTGATGGGAGCCTGCCCCCCCCCCCGGACCACCTGCTGGGGCTGCAGGACAAACAGGAGTCTGTCGCTGCCTCACACACACCATCTCCTGGTGACAACGTGTGTCCCTCCACCAAGACCTCCACCCAGATCTCAACCTAGATCTCCACCCAGTCCTCCACCCAGTCCTCCACCCGGGCTGTGGGGTGCTGCCAGAGCTGCAGGAAGCTTTCCAAAGAGCTGGAGAGACAGACAGGACGGGGACCATATGGTCTACACATGGTCCACTTCCTCCACCGCAGGCCTACGGACTCACAGGCCTGGTGGCCGTGTGTACGTGTGTGTGTGTGTGTGTGTAGTACAAGGTGGGCCAGCACGCGAGGTATTGGGTTACAACATTACGCAGACTGAACTTCCATTGGCCTCCGAGTTTCACCTTTATCTGGTGAACAAACCTACACACACACGCACACACACACATATCCAACACACGCATGCCTCCAGTCACACACACACACATCTACACAAAAACACACACACATACACACACACACAAACGCACACACACACACGCACACACACACACACATATCCACAAACACACACATGCCTCCACAGACACACACACACACACACATCTCCACAAAAACACACAGACACACACACACACACACACACACACACACACACACACACACACACACACACACACAGTGTGGGTGGGTGCCACATGGTTCTGTCTGAGCCAGTGGAGATGTTCTCTCCTTCGCTGTGTGCAGGGTTCAGTACGGGGCATCTACCAGCTGCTGTGTGTTTCCACGCGTCCATGTGTTTCCTGTTTCCTGTCTGAGAGGGTGATGTCACGGTCTCCTCTGACAGCGCACCCTTTGAAGAGGTCCGGTCTGCTGACGACGGGGAACCAGAGCCTCACATCCATGTGTTCACAATCAAGAGCACATTTATACTCATACGGATCCATCCCATAATACACACCCACGTCTCAAGCTTCCTCATCCCGCTAGTCCCCCCCCCAACAAGACGTGGGACGTGTACATTACACCAGGGGAACAATGGCGGCTGGGACTTCCTGTGGAGGGGATGGCTGTAGGAGGTATCTGGTGTCGTAACGCTTGGTCCAGTGTGGGGCTTCAGAGACACGCCTGGGACTCATTCAGACATGGCGTCAGCTCATGTCTGAAATTTAGGGCATTTAGCAAATGATACATTTATACTTTTGTCAGAAGAAAGAGAGACAACAATATATCGCTGTCGGTACAGTAACGATGTTCGTAGTACCAAGTGCCAAGCACTAACAATCGCGAGGTTAACCCATTCCCCGTACACAACAAAGATAGCTAGGATAGGATGCTGCACCATGCTTGCCTTGCACCAAGTACTATTTTTAAGTGTAAGGACGTACACCATACAATAAGTGTGTAAGAGTGGTGGTGTCTGTGTACGCTGGAGCTGAGGTCTAGCTGGCTCAGTGCGGCCTACAGCAGAGACAGGTGTACTAGATGTGCTGAACAGGACAGCTGTGACAGAGAGCCTCACCGTTACACCATGGCAGCTATTAGCGCTCCACCTCTGAGTCACTCAGGGAGTATTTGGGCTGGTCTTCCAGTGCCGCTGAACCAGAATAACCAGAATAACTTGATTTTGAATTTAACGAGGCGGGTAACACTGATAGTGGGGCGGAGTCTGGCTCAGAGTGGGGCGAGGTCTGGCTCAGAGTGGGGCGAGGTCTGGCTCAGAGTGGGGCGGGGTCTGGCTCAGAGTGGGGCGGGGTCTGGCTCAGAGTGGGGCGGGGTCTGGCTCAGAGTGGGGCGGGGGCTGGCTCAGAGTGGGGCGGGGTCTGGCTCAGAGTGGGGCGGGGTCTGGCTCAGAGTGGGGCGGGGTCTGGCTCAGAGTGGGGCGAGGTCTGGCTCAGAGTGGGGCGGGGTCTGGCTCAGAGTGGGGCGGGGTCTGGCTCAGAGTGGGGCGGGGTCTGGCTCAGAGTGGGGCGGGGTCTGGCTCAGAGTGGGGCGGGGCTGGCTCAGAGTGGGGCGGGGTCTGGCTCCTACTCAAAGGCACCACGTGCCGGTCAGCGTATCAGATGAACGCATCACGTACAACAACGCAAAACCCAGAACAATCATGCAGACGATTCTTTTGAGAGAGGCTCGTTACAGTAACAATTCAATTTAATTCAAAGAACTTTATTTTTCCTGTGAGGGAACTTCATTTCCGGTCAGGCTAGGGCTGGGCGTGTAATCGAATTTTGATTGCAATTTCGATCTCTGAGAACAGCTGGATACATTATTTGAGATTTCAACATTTTCTTTTTGAGCATTTTGTGTATTTTTTTAAGGCGAAAGTTCTCAGTTGCAAAGTGTTTTGAGGGAGGGACATCCTGAATAAAAACATCATGTTTTCAAACTCAAAAATAACTTGTATTTGACCAATATTGACCAAAATAATCAGAATGATTATGATTCAAGAATCGAGCAGCCCTAGGTCAGCCACACACAAACAAGACATACTTTAACAATGAATAAAATGACCCAAGTAGTCCGGCCTGCTACTGTGTCTCCTGCATTATCCCGGCACCTCATTGGGACACTACTGTCCCCCCGGCTCCCCGCGGAGGCCCCCGGTGGGCCCCCGGTCCCCCCGGACCCCCACTACGGGTCCCGTTTCCATAACCTCTCCGCGGTTTCACCCGCTGCATCTCCAAGCAGCCGAGGGGCGCGGCCGACTCAGGTAGCGCCGAGCCCAGTGACTCACCTTTCACTGCTCGCAACGCGCCCCAGGGTGTGGAGGAGCACACACACACACACACACACACACACACACACACACACACACACACACACACACACACACACACACACACACACACACACACACACACACACACACACACACACGTAATGGACAGAAGGCTAGCGGGTGCAAGTGAGCACCACAAAGACATTGTTTCATCCGCTCAGAAGGCGAGGGAACAGTTGAACTGTGTGTCGGAGTGGTTCCCCCCCCCCCCCCACCCCCCACCCGCCCCACCCGCCCCAGTGAGAGACGGCTGGAGGAGAGACCGCGGCCCGACGACACACAACAACACGTCCGCACAAAAGCCTCTCTGTAACACATGTCGTTAAGCGGAGTGAAACCCATCCATCACACACAGGCGTGTGCGTGTGAGCGCCGCTTTGTTCGGCGAGGAGCTAACGGCCCGCCGCGCGTCCACCGGGAAACCCCAGCGCATTGTCCGCTGTAGGACTGGTGGTGACTCACCCAAGGAGCTCACAGGTGGAGCACACAGGTGGAGCACACAAGTGGAGCTCACAGGTGGAGCCCACAGGTGGAGCTCAGAGGTGGAGCTCACAGGTGGACCTCACAGATGGAGCTCACAGATGGAGCTCACAGGTGGAGCTCACAGGTGGAGCTCACAGGTGGAGCTCAGAGGTGAAGCTCAGAGGTGAAGCTCAGAGGTGGAGCTCACAGATGGAGCTCACAGGTGGATCTCACAGGTGGAGCTCACAGATGGAGCTCACAGGTGGAGCACACAGATGGAGCTCACAGTTGGAGCCTGTAACCAAGGACTTTACGTGTGCGTCTCCTCCACCAGACACACAGTAACAAGTACAGTAGAGTCTAGCAGAGCTCATCATCCACACAACGTGACGAGGGTGGAGTCCGCTTCAAGGGTGGAGGCCGGTTCAAGGGTGGAGGCCGGTTCAAGGTTGGAGACCGGTTCAAGGGTGGAGGCTGGCTCATGTGGTGTCAGGCTGGAGTGATGGGTTTGTATCCTACGATGTGTTCGTATCCCATCCCTCACACTGCTCTCAGTTCTCTGACAGCATTAACAGAGTTAATGTTTGAGAAGATGATCCATGTGACTGTAAGAGCGATCTGGCCTTCGTGCTGGGACCAGTGGTGGGACCGGGACTGGGACCAGTGGTACCATCACATACATTTCCTCCCTAATAGCTTTAGCAGATTAGCGTTCCTGCCAATGTGTGGCTGCGCTGAGCTACAGCATAGGGCCGCTGCTAATCCCATCAGTGTGTGTGTGTGTGTGTGTGTGTGTGTGTGTGTGTGTGTGTGTGTGTGTGTGTGTGTGTGTGTGTGTGTGTGTGTGTGTGTGTGTGTGTGTGTGTCTAACGCAAACAGATTTGCTGCAGCTCCCATTGGTTCATCAGGGTGCTGGAGGCGGGACATCCACAGTGAGGTCATACTAACAAACTGCAAATCAACATTGATTTTTTACACGCGTCTTTGTGGAGGCGTGGCCTCAGGTCTGATGTCAGAGTCACACACAAAGGCTCTGGTCCAGGCTCCGCCCTGCACAATGACAGACCTGTGATTGATGGGTCCAACAGGGAGGGGTCAACAGGATGGCAACAGGACGGGGCAGAGTCCTAACGCAGTGTTGTTGCTCACTCTCAGAGCTGATTGGTGCACAAGATGAGGGTAAAGGATCAACTGTAATCATTCCGAGTGCTGATTGGTGCACCACGACTCCAAAGGATGCACCAGTCCTGCTGAGGGCCGATTGGTGCACCACCGTCACGGAGAGCGCTGATTGGTGCGTGGGGGGTATTGCAGGCTGCAGCGCTGGGACTGCTGCAGGCCAGACGCTCTGCGCTCGGTCGATGATTCAGCAGCCGCCCAGTGACCCACTCTCTCTCCAGTCCTCGCTGACATCCAATCAGTGAGCTCTGATGAAACAACACAACAGCAGCGAGGAGGGACAGGAAGTGGACCACTTGAAGCGCAACCTGCAGACTTACCCCCCAACCAACATGCTGAGCTCATGTTCAGCAACATATGGCGTGTGTGTGTGTGTGTGTGTGTGTGTGTGTGTGTGTGTGTGTGTGTGTGTGTGTGTGTGTGTGTGTGTGTGTGTGTGTGTGTGTGTGTATGTGTGTGTGTGTACTACTATAGAGTCCTAGCTTTACTCAATTATTAATTCCCTCTAAAAGATAAAACACACTGGCTGCCTGGATCGTTTAAGTGTGCGCATGCGTGCGTGCGTGCGTGAGTGAAACTCGGGGTGAAAGTGAGTTACATAACGCTCATGATTCATCTCCAAAACAAAGAGCGAAGGAACACATCTGTTATCACGGGGGCGCCCATTCGATACCGCTAAACCTCTCCCTAGGGGTGTCGGTGGATCTCCGGAGAACACAGACATGCGATATCAAACGTGTCACATTTAAAGACTAATGAGTGGACGCCGGGGCTTTCTGCGGTCGCTGGCGGCCTGTTCCCCCGCCGCGGCGGGAGAGGGATTAGATGTCGATACTCTGGAGGGGAGGCAGGCCGTCGGGGCCGCTCCGGTGTCAGTCCACGCTCGTCCTCATGGTATGGAGACCGGGTCAGGCTGGGCCTTCTGGTCTACTCAACAGACTGGAGCCTGCCCAGCGAGCGTGTTCACACACACACACACACACACACAACAGGACCAATGCTCACACACACACACACACACACACACTAGCCTCACAACGGTCCGCTGCTCACACACCCACACACACGAGCGCATGTTCACACACCATGCGCAGTCGGGATGCGCTTCGACACGAGGGACGGAAATAGCAGGCGGCGTAGAGCAACACAGCAGGAAACACCAATGGGGACGCACGAGAGAGAGAGAGAGAGAGAGAGAGAGAGAGAGAGAGAGAGAGAGAGAGAGAGAGAGAGAGACCACTGGCCCATTGTGACTCACGGGCTAAATGAGCCAGGCATGTTGCCTCCCGATGCTGTGACCTAGATGAAGAGACACAGGCCGAGGTTGTAATCTCCCTCTCTCTCCCCCACTCTCCCCCACACTCTCTCACTCTCTCTCTCTCCCCACTCCCTCTCACTCTCGCTCTCTCCCCACTCCCTCTCACTCTCTCTTTACCAGGCTTAATCCCAGCATGTCATTCTACAGCAGCAGCCCAGACAAGTGGTGCTGGAGTCTCTCTGGACCTCCGGCCCCACAGGAGGTCTGTCCTAGAGCCAGCGAGGAGGAGGGGGGGGGCACACCAAACCGTTGTAGACACGTCAGACACGCGCTATAGGCACGTACACGCACACACACACAGGAAGGAGGGCCCAGAGAGAGACGAGAGAGGTTGAGGATGTGGACTGAAGACACACGCCGTTCAGAGAACCACACGAGACCGCCAGCGCCTCGCTACGTGAAGATAGGAGAGGGTGGAGTGTGTGTGTGTGTGTGTGTGTGTGTGTGTGTGTGTGTGTGTGTGTGTGTGTGTGTGTGTGTGTGTGTGTGTGTGTGTGTGTGAGTAAGCTGGTGGTCCCCCTTGGTGTGTGCAGCAGCCAAGGTGAGCAGATTAACCCCCGTCGGGCCACTGCTATAAATTCCGTCCCAGCTCACCGCCACAGACTGCGGTCCTTCAATGGGCCTCATTGTGCCTCCCAGCAGCAGAACCACCACCACCGCGCTCACCAGTATGAACCCCCACACTCACCAGTACCACCACGCTCACCAGTACGAACAACCAGTCTCACCAGTATGGGTTTATATTCCATGCCAAAGGATTATTGCAGATGTCAAACTGATCTACAATGTATATGTTAACCAATTTTGGCAATGTGTGAATAAAACACCAAACTTGAAACATGAAAGCTATGGTACAGTATGCTCACCAGGACGTAGGAGCACACCAGAAGCCGCAGCTCTTAGGGTGACTACGTGTGGGTTAGGGAGAGGGGGTGAGTGGGTGAGTGGGGGTGAGAGGGTGAGAGAGTGAGGGGGGGGGGGGGAGAGGCTGAGGAGGTGAACCTCATCATCAACCTCCAACAACTACGTCCTCATGCCTGGTCAGGAGCCACGACAGATCTCACTCTCTCTCTCCCTCCCTCGTCATTCAATGGAATGACCCCCCCCCCCCCCCCCCCCCCTGCTGACCCACACCATCCCAGCCCTGACCCCCCACCATGGAAATATTACAGGGACGGACGCATATTTCCTGCTCTTGGTTGCTATGGGATCCCCCCCCCCCCCCCATCCCCCTGCATGTGTTCAACAATAGGAGGGATTGTGGCCGCGTAAAAGATATGCATGAGAAACATTAAGACTCATAAGGTCTGACACACACACACACACACACACACACACACACACACACACACACACTGGCTTGGCTTGCGTCAGGGCTCCGCCGTAGTGCCGTTGAGCAGGGCAGGGCTGCCGGGACAAAGGGAGTGTCTGGCAGCGGTTCAGCGGCGTCCGTTGGAGCTCTGATCGCCGGACCGCTGGCTGGAGAACGGTCCCTTCGGGCGCCAGGGCGCTCGCTTACCGTTGATTCTCAACCGACGGCGCACTTTACAACCGACGCAGTCGGGGGGGGTTCAAGTAGGTTCAAGTGGACAGGACCGGTTGTACCTGGTTGCCATGGGTTACTGCGGTGTGACCTCGTGATCAGCGGTTACCTCAGTGCATTCAGGAATGATGTCGGCCAGCCTCACAGGAGGGGCACTTGAGGAATGCTTCGGTATTGGATCCTGTGATACAGAATACACACTGTACCGTAGAGAGCAACAAAACCACATGAGAGACGGTTTATATTCTATATTATTGAGTGAGTGATGCAGTTGTTGATGCAGTACTTTCCTGGCATACTGAGGCGAGCCTATTCCCCAGTCAGAGTGGCTTTAGACGAGGTCATAAATACTACGAAGCATTACAGTCCTACTTTACCATTGTCCACATTAAAGGAATAGAATAGAATATAATGTAGTCAAACCGTGAGAGGCAACATCTGGTTTCAAAGTAAGTGAAGTGGGACAGTCCACAACACATTAGTGTTACATCCAGACCATGACAACAAACACGGTACATGTTATTACTGTGGTATCACAACACAACTCCAGATGAACTGCTGTCTCCCTCCCATCCACTCTGAGCTCCACAGAGTGGAACTCCAACCGAACGCACCTTCATCAGCTCGGCCTAATGGAAGGCTATTATTAACCAGAGGAACCCCTCTTCAAGTCTGCTGCTGGCCGGTGAGACACAGTCACTAGGCCTCGCCACCGAGCATCAGCCAACAGCTCATCTCCGTCATACATCCCATATCATACATCCCGTATATCTCTACAAAGTCTCTCAGCCTCTGGATTCACCTGCAGTCGAGTTGGCAAAAATCTGTTGAGACAGATGCTGTCTCTGGCCACGAATAGCAGAAAAGCAACATCAGCGCAGACTGGCTTGTTGATATTGTTGCAAGTGACATTCAGAGGTTACCCTTTACTGGGATGCTCATACGGAGCATGCCAGTGTGTGGACACACTGAGAAACTAACATAGAAACACAGAACATAGTGGAAAGAGAAGACGCTTTTCCCAGAGAATGAGCTCGACTACAGCAGGATGAGAACAGAAAGATCTTCTGCTGTTGTGGATGTGAACCGTGCAAGTGTTAGTCACCCACCCCGGGCTCTGGAACCGCACCAATCCGGCTGCACCGGGAGTCGGTTGGTGAGCAGACTGGCTCGCGTTATTTAATTCATTTTAAATTTATAATCAGACTAATAAAAGTCGCCCCGCTCTGGGTTCATCGGTGTGTTATCATGATGCCCAACTATTACTGAGTCTCGAGATTCGAGGCCTTCACCACAATGACAACATGACCGACATGCCTTCAGAGTGAAGCCAGGTCCAGCCGGACCGGGGACCGGGAGCCGTGATGACGGGACCGGACAACCGTGATGACTGGGTCCGGTTGACCGGTTATAACACTGTCCTGCACACCGAAACAGAGACACCGGGGCACGAATCCAAAGTCACTGATAACCAGAAGACTGGAGAACACCGTCCAGCAGAGACCGCTCACCAGGCTCGACTCGGTCCTGGGTTTCAGATCGATGTCTGAAGCGAACATCTCCGTGCACGGGGCTGCACAACATCTCACCCAGCGGGGCTCCATACGGAGCTCCGCCGGGGAGAACTCCACGGTGATAAGGCTAAGTGGATTTCGCCTTCAGATGCACAGCGTTCCTAAAACATACTTTAAAACCTTACCTTCGGAGAGCTCCAGGTCCAGCTCCGCCAAATGGTCCCTGACCTCCTTAGGCAGAGCCGACATATCCACTCCGCGGTCCGCCATCACGGGACGAGGCACCGGGCCGCGGTGTAGAGTTGATACTGAGTAACGGTGATGACACACGGTTTAAATTCCCCGATAGATATTAGAGATCAAGATGCGGAATGTAGTCCATCATCGCGTCTCCCTGACACCGCCATCACTGTGGGAGCGGATCCACTCGGAGGCTCGGTCACGTGACCGGTCCGACGGTGGGTTATGTTGATGGCGGAGTAAAGCGCCTCCCTGGCGGTCCCTGCTGGCCATTCGGTGTAATAACTCCTACCCGGCGCCCCTTTCTGGTCACTCAGTGTAATAACACTCAAATAAGAAGTCATTAAATATAGTGCTGCCTCACGAACAAAGCAGACTCATTCGGCTTTCCTTTTCTAACAACATTTATTTTTTTTACCAGACATATCATCCATTAATTCAGATTATATAAGAGTTAATTTTACCTAGTTTTAGGCCTTATTTGACTCCCTCCATGTGTCTATCTTCTAGTGCCAATCCCTCAGTGGAACACACAATAGACTACACACGTTTATGTGATAGGGGGAACAGAATCAGGGACTACAATCATAAGAAGGGACATCCATACCTCGAGTTGGAGAAAGCAACCTTTTAAAACCAGACCATGTAAAAAAACAACTTGACAATGTTAAAATAAGCATGATGCTAACAAGTACAGTTCAAGACTGAAACTCAAAAGGAAGCACCTTCAACGAATGAATGACAAAAGGCAGACAGTTAGAAAACGTGTGAGAGCACCATTGAACAGGACATCAAGCCCATTCTGTGCTCCAATTGCCAAATTAACTCAGGAATGACCATCTTCACATTGTTTTCCTTTGAGCCACTCCATCATTCAGAGAACCACACCACTGGGCTACACACGCTAGTTATACGCAAGAACATCGATACTCAATAGAAAAATATATTGCACTACTTTTTTCTTCAAAGGAAATGCCTGGGTCACTTGTTTTTTAATGTTATGTTCGTTGATTACCGTGTAAAGGTTATCAACCCACACCATCTCTGTTACGGACAGACTGGAGGCTTCACATCGAGGTCAAAGGCAATCCTGTCAATCAAAGCTTCCAACTGATGAGAGGCGGGGCCAAGCGTCAGTAACACACACATACACACACACGCACGCACACACGCACAGTGGGTGATACTCTTCAACCTCGTCTTCGCCATGCAGTCCAACAGAAGTCCAGATGAACACGACCCCCTCGCTCCAGGGGGGGGGCGGTAAAATAAAACGTCAAACAAAAAACTCACAAAGAAAGTAAAAATAACTGTACAAGAGGAGAGCGTGATGAAGGCCCTCCCGCTGACCTCGAATGGCTGAACACAGAGGGTCAAACACAGAGCGACGCAGAGCGCGGAGACAGAAGAGGTAGCGTGGGCGGACAGTGGGGCTAGCAGGCGGCGGGCGGGGGTGAGACACCCACCGCCGGCCTCCAGGGGGCGGGCGCGGGTGAGATCACCACCGCCAGCCCCTGCAGCCTCCGGACATTGCAGAACACAACCGGAGCTGCGAGGACAAGATGTCACAGCAAAACAAGCGCTAGCGAAGTGTGTGATCACGATGAGTGCGCGGGTTTGGTTTTAAAGTTGCGTTCAAAAGTGCAACAGAAATAAAATAACGTGCTTTTATTGGAGATTTTTCCCCGTTCTAAAAAAAAAAACAACAACATTCCTGACTGCGGTTAAACTTAAAAAACGAAAGGGGTGTTTCCACACGTCTACTGTACACAGCGCCGCCCTAGCGCTGGGAGCCGGTCGGGGGGGCCGGTCGGGGGGGGGGGGCCCACGCTCCGGTCAGTGATTATCCTCGGCCTGGTGGTGGGGGGGGGGGGGGGGGGGGCAGAGCGTCTGAGTCCGTGGCCTGAGCCAGCGCATGAATCCTGCATCCTGCTGGTCACATGGTCCACGCTCACACCACGCTCACATCCTGGGGGGGCGACGGGGGGGACGGGGGAGGGGGCCGGGGCAGGAGGGGGCGGGGGGGTGGGCGGGGAGCGACACCGGTGGGGCCGTGGCTCCCCCCCCCCCTCTCTCCGCCGCCACCCCCCCCCCCCCCCCCCCCACCGGTCGAGTGCATGCGGGGGCTACCTGCGCCGTCGCATCATCTGGAGGTGGGCTGCTGCTGCTGCGTCGTCATGACGTCCCCGGCCGGCTGCCCCGCCCCCATGCCGGCCAGCACCGACATGGCCACGGCCTCGGCGGCGCGCACGCTCAGCCCGTTGATGGCGCCGGCCCCGCCCGAGGCCCCGGGGGGGGGCCCGTGCTGGATGACCGCCGCCGGGGAGCCCAGCGGCTCGGCCGACGGCTCCCGGGAACTCTCCTCCCCGCCTGCGGCTGGACGAGACAACAGTCACCCTTAGAGAGGGGAGGGGCCGCGGGGGCGCCGTTAGACGGATGGGATGACAACGGACGACACACAACCACGAGATGAACGGCGGGGTGTGATGCGTGGGGGGGGGGGGGGGGGCGTGGCCGGGGGGGGGGGGGGGGGGGGGGTTGGTTACCTAGGAAGGCGTTCTTCTTCTGCATGGCCGTGACGGGGCAGTCCTTGTGGGCCAGGAGGAGCTGCTTCAGCTGGGTCACCTCGTTCCTCAGCAGGGTCACCTCGTTCTGAAGGGGGGGGTGGGACACACACACACACACACACACACACACACACACACACACACACACACACACACACACACACACAGTTAGAGAGAGACAGACAGGGGTAGAGAGACAGACAGACAGACAGACACAGACAGACAGACGGGGAGGGACCCACTGAGGGGGGGGGGGGGGGGGGAGGATGGGGGAGGAGGAGGAGGGGGGGGAGGGGGGAGGATGGGGGAGGAAGAGGAGGGGGGGGGGGGGGGAGGGGTGAGGATGGGGGAGGAGGAGGAGGGGGGGGGGGGACTCACGGAGAGGGAGACATTCATGTTGGCGAGGTCGTCGGCCTTCTTCTCCAGGGAGCCCACCCACACCTTCCTCTTCTGCCGGCAGCGTGAGGCCGCCGCGCGGTTGCGCTCCAGGAAGCGTTGCCGCCGCTCGTCGGGGTCCACGTCCGACGCCCGGCGCCGCCGCCCCCCCGTGGGCTGGGCGGGAGACACCTGGCGGGAAACACATGGGCGGAGCTACGTCACATGGGCTGCATTCCATTACCAACACGAGGCCCTCTACTTCACTCCTTCTTTCTGAGACGACCCTGAGCCGGGGGCGGAGTCCTGGTGTCACCATGACAACACCGGGGAGGTGATGACCCCCCCAAACAGAGCAGAGCAGCCGGCTCGGGGGACCAGCGACTGCCTGGAGTCTCAACCATCAGCCTGCCCACTAGGGCTAGTCTCCCCAAGAGGTGTGTGCCGGGACGTGTGTACGTGTGTACGTGTGTGTGTGTGTGTGTGTGTGTGTGTGTGTGTGTGTGTGTGTGTGTGTGTGTGTGTGTGTGTGTGTGTGTGTGTACGTGTGTGTGTGTGTGTGTGTGTACCTGGGGGGGCTGAGCAGGTACAGCAGGTGTGTGGGTGCGACACTACGTGTGTGCGGACCTGTGCCTGAGCAGGCGACACCAGGTGTGTGTGCGTACCTGGAGCAGGCGACACCAGGTGTGTGTGCGTACCTGGGGCAGGCGACACCAGGTGTGTGTGCGTACCTGGGGCAGGCGACACCAGGTGTGTGTGTACCTGGGGCAGGCGACACCAGGTGTGTGGGTACGACACCAGGTGTGTGGGTACGACACCCGGTGTGTGTGTGTACCTGGGGCAGGCGACACCAGGTGTGTGCGTACCTGGGGCAGGCGACACCAGGTGTGTGTGCGTACCTGGGGCAGGCGACACCAGGTGTGTGCGTACCTGGGGCTGAGCAGGCGACAGTGCATCAGACTGCTGTATGGGCTGCTGGTTCTGCTCGGGTCTCTGAGGGACCGCGGACCCGCTGGGGCCCCCCCCGCTCGGGCCCCCCCTGGCAGAGCCGTTGTGTACTACCAGGCCCTGCTGGGTGAGGGCCGCCTTCAGACGCTACAGGGGGGCACACATGGACCGAGTCAGAGGGGCCGACCCGGCTCACGTGGGGCCGCTGGGGCCGGCGGGGGGGTCATGTGACAGGCCCGTCGCCATAGAAACATAACACCCAGAGGCTGCGGCGTCAGGAGCTCTGCTCACCATCTTGGCGTCGGCGTGCATGCTGTACCCGGACGGGGAGGAGGAGCCGCTGCTGGCCCCGCCCACCGGGGGGCCGGGGATCCCGGGAACGTTGGGCACGGCGTTCAGCGGCCGGGCCAGCTGTGGGGGGGGGGGGGGGGGGGGGGTCACACAGGGGGAGAAAGGTGAGGCGGGAACGAGAGGCGGAGCTACGAAGGGGCACGGTGTGAGGCGAAGGGTGGAGGCTCACCGATATGACGGAGGTCATCTGCACCGGGCTGGGCAGCAGAGGCAGCGTCTGGCCGTTAGGGAGGTGCATGACCAGCGGGTACGAGGCCGTCGGGGACCTGGGGAGGAACCGGGGGTCAGAAAAATGGCCAATGGACTGCATATATATATATATATATATATAGCGCTTTTGTTGTAACCAGCGGCCACTCAAAGCGCTTTACAATATTACCTGACATTAACCCATTCATGCACACATTCACACACCGACGGCGGGGTCAACCACGTACAGGAGACCTATTATGCGTTTTGACTTTTATGACCTATAAACGTTGTTATAATGATTGATAGTCATGGTTAACCACACACAAAAAACGATGTCGACTTTCGGGAAACTCTTCCTCTCATCTGGGCGCTTTCAGCCTTCTCTGTCAACGCTCCGTTTCGTCCTTCTCCGCCCCCTCGCCCCCCTCCTGCCAACCCAACTCCGTTGTGATTGGTTACCTTCCTTGAAGCGCGCGCGCGGGCAGATTTGACCAGGCATATGGGGGCGCGGCAGGAGTGCCTCTACGTAGATGATTTCCTGGAAATGTGAACAAGTGAATCGCAAATGTTGTCCCGAGTGTTTAGCGCTCTGCACAGCCACCCCAGACTGTCAGCAGGGAATACGTCGAAATGCATGTACGTTATTATTTGACACTTTAGTATGGTTAAACATGACTATCAATCATTATAACAACGTTTATAGGTCATAAAAGTCGAAAAAGCATAATAGGTCCCCTTTAAGGAGACAGCCAGCTCGTCGGGAGCAGTTAGGGCAGTGGTTCCCAACCTTTTTTGGGCTGTGACCCCATTTTGACATCAAAAATTTCTGACGACCCCAGATATTTTTTTATTTCTAGAATTATTTTTTTTATGTTTGTTATACTGTGAACAAATACAGAGTAGCCAGGATAAGTGCACAAATTGACAATTTTCCAAAGATGTCCGTTATATATGCAAGGAGGCACATTTTCTGCTGGTAACCTCTCGACAACCACCGTGCCTCTGTGTGAAAGTATCTTTTCATATTCAGAGCCCCTGTCGGCGCACAGTGTTGCAAACAGACGTGCGCGCAGAGGATGTGGCTTGATGTAATTCACTATGGTTGCGACCTGGTGCAGTATGTCAGCGATAGGCGCAATTCAGTTATTTTTTTTGCTTCTTCCTCCCCGCATTCCTCCTTCATCGTTTTCACCATTTCGATACTTTCATTTGAGAAAATGAAAGTATAGGAGACAGTTATGTATGATTATTTGTAGTGTTTTATTTAAAAAACTTTTTTTTTTTTTTTTATCAATTACTAGACATTTAAGGCGACCCTATTTAAATTCCAGCGACCCCACATGGGGTCGGGACCCCAAGGTTGAAAAACCCTGAGTTAGGGTGAGGCGTCATGCTCAGGGACACCCTGACGCTTGTAGGAGGAGCCGGGGATCGAACTAGCATCCTTGTGGTTACCAGCCAATCCGCTCTACCGTCTGAGCCACATGGCGCCCAGGAGACGCACCTCCACAGGAACATCAACAGGACCGAGGAGATGAGCGACACTCACCCCAGCTGTCTGTTGGAGGGCGGGGTCTGCGTGATGACCGACGTGGGGGAGGGGAGCGTGGGGTTCAGTGAGTCAAACCCCATGTGGAGGGGCAGCGAACCCGGGCGCACGATGGTAGGGGTGGGGGCAGAGCTGGGGGCAGGCTTTGGGGGCTCCATCTCCTGCTGAACAAACACACACACACACACACACACACACACACACACACACACACACACACACACACACACACACAGGCTCCATCATCCGGACCTGAGACCCACAGTACAAACAGTCCTCCATCATGTGTGTATTGGGTAATAGTGATCTTTTTATCATGTGTATTTATTCGGTAATAGTAGGGCTGGGCGATTAATCGAATTTTGATCGCGATTACGATTTTAGCATCAAACTATCAGAAAATTAACATAATCGAGTTATCCGATTTTTTTTTTTTTTTTTTTTTTTTAATGATTTATAGAAAGGGCAGAACAGCTGGACACATATCTGTATCATTTTAGATTGGACCATTTTTTTTTGGACCATTTTGTGTATTTTTTTAAGGCGTAATTTCAAAGTTCTCAGTTACAACGTTTTTTTTGGGAGTGACATGGTGAATAAATACAACACGTTTTCAGACTCAAAGATAATCGTTTGAATAATCGTGATTTCAATATTGACCAAAATAATCGTGATTATGATTTTTCCCATAATCGAGCAGCCCTAGGTAATAGTGATCATTCTATCATGTGTGTATTCGGTAATAATGATCATTCTATCCTGTGTGTATTGGGTAATAGTAGTCATTATACCATGCGTGTATTGGGTAATAGTGATCAAACTATTATGTGTTTATTGGGTAATAGTGATCAATCTTTCGTGTGTTTATTGGGTAATGGTGATCAATCTACTGTGTGTGTATAGGATAATAGTGATCAATCTATCCTGTGTTTATTGGGTAATAGTGATCTTTCTACCATGTGTCTGTATTGGGTAATAATGATTATTCTATCCTGTGTGTATATATTGGGTAATAGTGATCTTTCTACCATGTGTGTGCATTGGGTAATAAAGATCATTCTATCGTGTGTGCATTGGGTAATAGTGATCATTCTACCATTTGTGTGTATTGGGTTATAGTGATCATTCTACCATGTGTGTGTATAGGGTAATAGTGATCATAGTGATCATTCTATCCCGTGTTTCAGCTCACCGGGGGTTCCCGGCTGTCGTCTGACATGCTGGAGGTGGAGTCGGGGCTCCCTGGAGGGGACGAGTCCACCTGCAGCGGACCCTGGACCTCACCCTTGACCTCCGACGGTGTCTGCAGTGGGACATTCTGACAGAGGGAGGCGTCGCCGTGGAGGCCGTGTTAGTCAGCAAACCGCCGCAGGAGACAGGATGCTAACGCACGTCTCTACGTGTTGCAGTATAAACATCACACGGTGACCAAAGGCTTATTGATGCTGTGATGACGAGTGGATCCCTTATCCATCACATGTCATCGGCCATCGAAGGAGATAACCTCCAACTACACACGACAGAAGGCGGAGCAGAAGGGGGAGCAGAAGGGGGAGCAGAAGGGGGAGCAGAAGGAGGAGCAGAAGGTGGAGCAGAAGGAGGAGCAGAAGGGGGAGCAGAAGGGGGAGCAGAAGGGGGAGCAGAAGGAGGAGCAGAAGGTGGAGCAGAAGGTGGAGCAGAAGGTGGAGCAGAAGGGGGAGCAGAAGGGGGAGCAGAAGGTGGAGCAGGAGCAGTACCGTGTTCTTGGTTCTGTGGTCATCGTCCTGTGCTTTACGAAACTCCTGCTCGAAGGAGTGGGCCAGCTCGTTGAACAGCCCCACCTCCTCGCAGTTCTTCAGGAATCGGGTGGGGGTTGGGGTCTGGTCTGAGGAGTCACATCTCGTCTTAACAACAACTCGTTTTCACATGATGCAACACTGACACATTGCTTGAACCTAACAAAAACGATGTATACATCTGAATTGTATACTTAATTGTATACAAAGGGCATCCATGTTTTATTACAAAGACTAATAGATAGACAGATAGATAGATAGATAGATAGATAGATAGATAGATAGATAGATAGATAGATAGATAGATAGATAGATAAAAAGTAAAGAGTGAGCAGACAGAGTTGGTCAAATGGTAAATGCATTACCTGCGATGATGACCGAGTCCGTCCGTGCAGGACCGAACTTCAGAGTCATTTCATGTTTGTGTTTGTGGACCGATAGATGGTCTTCATTGGTGAACCGCTGCAGTCACAAGGAGAACGGCTTCACAGTGATCAACTCAACCACAGCAAAACCACAGTTTAGCTCCATTGTTTGAGGCTCTTTGAAACAATGTGGCTTATCTGAACTACATTAACACACATGCATGGGCCTTTTAAGAAACATACACAGACAGTATTAAATTATCAAATACAATGCGATCCACCCTACCTGCCCACAGCCAGGGGCAGTGCAAGCGAAAGGCCTGTCATCCCCCATCTCACACGGCAATCCTGCAAGGGAAGCAAACGACACACACACACCTATTAAAGGACATTGCGCTCCGTTAGGCCGACTGCAGACGAAAGGCAGACAATAGCGTGATGCACGAGAACACGGGCTGGTCTGGCGCTATGAGGGAAGAAACGGAGGAGCGGGAGGAGCGGGCTGAGAGGGGCTGCGTGGGAAGCGGAACATGCAGGGCTGTCCTTTCGCTTCAAGGAAACCGGAAACCATGGCGGTAGATGTGGTTCACATGACATGTAACCCGTTTATAGCCACCTTTAACCGCTCGCTGATGACACGGACCCGATATTACCTGGATCGACGTGTTGCCAACACAATAAACACAACAGGCGTATTGGTCCGACATGCATGAAGACCCGATAGCCGTGAAGGCCTGGAGGCAGGACCAGATGTTGAACTGGTCCTCCCCACGTAGCCCAGAGGACCGGGGAGATGTCTCCGGTTCCCCGGGACCTGCTCTCATCACATGTGAGGACTAGACCACTCCTGTCAGTGTGGACTGTGAGCTGTGACTCGTCCATCTGCTGAACATGTCACACCTCGGGCCTTAGGTGGATCATCACATCATCCACTATGAGGACCGATGATGATGTGGTGTCGCCCTGCACTGACTCCCAGCACCACCCAGATCAGCCTGCGCCAGGCTCCCGGTCTCCTGGCTCATATCGAGCCGCACTGGAGATGTTGTGGAGGGAGAAGTGGAGGAATCAGCAGGCCTAAGGAGGAGTTAGCCCGCTAACGCTAACCTTCGGCTGCACACAAACAGGTCCGCAAGTGGCTTCTAAAGGCCGTTTCCGTCTCCGTACACCAGCTCGTTTTCCCCCGTGCTCTAATTTAGGTGAACACTTTGACGTCCGGATGCTGGATTAGACCCTAAATGACCCGAAAGGAGAGGGAACTTACCCGATTCCTCCCCTGACTCAGGACGCTGCGCTGCGGGCCGATGTTGACACTCACTCACACACAGTCCGGCAAGTATCGCGAGAAGTGCATCCGGCTGCCGAGATCTTACGTAACACATTGTAACGAAACTGTCATTTCTGTAATAAACAATATTGAGCAATACGTTTAATTAATGTCATTTATTGGCTTTGAAAGTAGTTTTTATTATAACGGACCAATCTTATGAAATAGGATCTAGGAATACATTGAAACCTTACATAATTCGTTAGGGATTTGGGTTTATCCAAATATTGTACACTAATTCTAGTCTTATATAATTTCACAAATCCTCTCTAGTATGCAACATTTTTTTACGATTTGTTTACTACCAACTCACGGACAGCTTTGGTAAATACAGTTACAGCCTATTAATAGCCGTAAATAACTCATTTAAATAAATAAAATATAGCAGGATCAATTAATCCAATTATGCTTTTAAAATGTCACACCATTTGCATTTACATTCAGAAGACGCCATTATCCAAAGCGACTCACAATCAGTGCATTTGTCAGACATTTTCCATCAGTTTTCAAACAGAAAAATAAAGATCAAGCTGTTAAAAATATAATCTTTATTTTCATACACCAGGCTTAATGATACAACATTAACCACGCCTTGACTCCAATCCGGGTGTTTAATCACTGAGCATGATCCAAGTGGGTGGGATGGAAGCTGTATGGGCAAGCAACGTGTGATATCTACACAAGACAATGGTCACAAGCATGCACACACACACACACACACCGACAATTAGATCCCCACAGACCTGTTGAAGGGCCTGGGATCAGCGGTCAAACACTAAGCCCAAGACGTTCTTAAAAGCAGCGGTGTTCAGTTTGGAATTAAACATGATCTTGTTACATCTATTTTCAAAGAAATTAAATAAAAAAAGGCACAAATGTTAGTTTGGCCCAAGGATCAACGTAGACCAATGAACAGAACAAATATCACTTTTAAAGACATAAAATACAACATTCATAAAACAAGCGAAAATACAACCTGATGTTAACCACAAATCCCTCAGAAGCACACGAATACACACTATGGTGAATTAAAGTTGCTTTATTACCACGTCCATCCTGATCCAGTTACGTCCTGCATCTCAGACACGTTAAGTTCACCAGAACCACATCAAAAAAATGATGCAACAAAGAACACTGAAATCAAGCGGTTTGAATAAAATGTCAGCAAACCTTTCATTTCTATGAATGAAATTGTTTTATGGAAATACAATCCTGTGAAGTCCAATCGATTTAAAAGGTGAGTGCATTGAAGTTCACCCAACCACTAGCTGCCCATTTAGAAGCTTTGATGAGAATCAGAAATCAATTGACAATATCAATAGATGCTGCTACTCTATTATTTCACAACCCAGTATACGCCCTCTTTTCAAACATTTCGAGAAAACGCTAAAATTAAACTATTAACATCTTGTAAAATGCACATCACGCCTTAAAGAATGAACGTGCGAGGTTCATAATAAAATGATTAAAAACACTGCTGGTTAAAAGATAAAATGGGTGCATTTCATAGATTTCGATTTAAAAAAACCCTACTTGCTACAACATTCAAAAGGAGTCAAAAGTAGCTTCCCCCAAAAGGACTAATTTATCTCAGGCTCAGGGTTTAACAGAACTTCATATAGTTGAGTGGCTCTGGTCAAAGCCAGGTCATGCATGTTCAGAAGGGATTTTGATTAAGAACAATACTTGTGAAGGGAGGAGCCTCAGATTTGATTGCTACCGCAACCCTACACGTGGTAATGCGTGTATCAGGCAGTACATCAACGATCATTTTCCTTGTGGAGCTCTTGAATGGATTACCCAAAAGATAATCACAAATCAAATTGCGTATTACAAAGCCATCTGAGGTCATCGTCCTGGTTGTTCCAGTCAGATCAGATCAGTTCCTTGGAATAAATTACAATTTCAGCCACAAAATTGATCAAAAACCCTGAAACCAGATTCGGTCAGACAACAATTTCTATTCCCTTTAAATGGATTGATCACTTCCGATCAATTTTCCGTTCACAATAAGCGTGCGTGTATCATGTTTAAACGAAGTTAGCGCAATAATGGTGAGAAGTACTATGCAAGATTTGAGAGTTACACTTTGAGCTTCATTTGATAGAAATGTCAAAACCATCATCAGGTATTAGTGCTCTGTGAGTATTATAGCACCATAAACAGGTCTTGAACGCAACATTATTTCAAAATCCTTTCCTCCCTCTCACAACTCTCAAATCTTAAATAGAGCAACTTTCAGGGAAATGTGTAGGGCTCAACTTTACAACTCCCCACAGCCACAATTGACTCAAAAAGGATCAACACCACAGCAGTGTACTGTAATAAGAAAAATAAATAAAAGATGCTTTGATTTGCTGGAGAAAAACAAATAACTATTCCCCTTATCCCTGAACTTACGAAACTTGAAGACATGCTAGCCTAGGTTCATTTATAGCACTGGTATATATATATATATATATATATATATATATATATATATATATATATATATATATATATATATATATATATATATATATATATATATATATATATATATATATATATATATATATATATATATATATATATATATATATATATATATATATATAGCCCTGCACTCAAGGGGACAGGACAGCACCAGTGGAGGGAATGATATCCTCTAGCTCCACTCCAATCCAATCAGCCAATAAGAAGCGATTGCAATGTCACATGGCCTAAACACCTTCCCGGTTGA
Organism: Gadus morhua; assembly: GCF_902167405.1. Lineage (NCBI taxonomy): Eukaryota > Metazoa > Chordata > Actinopteri > Gadiformes > Gadidae > Gadus > Gadus morhua. The sequence continues at coordinate 5,881,421 of NC_044060.1, forward strand.
CAAACTCAAGTTCCACACCCATACCAGCCAACCGAAACTAATCAAAAGCTTTTTTATATGATTCTAAAAGTCCCTGAAGAGAGGATTGGGTGGTAGAGGCTCCAGTGTGAGGTGGAAAGGCCCGATATCAGTACAGAAGGAAGGACTGAAATCTAAACACGATTTCTTATCAGGGAGTCTAAACTGAAAACCCACCATTTGGACAGGATTAAAACAGAGCACTTCACCATGCACTTCTCTCCAGTGTTCAGTACATTGTACCCAAACAATAAACTGCTTACAATAAGCATGTTATAAGAGCATTTTTTTCAAATAAGCTAAACATTTGATGGTTAAAAAAACAAACATGGCTGACTAACCGCACCACCCTAACAAATAAACGGGCACGGACGAAATGATCAATTAACAGCCATAACTTTGTGTTGTCCCTTGCAATGTTGTACAACATCATACTTTTCCTACGGCTATCTCAGCTGTACTTTGATTTGTTTCCAACAAAAATCATTTGTTGCTCACATACATTTCTCGTTAAAATCAGATTATATATAGCTATATAGATATACAACACTTGACTCCTAGCATCTACTAGGAGATTAGGGCCATATTGGTTATCTTGAAAACTGTTCCACCAACAGGAAGGGGTTCCAAAGGCCGGATCTGGTACAGCCTTAAGGTATGGCCACACTGAACACATTACGCGCGTTAAGAGGCGTTGAAAATCAGCATTTTAACATAGGGAACCATTGGTTTAGGCGCGTAGATGCGCCTAAACCAAAAGTTAAAAAAAAATTGAACTTTTGACGCGCCTTCGTGTGACACTTAGCCGTGATAGCCAATCAGCGTTTAGCTTGACCCGATGTCACTGGGAGAGAGACGGAGGACGCACAGAAGCAGAAAGAACATGGACGACCAAGTCATCGTTTCAGTGTGTGCTGAAACGATGAGGTCGTCGTGGAACTCACCCAGCTGTGAGCGCCTACGGGGGATGTCATGCACTAGAGTTTAGATTCTCTGCCCGAGCCCGAGGCGACCCGCGGGCCGGGTCTGGCCTATATTTCCCACCACTATCCTCGGGTCGGGCCGGGCGTTTGATCGAGCGTTTGTGTTATTTTTTTTTAATCATTGCATTATTGGCCTAATCTGAGGAGAAATCCATGCCATAAACAGAAATATTATAGGCCTTTATTACACAGGCCTTCTCAATGCCGTAGAATGCTCCATTCACTTGCATGGGTAGTAATCCGGTGACTTGTGAACCCCAGCGTCTTTGGTTGCTAAGCGACGTCAACGTCTTTGGCGGACCATTTCTCTACTAATAAACCCTACGAATGCTGGTAACGAATAAATTGTAAAAAGACACACCATGTGAAGTTATTTTTTCGTTTTGGCAAGTAGCCGTGTAATAAGCAGGATAATGTATAGAACGTCGCCAGTCATTAATTGAAAATAAGCCCCTTCAGGGCGAAGCAAGACAACTCCGCTAGGCGGGCTCATCTAGCTGCGTAGGCGCGTTGAACCATTTTTGTGACACACAATGATCAAGCGTCAGGTTAGGGGCGTTACGCGCATACGCTTTCAGTGTGGCCGTACCTTTAGGGCTTGCTCAGACCAGTTCAACCCTTGATCTGAAGGGGGGGGGGGGGGGGGGGGGGGTTATGGGGCTACGAAGAAAGACACCGCCTGTGGCGAAGAGCTGAGACGGAATCAACCTTTGGAGAAACGCAACCAGACATCAAGCCACCGCTGCCAATCGCACACAGGCAGAAAATAAGAACCTTGTTTACCATGTAGCGTTAGCATCGTAGCCTTCTGCCGTTTACCGAGCAGCAGGGAAGATGGAAGAGAGACCGATGGCCGCCGTGTCGTCCAGAGCCGTAACCCTGCTTGAGGGAGAGGTCAAAGTTCACAACGTGAACCCACAGCGGTGTGACCTGGTCTGAACGCGCCCTCAGGGTCGTGGGGCTCCTCTTGAAGAACCCCATAATATATATTTCTCTCTTTATACATATAGATACACATCGTCTCTGAGTTCATGAGGGAGCCAGCAGCCCTCCTACTTGGGGGACCGGGGGGGAATGTTCTGCTCCTTGCCGCTGTGTCGGGGGGCCCCCTGGGGGGCCACGCGTCTCCCGGGAGGGGGGGCACGGGGACGCTCCCGGCCCTTCAGGCCCGAGGCCCTGGGGGGCCCGCTGACCCCGCGGTAGGAGCCCAGGGACTCGCGAGGGGCCCGCACCTCCCCGGGTTTCTCGGCCCCCCGTCCGGCGCTCTGGTTGGACGGGGTCCGGGGGTCCTCCGCCTTGTTGACCCCCAGCTCCCGCAGCGGTTGGGTGGCCTCGGGGTCGGGGGAGGAGGTTGGCGAGGGCGGCCTGGCGGGAAGCTCCTTGGCGGGCAGCTGGCACACGGCGGCGTAGCTCAGCTTCCTGGACTCCTGCAGGGGACCACATCAGAACAGGTGAGGACAACACAGACCTGGGGACACGGGGGCCACGAGAGGCCGCTAGACCAGCCTCGTGTGGACCAGGTGGTGGGGACGGGGGGGACGTACCAGGACCAGGCTCTGTGTGGGGGTGGGGGCTGTAGCGGGGGACCCGGGGAAGCGGCAGGTGGTCTCTTTGTCGGGAACAGGTTCTGCAGGCGGACGGAGACCCGGACTCGGTGGGGGCCTGGACCGGGACCGGGACCGGGACCGGGACCAGGGCCTGAACCGGGACGGGGACGGGGACCAGCTCCTGGGGAGGAGCGGGCTCCGCAGTCTCCGGGGGACTCTTGGTTGTGGGGGGCGTCTTGGTTGGCGGAGGAACACTGAGCAGGGGAACAAAGCACCGTCACCAGTTAGTCGCGTGTCCCCGACAGCGTGGGTCGGGCCGCGGGGATCCGGTGGGGGCGTGGCCTACCTCAGGACGGGCGTGGCCACTATGAGGGGCGTGGCGGGGGCTGGTACGGGGGCCACGGCAGCAGGTACCACCGCGGGGGGGGCGGCGGCGGCTTCAGGGGCTTTGGGCGGCCGGGCCTCCCTCCTCTCCTCCTTGTTCTCCGCCTGAGGGAGCAGAACGAGGCTGCGGTGAGCGGCCGATCGGCACGACTCCAACGCTTCATTTACGTTCTCGTTGCTCTGGGGGGGGGGGGGGGGGGGGGGTCCAGAGGTGGTTACCTTGTCGGGCCCCCAGCGGCCGCGCACCACGTCGGACAGCCGCGTCTCGGGGACCGCCTCCTCCTGGGTGCTGGTGACCACGCAGCCCGGCAGGGGGGGGAAGCTGGAGGAGGCCAGGTCGAATTTGGGCGCGGGCGGCTTCACCTCGATCAACGGGACCGGCCTCTGCAAAGAGGACGCCCTCCGTTAGTCCCCTGAACAGACTCATTAAGACCGTGGAAGAAGTGGATGAATTAAGGCCTAATCCCATTTCTACCCCTCACCCCTCCCCCTTGTTTTGAAGGGGTAAGGGGAAGGGGTAAGGAGTAGAAATGGGATTGGGCCTTAGGCCCAATCCCATTTCTACCCCTTACGCCTTCCCTTATCCCTTCCCCTTCCCCCTTCAAAACAAGGGGGAAGGGTAAGGGGAAGAGGTAAGGGGTAGAAATGTGATTGGGCCTTAGTCAGAGGGAGTGAGCGGACCAGAGTGCGATCGTCCTCCCGTCTCCGCCTCATGCCTCTGGAACCGCCTCGCCTGAGGAAGGGGAAGGAACACGACAACAGTGAGACCACTGGACTCGGAACCACCACTCAAGCCCCAAAGGACCGGTCAGCGTCTCTAGTCTGAACGCATGAAAACACAACCATGGGATGAGAGGTCACCCACCTCCCACGGCCCGCCAAGCCCATGTCGCCTGGAGGCAGGTCCCTCATGTGGAGGCTGGGCATCACCACCGCCTCCTGGGGGGGGGCCCCGGCGGCCCCCGGGGTCTGGGGGAGCAGGGGGCTGGTGGGGGCAGACCCCCCGTCCCTGGAGAGCCCTGGGATCAGAGCGGGCAGGGCCCCCGGCCTGGGGTGGCTCTTCCCCTGGAGGCTGGAACCACAAACACGACCACGCCCGCATTAGCAAGCCTCAATGTTTATAACCAAACATGGGTCAATGTTCATTAACTAACACACGTTTCATGTTATGTAATTATAACCCATACACGCTTCATAGTTTATAACCCAACATGGTTCAATGATCATTAACTAACACACGTTTCATGTTATGTAATTATAACCCATACACGCTTCATAGTTTATAACCCAACATGGTTCAATGATCATTAACTAACACACGTTTCATGTTATGTAATATAACCCAATACACGCCTCAATGTGATCATCACCCGACACCGGTTTCAATGCTATGTGGTTGTAAACCAACACATAACCTATTATCTATTTTACACCTGAACTATTGAACCCCTAGTTCAGCCCTGCATCTGAACCTTGTGTGACAGAGTGAGTAGGAGGGTTAAGGTAGGTAAGGGTTAAGGTGGGTAAGGTAAGGTTGAGGTAGGGTAGGGTTAAGGTACCGGCTCCGGTTGAAGGTCCGACCCGCGGGGGCGCTGCCGGACCCTTTGTAGGGGGCGGAGCCGTTGTAGCTGTTCGCAAACCCGCTGTTGGGGAACGGGGCCTGCGGAGAGAAACACGGGTCAGCATCGGGACGCATTCACTACAAACCTCAGGGCTCAAGCATGGACGCTTAACTACAAGAATACACATTATAAATGATCTAGTTTAAAGAGAGAAAAGTGTAGACAGTAACTGAACCGACTATACATTACTGTAATCGTAAGAGAACCCTTCAATAAGGACAAGCGCTGTTTCGTAGTTACAATGTAAAGTATCGGCATATACTCTGTATCGCCCGCTATTCAAGTTCAGCTCTACCTAATGAACCTGTCAGAGTGACTTCACATCAACACGCCCAGACCCGCAGCTCACCAGCGGCGTCTCGAAGTAGGGCGTGGCCGACTGGTTCCATGAGGGCGTGACCAGCGGGTAGACGGGGTACTGCTGCTGCTGGGGGCTGTACACCGGCTGCATGTAGAGGGGCGAGTTGAAGGCCGGCTGCGAGGCCGCGGGGGACCGGCTGAACGCGCTCGAGTCCACGCTGCGGAAGCCGTTGTTGGCGAAGAACGCGCTGATGGCTTTGATGCGAGCCTGCGGCCGGGGGGGAACGAGAGGACGAGGTCAGAACGACACGAACCGTCTGTGACGGTAAACCCCAACAACACGAGATGCAGTCGTACAGATGATGACCTTAAGATCCCCTCAGATATAGAGATCCGAGTCATAAGGCCATAGAACACCGGGCTGACTAGAGAGGGGGGAGGAGAGGGAGAGGGAGGTGAGGAGGAGAGGGAGGGGGGAATGGAGACAGAGGGGGGGGGGAGGAGAGAGAGCAGGACTGAGAGAAGAGGTGGAGCAGGAAAGAGAAGAGGTGGAGCATGAAAGAGAAGAGGTGGAGCAGGACAGAGAGAGAGGAGTGAGAGAAGGGACAGAACCTCTCCAGCCAGCCACACTGAGCCTGGGTCCTTCCAAGCGCGATACTGTTCATCACTGGGGGTCTTTCAGGACCACCACTCACAAGCTGACTGATTAATGAGATCCAGAGAGCTTGGCTCAAGGGCAGAGGAGGTCAACCTCGGTGGTAATGGCAACTAGTCCAATGAGCCAACCCCGTCCAGGGTCAGAGACTCGTGCAGATAAGAGTAATCCCGTCTGTCGGGAGATACGGCCGGCTAATGATTCACCCAGCAGCAGATGTTTGCTTTAGAGGGCCTTCCTCTGTGTTCACAGCTCCACGACCGACAGACTTTACACGTAAAGTTACAGATTAGACACAATCTGCCTCTAGGTTAGGAAGTTTGAACACTGAATGAATTATGAGTTTGTTCCAATATCAGTGAACTCACCATGATGGGTTTTCCCTGGAACATTTTCACCTCTTCCCGGAGGTATTTGTAAGCCTGGGGAGGAAACCGAGCAATATAAATAAGTTCCCCGGGTGGGGAAGGATGATTTTCAGTCAAGCGTTATCGTCATGGTTACCGAGTGGAAACGGAGCTCGATAAGGGAACACGGCGGTTACCTGTTGCGCGTCCGTGTCCGACTGGAACGTGATGTACCAGTTGCTGTTGTGGGCGAACTCCACGCTGATGACTTTTGGACAGCTGTCACTCTTGAACAGAGCCTCCACCTCCTGCAAGAGTAGAACAGATCCAACCGTCAACACGGCTGACTTAGCGCGGACACATTACTGCCGTAGTACAGACATTACTGCCATTGGTACAGACATTACTGCCTTGGTACAGACATTACTGCCATAGAACAAACATTACTGCCTTACTACAGACATTACTGCCTTAGTACAGACATTACTGCCTTACTACAGACATTACTGCCTTAGTACAGACATTACTGCCTTAGAACAGACATTACTGCCTTAGAACAGACATTACGGCCTTAGTACAGACATTACGGCCTTAGTACAGACATTACTGCCTTACTACAGACATTACTGCCTTACTACAGACATTACTGCCTTACTACAGACATTACTGCCTTAGTACAGACATTACGGCCTTAGTACAGACATTACTGCCTTACTACAGACATTACTGCCTTACTACAGACATTACTGCCTTAGTACAGACATTACTGCCACAACCGGTTGTGACCAAAGCCGGGTTTAATACAAAGCGGGTCATCAGTCAGAGACAGCCCCAACAGGTTAGAGGATTAATGATCTGGAGGCGGGCCAACCCACAGGTTAAAGGATTCATGATCTGGAGACGGGCCGACCGACCGGCTGGACCACGCCCAGCCTTGGGGAGGAAACCCCGGTGACAGTAAACCCCCGCAGGGGGGGGGAACACCTTCTGGGATGAGCTGCACTGCAAGGAACCACTACTGTCACATGCTGGAGTCATGTGATCATGCAGGGGTCAGACGGTGGCATCATGTAGGTTTCACATTGTGCAGTCATATGATGATGCAGTGGGTCACATGGTGGTGTCATGTGACCATGTAGGGGTCGCAAGGAGCAGCATACCTCCACCGGGGTGGTCTCCGGCACCTCCCTCAGGATGATGATACAGCGCTTGTGATTGGGTCGGACCTTCTCACCGGCCTCGTCCACCTCCAGCATGGGAGAGGCTGTTTGGGGAGAGGAGAAGGAGAGCGTCAGAGGAGGACGGGAAACCCTGGTCTGGACGCCAACCCAACACGTCGCCGGTGGTCATTTAAAAACAGCTCTCAGTACAATTGTACTCGAATATACATTCATGTTTTAAAGAGCCTTGTTTTGGTTCCAAGAGTCAACCGTTTCCTCTTTGGTCGATAGCGGAAAAACAATACTTGATTGACAGTTTCATCGTCACCCTTTCTACATGCCCCCCCCGCCCCTGTCTTTAGAGCGTCCGTGTTCTTTGTGAAGCAGCCTACTGTACCTTTAAGAACCTCCAGGATGAGCTCAGAGTCCGTGGTGAGCACCTTGATGTCCTCCATGCAGGCCAGGGTCCAGACCGGAACAAACTGGTCGCTGTCCATCTGGGACATCAGGTACAGGTCCTTACAGAGGTTCTCTCTGCACGGGGGGGGGGGGGGTTCACAGGGGGCTTTGTTAAAGGACATGCATTCCTCCCCAGTGAGAAAAAAAAAAAAGATACTGCAGCAGGCCCAAGCTGCTGTTGAATATTTATCCCCCTCACTAGTCTTAGCATCCAGCTACAATAAACATACTAGTATTGGGTGAGACAACTACGCTATAAAAGTAACGATGGCCCAGTCTTCAGATCCCCCTCAGACCTCATGATCTGATTAAACCATTGGACACTGTACTGACAAGAGAGGGGGGGGGGGGGGGGGCGAGGAGAACTTCTCTCGTCAGCCAGTGATCCCGGGTCCTTCCAAGTTACTAATCATCACTGGGGGTCCGTCACGCTCAGAGCTGACCTTTTAAAAAGGTCCGGTTTGGAGAAGTGGTAGTAGACTAATGTACGGAATTAAATTAAAACTCGACTTTGTACATCACACCATTCAATGGAGGCTTCAAACGGATGGGGTTGGATTCTGGACAGAGCGGGTCAGCCCAGAGTGGCAGCAGTGTGACTCTCACCTGGAGAAGCAGAACTCCAGCTGCTTCTTCAGAGACTCCCTGAGGTTCTCCTCAGACATAGGCTCCTCCTTGACCAGCTCCGCGTCGGCCAGGCCGCCCCCCGGGGTGTCGAACAGGGGGTACCCGAAGTCCAGCGGCTCGGCCCCCCCGTTGGTGAGGCCTTCCACGGCCAGCGCCGGGACGCCATCGGAGGTGTCCGAGTACTCCGTGCTGTAGCCCTTGTCATCAGAGAACGCCACCTCAGAGAAACCTGGGAAAGGGTCACAGGTCAGCGCAATCCTGCAAACCGACTTCCATGTTTGGGTGTTGCCCGTTGTTAATAAAAAACCATTAAGGGAAGTGGAAGTCCTGTTGAAAGAGAATGCTTTGTTTGGCAACCTTGCCCGCTCTACCGACCCTACACCAAACCAGACAAGATGTGGCTGCTTTCCTCATTCCAACATCTAGACCTTCCGTTCAGCTTCATGGCAGGTCAAAGGCCCGCCACTCTCATAGACACTGAATTAGTGACTTGCCTAATCATTTTCTAAAAATGGAAAGAAATGTGGATTCCTTTAAAGCTTTGGTTCAGACATTTATCCAGACTGCATTCCTTTCCCAGCCGTTACCTGGAGGTTATGCTTAACCTTAATGCTTAACTGACAGATGTTTATAATTGGTTGTCTTGTATTTTCATTTGGGGTTGAAGAGTTACCCGTGTATTTTTACTTTATATTTTAATGATAATGTTACACGCATATTGTTGTACATTATTCTTGTTAACAACAGACCCATCAAAAAAGAAGATTGTGGCATTTTAGTTGATGAAATATTTCCAACTGCGTGTTTCATCTTCTTTTTTTGTACAACTCAATAAATACTAAGTAACTAACCGTTCACATGTCGTCATTAAACCGACCTGTAATGTGATTTCATTTAACACGTACTCCAGATTTGGTCCAATCCTAATCCCATACGACGGTTTGTAGCGTAGTGATTAATAAGAAGTGCATCATCCGAGGGGGCTTCTGAGTAGAGGGGGGTAAGTGGGGCTCCGGTGGCCGCGGGACCCTACCTTCAGGCCCCTCTCCTGAGGGCGAGGTGGGCTGCAGCCAGCCCGGCTCCTCCTGTCCCCCCGCCGGGAGCCCGTTCTGGGGGGCGGGGATCTCCTGCCACACTTTAGCGTTGGGGTTCAGGCCTCCTCCCTTGGTGGTGACCTGGAACAATGGGGAACATTTACATTTAGCAGACGCTTTTACCCAAAGAGACGTACAATAATTACGTCAATATATCGCTATATACATATATATATAAATATATACAATACAACAATATATCGCTGCCGTTACAGTAAGGACGTTCATAGAACCAAGTGTCAAGCCACAACAATGGCTAGGTTATTCGATTCCCCGTATACAAAAAAAGATAGCCATGATAAAGATGCTAAGTATTATTTTTCAAGTGTCAGGATGTACAACATACAGTAAGTGTGTAAGAGGGCTGATGGGGTTAAGGGGGGAGGCTATGCGGAGTCCAGGTGAATTCTGGACGAGTGAGTCTCGAGTTTCTGTTTCTGTCCTGCGCTTCAGATCCCACGGAGGAACGAGGGAACACAAGCTGTAGCTCAATCCTGCTTTTACGCTAACCTCTCAAACAAGTAAACCAAATCCACGACGAACTCATGGAAAGTTATTTCACATGATTTCAGTAATGGGACTATTCTATTCGAAAGTAGAGACTTAGCAAAATCTGTCAGATCCGGGTCAGTAATGTGGTTTGAACGTATTCCACAGACATTTGTTATCAAAGATGCAGATAATGCATCGCAACGAAACGATTCCAACTTCTTCTAATGACTTAAGGCCATTACAGCATTGCGTTTCCCTCACCATATGGTACAAACCCATGACATTGCCAGTCAAACAGTCACATGCACCCGCAGAAAGTCTGCAACTGGGCGGGGCCAAGACCTCCATTGTCACATACTTCGTACAATCCGATTTAAAAGACAATAATGTTGCAAATGAAACATAAAATATCACATTATCTGTTTCCTTTTCGTTGGGGTGAAATGACTCCATCTCGGTTTGCGTTGGTCTGCTCCACGTCATTCCGGTTTGCCCTTTTATGGAGCAGCGAGGGGAACCAGGAAAGAGCACATGGCGAGCAGCATGAAGTCGGGCTGCACACCCTTCCTCATTCGTTGAAAACTACATCCATGTAGCGCCGTGCCGGGTCCATAAGCAGGACATACCCGTCCGATAGACCACGGCGGTCTCCATGAAGTAAGGTCGAGGTGACGTTATTTAACCCGGGCCGACTCTGACCGGGACAACATGTGCTAAAAATGGGCGCTAATGCCCTTCCAGACACTCTTATCGGGAGGTTGCGTAAGCAGACAGACGGTCTGTCTCACTGCCAGGCGGTCTGTGTCACTGCCAGACCCGTCTTTCTTTACAGAAGGAGTCTGTCTCACAGCCAGAATGGCCCGCCTCACAGCCAGACCCGTCTGTCTTTACAGAGACTGTCTCACAACCAGGCGGTCTGTCAGTCTATTACCATGAAGACCAAATCCAACTAACGTCATTTTTTGGTACATTTTCCCAAAACTAGGACATGCACTGCAGGTATTCGCATTTAAAGCAATTTGAAGGCCAGGAGATTTAACATGGAGACGGTTCTGTGCCGGAATATAAGGGAGATGAACCGTGAGGTGTTGGAGCGAGTCTGCGGTGACAGAACGCGCAGGAACCCGTCTGGTTTACACAAGTCGAACGGCACCAGACAAGACTTAACACGTCTAAATGTAGAGACCCGTTCATCCAACAGGTCTACACACGAAGTGCCGACGTTTAGACGTCTACAGTACTACCACCAGCCCGGGGACCGGCCCCCGCCGCTAGCCGCAGCACGAGGGGGACGCACCGGAGCGCTCAGTCAAACAGGTTGTCGCAAGTTAGCCAAGTAGCTTACTCGGTGCTAGCTATGTGCTAGCTCGATGCTAGCAAGGGTACGCGCCGCGAGGCCCCGAACTCACCATGCCGCTGGGTTCCGTGGTTCCGCTGCCGTCCTCCTCCTGGTTTCCCGTCCGTAGAGTTCCGTATATCCCGATCTTCGTACTACTAGCTACCAGCGGGCGATGTGGACCCTGGCTCTCCCCGCACCGCTCCACGCCGCTCTGCTCAAAGTCCCCCGGGTTCAGAGTGCACCGGGTTCGGCTCGCCAAGCGGAGCTTTCACCTTCCTGAACGGAGCCGCGAACTCGCTGGACTAACGTGCTGATCCGGGGTGAACTCGTTCCTCGGTTCGTTCAGCACTCCGTCTCTGATCCCCTCCCCGAAAAAGAATGTCTCTGCTTCCTGACTATAAGAAGATCCAAACCTCGTGTTTCGGGAGCGCCGGCCAAGGGTACAAAGCTTTAAATTGGCGGCGCTGCACAGCGACTCTGACAGCTTCGCCCTTGCAGTCTCCCAGCGGATTGGCTGCTGTTACCACGGGGGCCCCGCCCACACCGAGGCCCCGCCTACCACGCCCCTGCCCTGGCAACAGCGCAGCGCGCGCTGCGCAGCAGGGAAACGCTTGAGTGTCGAATGGATTCATCATATGAATATTCATGATGAATGGATTCATCATATGAATATTCATATGGATATTCATTTAAATATTCATATGGATATTCATTTTAATATTCATTGGAATATTAATTGATTGCATTTATTATCGTGGTTAAATCGGAACTATATCATGGTTAAAATGCTGTTTGGCAACTTGTTAGAACATGGTACAAAAGGATTCTAGGTCAGAAAAATGTTGTTCATTCAATCAGTTTATTTCAAATAACTTGCCCAGAATAAAGATTTGGATCGAATTTCTTTTTAAGTTCAATAAGTACACTTAAATTAAATCCTGAACTAACCGTCATAGTATACGATTCTTTATTTGACCATAACGCCAATGTTGGATAAACTGAGTAAAACGTGTCCCTGTCTCTACAGAAATAAAAACATTTTATGTATTCTTGTGAACTTTCCAATTATTCTATTAAATGTGGATGGTGATATTGTCCAGGCAGATATTCACACGAGTCCATTGACTCAGCAGATGGGCCTCAGGTCTTCAGGCTTTAGCAGCCACTGCTTGTGAGGCCTGCTGGCTCTGTTGTAGCTGCTGGATCTTGATGTTCATAACCTCGATCACGGCTGGAGAGAGAAGCACAGCACAGCACAGCATGGTGTTAGGGGCATCTAGGCGGGTGGCTGCCTGCTCTAACATACAGAGGGTCACCTGACCCACGGAGGGACACCTGACACATGGAGGGTCACCTGACACACGGAGGGTCACCTGACACACGGAGGGTCAACTGACCGAGGGTCACCTGACACACAGAGGGTCACCTGACGCGTGTCTTTGTGGACCTTCAACAGGGAGGTCTGGACATTCTGCAAGAACTAATTTGGCCTCACTGTTTTGATTGCAAACTACAATTTTTTTCTGGTTAGACAAGCATGATTTCTAGGTTTGGCCGATGAAATACTATTCATTTAAAAAACCTGTACTGCAAATAGGCCAAAGAATTTTATATTTATTTATTTATTTATTTATTTATGTCTTTAAAAGGGCGGTGACTTTGAAGAAGCTGGTTTGACATGAAACTGAAGTAGATGGTAAATGGAATGCATTTATAAAGTGCCTTTCTCACCATTGGCCACTCCAAGTACTTTAGAATATTGCCTAACATCCACCCATTCATGCACTCATTCACACACCGACGCTGGTGTCAGCCATGCAAGGCGACAGCCAGCTCGTCAGGAGCAGGTCGGGTGAGGTGCCTTGCTCAGGGACACCACGACACTCGAGAAGAACGGAAGAGGACTCAAACCCTACCCTGCTTCATGCCGTGCTTCTCCTGTAACGCCGGCTGGATCTTCTCGATCTGCTTTGTGAGGAAGTCTATTTTGCGTTTGAAGAATGCTTTGGAGTCGTCCACATTCTGAAAAGGTAAACCACAAAACGGTTTAACGAGATCCGTACAATCGACACCCTGCTGAACGTTGTACACATAAACAGGGAAAACATCTCGAAAGAACCGTTACCTTCTCCACATAGTATCCTGTCCCCACATCAACGAGAACGTGCTCCACGTCGTTCAGTGTTCCTGGGACATACATCTGGGGAACATCTGTTAAGGACAACCGTACCCCGAGATGGAAACATACATACAGCTTTCACCACCAACTTTAAACTAGTCTGATCAAATGTCAACCGATCACAGTCGGTCCATAAGCTTTTTGCTTCACGGAAATCCTCCCATCTTGGACCAGAGTGTGCAGACGCCCCACCTCTCAATGGTACGACATCAAGAGACCGGACCGGTCCAGATCTGCACAACAGACTGGACCGGTCAAGACTTCCACACCAGACTGGACAAGAGAACCACAACAGACTGGATCTCCACAACAAAAGGATACAGAGCTGGTCAGAGGAACGAGCAGTTCTTTTCCTGTGATTTTATTGAGAAGAGGAAAGAAAGAGAAAGGTTCAGTACGTTTATACAGACTGCAATAATAGTTTTAACCAAGAGAATGGCTGTAAAATGGCTTTTTATGCGGGACACATCATGTCATTTAAGTTTCTACGTAAAATGATGACAGCAGTTCTGCAAGATGTCGAGTCAATCAAACTAATAAATTGCAGACACATCGCTAGTAAAATAGTGTATCACAAGCATTGCTGTGTTACTAGCTCACCTTCATTGCTTTTGTTCAGGACGTTAAGACTATCTTTGGCCTCCACATACTTGGTCTGCACCACTTTGAGTTGACCTATCGATGATGTCAGGAACTCCACCTCCTGGGGAGTAGAAACACGAACAACGAGAATCAAGACAAAGCTTAACATGGATGGAAACATCTACAGAAATGCGTGCAATTGACAGCTGTGGACGATTCCCATCTACAAATGTAAGGACAGGCAGAAGAACGACGAGAGCCCTCTTATCATAACGTTAGAGGGAACATCTATCAGGGGACTGAGGAAACAGACGGGCGTGACTGACAGGCTGCAGCCTTTCTCCTCCAAACACCCCCAACCAACCGAACAAAGCGCCACGGGTAGACCGCACGGACAGATACTGAGAAGATACAGTGTATATGTTGTAAATAAAATCCAGTTACCTGATCAAATTGAGTTTTTAGTCCTTCCAATTGCTGAAGAGAAAGCTCAGTCAGATTGACCGCCATGTTGGAAGCGTGAGGAGGCGAGGCTACCAAACAGGAGCGTGTCCGGGTTAAGCCGAGCGGCGGGGCGGCTGCACGTTGTGCGAGCAGCGCCCCCTCTGGTAGAAAACAATATTTGTTTCTAGAGACAAACGATGCATCCAAAATATGCTTTTAATTTATGCTTTAGCATCAGTATTATGGACTAGAAATAACAATTGTCTACCTGGCAAATCTATTAAACTGTGTACAATGGCTTACAATTCAACTCAACGGCATAACTTGGTATGAACACACTAATGACATGAAATTATGTTCAGTCAAGGTATCATATCTATGCAAGATAACCTCCAGTCATTGATTTACTATTCAGATCCAGATACTGAGGTCCTACACTACAGCAATTACCACAACATATTAAATCCAAGAGAGTGTTTTAATGAACGCAGAACAGCTTTATTCAAAATCCAGAAGTTTTTATTTTACAACACGCATGCTTTAATATTTGAATAACCTGCAATTCCTGAAATAAAAAAGATCCAATAACATAAATACATTGCCATAAATTAGCATTTGAATTGAAAAATAAAATCTGTAAAAGTCGGTTTAGGATTACACAAGAAACAATTTTAGATATTAAAATATAACCAGGATCAGAAAGGTTATTTCAGGTGCATGGGAAGACTTATACCCCACCCTAATACTGCATCAGAGAGGTCGTTAAGGATGCATTGGTAGTATACACACCACCCTAATACTGCATCAGAGAGGTTGTTAAGGATGTATTGGTAGTATACACACCACCCTAATACTGCATCAGAGAGGTCGTTAAGGATGTATTGGTAGTATACACACCACCCTAATACTGCATCAGAGAGGTTGTTAAGGATGTATTGGTAGTATACACACCACCCTAATACTGCATCAGAGAGGTTGTTAAGGATGTATTGGTAGTATACACACCACCCTAATACTGCATCAGAGAGGTTGTTAAGGATGTATTGGTAGTATACACACCACCCTAATACTGCATCAGAGAGGTTGTTAAGGATGTATTGGTAGTATACACACCACCCTAATACTGCATCAGAGAGGTCGTTAAGGATGTATTATTCACCAGCCTAATGCTCCACCAGAGGTTATTTCAGGTGCACTGGGAGCCCGTACACCACTGGCGCCGCCCCGACCAGGTGTCTGAGCTGCGTGGCCTGGCGGGCGGGGCCCATGTAGTCCAGGAGGGGGGCCCCGGACCCTGCCGACAGCCAGGACTCCAGCAGGGCGGTGGTGAAGCGGTCGATGTCCCGGTCCGTGACGTCCCACAGGGTCCCCAACACCAGGGGGCTGCAGGGAGGCGAGGGCCCATGAGCAAGGCACCGCAGACAGGTCAGCAGGAATCATCAGGGTTAAGATCGGAATCAGCGGCCATCATTTCAACAGGCAGTATGCCTCAAACACGTCATAACAGTCCTAGTGAGTCCTGTGTTTCACAGTCCTAGTGAGTCCTGTGTGTACCAGTCCTAGTGAGTCCTGTGTGTACCAGTCCTAGTGAGTCCTGTGTGTATCAGTCCTAGTGAGTCTGTGTGTATCAGTCCTAGTGAGTCTGTGTGTATCAGTCCTAGTGAGTCCTGTGTGTGCCAGTCCTAGTGAGTCTGTGTGTACCAGTCCTAGCGAGTCCTGTGTGTACCAGTCCTAGTGAGTCCTGTGTGTATCAGTCCTAGTGAGACTGTGTGTATCAGTCCTAGTGAGTCCTGTGTGTATCAGTCCTAGTGAGTCCTGTGTGTATCAGTCCTAGTGAGTCTGTGTGTATCAGTCCTAATGAGTCTGTGTGTATCAGTCCTAGTGAAGCTGTGTGGGTGCGGATGGCCGTAGGGTTACCAGCCGGCCGTGAGGTAGTGGAGGATGATGCCCGCTCCCTCCAGGTCACCGCGCACCGCCAGGGCGGCGCTGCTGCAGCCGAACAGGAGGGCCGCCGCCCGCAGGTCCTGCTTCAGGAGGCTCCGTGCATCCAGGTAGCGTACGCCGGCGCCGTGGCCCACGTAGCTGAGGGCACACGGGGAGAGAGAGAGGGCTCAGAGAGGAGAGAGAGGGAGAGGGGGCTCAGAGAGGAAAGAGAGGGAGAGGGGGCTCAGAGAGGAAAGAGAGAGAGAGGGGGCTCAGAGAGGAAAGAGAGAGGGGGCTCAGAGAGGAGAGGAGAGGAGAGGAGAGAGAGAGAGAGAGAGAGAGAGAGAGAGAGAGAGAGAGAGAGAGAGAGAGAGAGAGAGGGCTCAGAGAGGAGAGAGAGCTCAGAGAGGAGAGAGAGAGGGAGCTCAGAGAGGAGAGAGAGAGGGGGCTCAGAGAGGAGAGAGAGGGGGGGCTCAGAGAGGAGAGAGAGGGGGGGCTCAGAGAGGAGAGAGAGAGAGGGGGCTCAGAGAGGAGAGAGAGAGGGAGCTCAGAGAGGAGAGAGAGAGGGGGCTCCGAGAGGAGAGAGAGGGGGCTCAGAGAGGAGAGAGAGAGGTGGCTCAGAGAGGAGAGAGAGAGGGGGCTCAGAGAGGAGAGAGAGAGGGAGCTCAGAGAGGAGAGAGGGAGCTCAGAGAGGAGAGAGGGAGAGGGGGCTCAGAGAGGAGAGAGAGAGGGGGCTCAGAGAGGAGAGAGAGAGGGGGCTCAGAGAGGAGAGAGAGAGAGGGAGCTCAGAGAGGAGAGAGGGAGAGGGGGCTCAGAGAGGAGAGAGAGGGAGAGGGGGCTCAGAGAGGAGAGAGAGAGGGAGAGGGGGCTCAGAGAGGAGAGAGAGAGGGAGGGGGCTCAGAGAGGAGAGAGAGAGGGAGAGGGGGCTCAGAGAGGAGAGAGAGAGGGAGGGGGCTCAGAGAGGAGAGAGAGAGGGAGGGGGCTCAGAGAGGAGGCTCAGAGAGGAGAGAGAGAGGGGGCTCAGAGAGGAGGCTCAAGAGTGTTAGAGAAAGAGGTAGATCAGAGAGCGAGAGAGTTGGCTCAGCACAGGGCCCAGTCACAGAAGGGCCTCCCAGTGGGTGCTTTATCACACGTTCTTCCAGATGACGAGACACAGTCCACATACAAACGTTACTAAACTTTACTTTCATAAATTTCAGATCATAATGAATGTTTTTATAGCTATATGAAATTATAGCCTAGCATCCGTCCAAAAACTCACATGTAGAGATCCTTGGTGGCCACCGCCTCCTGCAGCTGGTCGGAGTCAGGGACAGCGCCACACACGCCCTGCCAGTCGCGCTGACTGTGAGATAAACCACAGGGGGTCAGGGAACAACGGAAGGAGACGTGACCGCTCCGCCAATGTACAGCGTGTCAACAGTCCGGCCCACCGTGGTGAGGGCATCTCCAGGCTCACCTGCTGAACAGGTCTTTGAAGCGGTCCTCCGTGTTGCTCAGGTTGGCGTCGGGGTTCAGCACGTAGAACACCTGCTTGGGGTCCACCCCCTGCTCCAGGATGCACCGAGGGTCCCACTGTGGGGGGGGGGGGGGGGGGAAGAGAGCGTGGCATGACAAGGATCTGGAACGCTCCAGACCAAACAGCAAGGCATCTTGGGTAGGTTCGGTCAGGGCTCACCTCTCTCTGAAGGCAGGCTCCCAGCAGGGAGTGTAGAGATGGCATCCTCGTCACCGAGCGAGGCCTCAGGCACAGCATGCACTCCCACGGTAGTTTCTGGAGGTGCTGGAAGAGTGAGGAGATGGTGGTCATTGTCACCGCCTCAACTCCCCTCCGTACAGACCGTCGTGTGAAGAGCCCTGTGGGGGATGGGCGGAGAGGGGGGGGGGGACCCTCACCTTGTCAAGGATGAGAACCACGTGACCCTTGGGTTCCGCCCGGGACGCCAGGCGGTAGACGGCGTCCTTGAGGACCTCGTCACAGCTGCCGTCCCAGGCGGAGGACAGGCCCTGGGAGAAGAGCTGCAGGTCTTCAGGACTCAGCAGAGGAGCTGCGGAGAGAAACACCTAGAACACAGAACCCCAGGGGGGAGGAGCATAGCATTAGAACAAACACCTAGAACACAGCCCCATGGCGGAGGAGCATATCATTAGAACAAACACCTAGAACCTAGCCACATGACGCACAATTAGGCCTGGGTGATTAATCTAATTTTGATTGCGATTTCGATTTTAGCGTCAAACGATCAGAAAACTAATATAATCAAATCTTCTTTATTTTTTTTTTATTAAATGTTTGATAGAAAGTGCAGCTGGATTTGAACATTTTCTTTTGGACCATTTTGTGTCTTTTTTTAAGGATCAAGGTTCTCAGCTACAAAGTTTTTATTGGGAGAGGCATGCTGAATAAACACATGTTTTCAAGCTCAAAAATAATAGTTTGAAAAATCATGATATTAGTATTGAGCAAAATAATCGTAATTATGATTTTTTTTCCATAATCGAGCAGCCCTACTCATAATCCATTAGAACAAACACCTAGAACACAGCCCCATCTTCCTGAAAACGTGAAGTTCTCCAACAAGACATTGCTAGCCGTCGACTACACTCTTCTTTATGCATCTTTTTCTGGATGTGTTTTGTGTTCTCATATATACAACAACCCTTCAAGGGCTCTACTTAATACACTAAAATAAATCGTATTATAAACGAGTTAAGCGATCATCTTTCATTCATGACTTCTCCTCCCATCAGTGGGTCGATGTGAAGGCCTCTGAACAGACAGACAGACAGACAGACAGACGTGTCCTACCATCAGCATGTCCTCGCTGGCCACCAGACCTCTGGCCGCCATCACGGCCTGCAGCCGCCGGACCTGGACCGACAGCTCCGGGTCGGAGGTGAGCGGGAGCAGCATGCTCCTCCAGCAGCCCAGCAACGCCTCCATGCTCTTCAAGACCCGCTACCGAGAAGAACAACAAGGCATTCTGACCCGGCTCCTCACCAAAACATACACCCTCACATGTAGTTCCTCTAACGGCCATTAGGCGGTTCACAGCAGGGACCAACATGTAGTACCTCCGTTATCTAAAGTCCCAGAGCCAAGACGCACACAGAGAGAAAAAGCCAGAGTGAGATAGTGCGAGAGTGGGAGAGAGAGTGAGAGCATGAGTGTGTGAGAGTGAAAGAGAGTGTGAGAGAGTGTGAGCATGAGTGTGTGAGAGTGAAAGAGTACGAGAGTGAGAGTGTGAGCATGAGTGTGTGAGAGTGAAAGAGAGTGTGAGAGTGTGAGCATGAGAGTGTGAGAGAGTGAAAGTGAGAACATGAGAGTGAGGGTGAGAGTGTGAGAGAGTGAGAGCAAGAGAACGTGAGGGCGGGTGAGAGTGAGAGTTTGAGAGTGTGAGAGAGTGAGAGTGTGCGTACTTTGAGCCGTGCGTCCAGCCCCCGGCGGCCCTCCCACCAGCGGTTCTTCTCTGAGAACCAGCTGACGACCTTCTGCTCCGCATGGATGCGGTCCATCTCCTGGACCAGCCCGCTGACGCCCTGCTGCAGGGAGAAGGGTCATTATGGGACCTGCATCCTAACAAACCCTCAGTACCGGCCCGGGCCCTGCTGGAGGACGCTGGGGCGGCATGTGGCTCAGGGGTTGGCCGGAAACCGGTCGGTTGCTAGTTCGATCGCCGGCTCGAGTGTCGAGGTGTCCCTGAGCGAGACACCTCACCCTAACTGCTCCTGACGAGCTGGCTATCTCCTTGCATGGTTGACACCGCCGTCGGTGGGTGAATGAATGGGTGAATACGCTGTTTAAATGCAGTCTATTTTCCATGTTCTCTCCAACATTTCTTAGGGTCTTAAACACGGTCACGTTGCCGTGGCTACGCCCCTGAGAGCTTCCTCACCTGCGGGCCGGAGGAGGGGATGTGGACAGTGATGGGGGCGGCGCCTCTCTCCAGACGGGTCAGCAGCAGGCTCTCTCCCACCTCCCCGGGCCGCACCCCGACCAGGGACAGCACACACACCGTCAGCCCTGACCCGGGGGGGGGGGGGGGGGGACGAGAACGTTTAGAAGAGGAGCCAACAAGCACGCAGCTTTAGCGTGACCAGGGACGATATTTACAGTTACATTTAGCAGACGCTTTTCTCCAAAGCTACTTACAATAAGTACATTTGTCAGAAGAAAAGAGAATGAACAATATATTGCCGTCGGTACAGTAAGGATGTTCATAGAACCAAGTGCCAAGCAATAACAGTCGCTAGGTTAGCCGATTCCCTGTATACAACAAAGACCATGCTAAGATGCTACACAATGCTAAGAACTATTTTTAAATGCAAGGACGTACACACAACCCCCCCCCACACACACACACACTATGGTCATAAGCAAGACTGGACCAACGGAGAGCGATCCCATCACACAGCGTGTCCGTTCACCTGAGGGCAGGCGTTCCACCTGCTGCAGGAAGTCCTGGCTCTGCTGCCGGGGGAAGGTCTCAGGACAGGCGGCCGGGAAGCCGAAGAGCTGCTCCAGCTGCTCCAGCCTGCCCTCTAGAGGCGGCTCCAGGCTCTCCTCCAGGCGAAGAGACGCCAGCCGCTCCGTCAGCTCGTTGGAGCCCTTCTTCAGTTTCCTGATTCCGACGAGACGACGCCATTATCAGAACTCAGACGGCGAACTCCGATAGCGAAATACACATCGGAGCGGACTAACGATGATTAAAGTTGTCGCGAGTTTGACGTCGGACTCTATTGGAAATTGCCAGTGTTTTAGTAAATTATCTCAATGTATTGTATCACTATTGCCCTTAGTATTGAACTTGTTTTTTGTCTTGGAGCTGTGTACTGCTGTGCATCTTGGCCAGGTCACTCTTGTAAAAGAGAGTTTAATCTCAATGAGACTAACCTGGTTAAATAAATTAATAATAATTATAACGATTGAGCGGAGGCGCTGAGGGGCCTTACTTGAGGCGGGAGGCGAGGTGCCTCAGCGTGTGGTGGCGGTGGGCCACGCCCAGGGAGTGCGTGTGGAGCATGGCGGCGGCGGGGGCGTCCAGCTGGCCCAGGCTCAGGGCCAGGAGGCCACACAGGGCGGGGTACAGGCCCGGGGAGGGGAGGTGCTGCAGGGACAGCCAGGCGGTGCGCAGCAGAGACTGGACGCTCTCCAAGGAGAGGTCCTCTATTATTCAACATGGAGACAGAAGGAGGGAGACGGTTAGGGAGGCTTTCACCCCGACTTCATCTTGACCCATTTAAAACTCTTTTGGGGGACCTTTGACATTTACATTTAGGGTATTTATTTACATTTAGGGCTTTTATCCAAAAGGGATAAAACAATTTACTTACAATTTCTCAGAAAAAAACAATATGGCCGTCGGTACAGTAAGGATATTCATAGAACCAAGTGCCAAGCACTAACAATTGATAGGTTAACCACATCCAGTATATAATAATAATATAACAACATAAAATAATAATTAATATGATATCAGATGGTGTGGAGCTGACACTTGGACTGATGGGAGGATCTTCACCTGGCAGGGCGTCTGAAGGAGCCAGGTTGGCCGGTAGACCTCCCATCAGAGGCCCTGGTCGGCTGAGCAACGTGGACCGACTGACCCTCTCCAGGTCCCCACACCGGTCCCTCCGGAGGACCTCAAGGTCTGCGTCTGCACAGCCGGGGCAGAGTGGGTTGTGAATGAAGAATGATACAGACATGGTGGATATGAACGAGTGAAACCTAATTGTTTTGAAAGAGTCCATGTCGCTGGACCTCAACAGGTCTCTGAGTGGCAGGAGACATTCTGAAGGCAGGAGACCATCTGAAGGCAGAAGACCATCTGAAGGCAGAAGACCATCTGAAGGCAGAAGACCTTCTGATAACAGAAGACCTTCTGAGGGCACAAGACCTTCTGAAGGCCGAAGACCTTCTGAAAGCAGAAGACCTTCTGAAAGCAGAAGACCTTCCGACGGCAACGTGTGGGTTCCCTACTTGCGGCGGCGTTGTCCTCGGCGTCAGACCCCCGGAGGACCTCCATGCTGAGGTCCAGCCCCGCTGCGGCCATCTCCTCCTCGATGGTCCTCATCTTCTCCGGCTCGCCCTCGGCGCCCCCGGCCAGCGGCCTCCTGCCTCGTCTGGGCCGGGCCGCCTCGTCCTCAGAAGAGGACGGAGGCTGAGGCTGAGCGGTGGTCTTCTTCCTGCCGGGCCTCTTGACGGGGGCCTCCAGCAGGGGCGTCTCAGGGGCCGCTCTGGGGCCCCGCCCTGCCGCCTTGCTGGCCGCGGCGGTAGCGCGCTTCTTGGGCACCGCGGCCTTCGCCTTGGGCTCCACCTCCTCGGCGTCACTCTCGTCACTGAAGTCCACCTGCGGAAGAAGACGGTGTTCAGAGGAAGGGGCCGAAGGGAACGCGGACCGGAGAACCTAACTGAAGTCACGGTTTACCTTGAAGCGGGACTTCTTTGTGCGTCTGGGCGCGCCGGGGACCGGCTGAGGCTTCTCTTGATCCGGAGACCCTTCCTCGTACACTTGGAACGGCGTTCGAGTAGAGGCCCTGGCCGGTCCCCTGGGGGCCCCGGCACGGGGCCTGGGGACCGGGGTACAGACCACGGTGGGGACCTCCGTGTCAAAGGCGAAAGAGCTGAGCTCCTTCCCCGCGGGTCTGGCTCTCGACGGTCTGACGGCAGCTGGAGTTTTGGGGAGCAGACACTTGGCTCTGGAAGAGGAGCTGGACACCTTGACGCTAGGGAGCAGAGCGCTGGTCTTCTTTGGCTCCTTCGTCTTCGTAGGAAGCGCAGAGTCTTTAGGGGTACTGACGGGGTCCTTAGGCTTCTTCAGGCCTTCTGGAGGCGGGGTCGACGGTCTCAGTGCGGACCTCTTTGTGTCTCTGGGCGGATTCCAGGTCCATGCACTAGAGAAGAGCTCTTCTGGGCTGCAGTTCCTCTTCCCAGCCAGGGTGAGAAGGGACGCCATGGCCTTGGTGGCCATCAGCCCGGCCCTCGCCGGCCTCAGCACGGGGGAGGGATTCACACTGACAAAGGCGAGGCCGGCCTCCATGACGTCCCACACGTCCTGGACCGGGTCCAGCCGGGGCCCGAGGCCGGCCAGGGCCATGCTGAGGTAGGTGCGACCGACCACGTCCAGCATCAGGCCGGGCTCCGCGGGGCCCGCAGAGGGGAACAGCGCGGCCAGCTGGGCCGAGAGCTTCTCCGTGACGCTCCGGCAGCGGCTGAGCGCGGTGCGGTGCAGGATCCGGCTGACGCGCCCGTCGCTGGGCTCCAGCAGGAGGGCCAGGTCGGCCTGGGCGACGGCCCAGCGCGCCGTGACGCGCCCCAGGCTGGGCGTGCCGCAGCAGGGGCAGCGGCAGCCCGCCGCGTGGGCCAGGGAGGAGAGCCAGCGGCGGGGCTGGGCCTTCAGGGGCGGGGAGCTGCCCTGGTCCTGCTCCGCGGTCTCCTTGGTGAACCACCGGGTGCTGAGGAGCCCGCTGTAGTCCTCGTCCGGGCTCGGGATCGGGGCCGGGGCCTTGGCGGCCGGGCGGCCCTTCCTGGGTTTGATCTTCACATCCATCTTCTGCTCGGGGGGGGCGACGTCTAGAGGACGGGAAGACACACCTCATGAACACCTGAACCCATGAACACCTGAACCCATGACCACCTGAACCGAAGGGGAACCCCCCCTGACTCTCAGCATCTGGCCACTCACCCATACAGAGCTCCAGAAGGTTCTTCACTCTGTCCAGGTCGAACACACTCTGCTCCTGCTCGCCCTTCATCATCTCCAGCTCCGCCTTCACCACCAGGAGCTCCGCGCAGCTGAACCGCACAAACAGTCACGGTGACAAACACAAACCAGAAGAAACGTATAAAAGAAACATGCTTATCAATTGTTTTTCTTCATTTTTGAAAAAAAAAAACAAAGAGGGACCAAAGCCTGGTTTCAAAAATTGCAGGAGCCATTAAACAGCTTTAGTGCGAGAGTCCAGGCCTACGTACTGGCTGACGGCCTGCAGCTTGGCGGACATCTCCAGGGCCTCCAGGAGCAGCAGCTTGGCGTCGTGCACGGACCCGCTCCGGCTCCTCACCTCCACCATCTTCAGCGAGCAGCCCTGCAGCTCGGAGAGCACCAGCCACTTCAGGGACAGGTTCTCCCCTGCTCCCGGAGGAACACAGAGACAATTAAATTTAGGGCGGAGTCAAGCATGCAGGGCGACAGCCAGCTCGTCCGAAGCAGTCAGGGTGAGGTGCCTTGCTCGGGGACACCTCAACACTCACAGCCAGGGATGGACCTAGCAAACCACCGGTTACAAGTCAGTCGCTCTACCGCCTAAGCTAAGCCGACCCCGGAGACACACAGAGGCTGGGTGTGAGAGAGACGGGCGGGTACCTGTCTCGGCCCCTGTGACCCTGGGCCCAGCCCGGTACCCGTCTCGGCCCCCGTGACCCTGGGCCCAGCCCGGTACCCGTCTCGGCCCCCGTGACCCTGGGCCCAGCCCGGTACCTGCCTTGGTCTACGAAGCGTGTTTCCGAGGTGCCGCTGATGCTCATGTACAGCCCGTTCCCCACCAGGGTCACCAGCAGGCTGGCCAGCAGCTTCAGCGCTCCGTGCATCGCCGTGTCGGCGCTCTTGAACCCTGAAACACAAACGACCAGCAGCCAATGAGAGTGCAGCTGTGTGTTTGGTGGTGGTTTGGCGTGTCTGAGCGGTGGTTGGGCGGGCTGGCGGCTGAAGGCGGGGGGGGGGCCCCACCATGCTGGTGGATCTGCTGCCGCAGGGCGGCGGGCAGGGACTCCGGCGTCCAGGCCCAGGTAGGAGCTGCAGGCCTGGAGCGCCTGGGCCCGCAGCAGGTACCAGCTCTTGGATTGCCTCTGCTCGTTCACCTCCTGGAGCACCTCACACAGGAAGGGCACGCCGCGCTCCACCTGCAGAGAGCCCCCGGGCGCATGATGGGGTTAACATCCCCACTAACATCCCCAAAGAGCATCACCCAGCCACATGTTGGGGTCAACACCTCCAGAGACACTCTAGACACAGAGCAATAGTTTTTGTATTGTTCTGATAAACAAATAAAAACAACTATTTTAATTACTATGGCTATTGGCAACAGATGTAAACAGTATTTTTGCCTCATGTTTCAACAACACAAATCTATTCAATCCGTTTCCTGTCAACACCTAACGAGCTTAAGGCCTCATTAGCGCCGTGGGAGAGAGGACAGGACAGTCCCAGGCTGTCGGTGGTGAACTCACCTGTCCTGCACTGTAGCAGCACTGGGCCCTGAGCAGGACAGCGTACAGCGCCAGGGGACAGGGCTCTTCAGGAGGGCCCTCGGAGCTCAGGTACGGCTCCGCCTCCCCCAGCAGACCCTGAACCAGAACAGTCATATGTTGGCGTGGATGAACCACAGCAGGTGGGTTTTGAGAAGCACGCGAGAACACGGTAGGTCACAGCGCTGATCGTCTGTTAACCACGTTAACAGATTAAGTAAAACTGGGACACAAGTCCCATACGCGAAGGGCCTCCTTGTACACGTTGGGATAACAGGGTTAATGTGAAAGTACGTTTTTCGTTTTTCAGGTGAAAGGAATGGAAACCAGTTCGTCCCCACGGCGACCGACCTCGGCCAGTTCAGGACAGCCCAGGTCCAGCAGGAGGCGGGCCGAGTGGCACAGCGACCCGGCGCATCCTTTAGCGTCGTCAAGGCGACGGGCCAGGTCCAAGGAGAGCTGGTAGGCTTCCAGAGCCTTCAGCGGCTGGTGACAGAGAGGAACACACACAGTTTGGGTGCTGGGTGAAGACCTCTCATGCACAGGTGCTTTACTGGTTAGGGAGGGTCTTGTGTTCTGGTGCTGTGCTGGTTAAGGAGGGTCTTGTGTTCTGGTTCTGTACTGGTTAAGGTGGGTCTTTGGTTGTCGTGCTGTACTGGTTAGGGTGGGTCTTGAGGTGCTGTACTGGTTAGGGTGTTCTGTTGCTTTACTGGATAGGGTGGGTCTCTACCTTCCCCATGAGTCGGAAGAGGGCGGCGGTCAGACTGATGGAGCTGTAGCTCTGCTTGGGACAGCGGAGCTCTGACAGGACATTGCTCTGCAGGAGAGAAGACCAGATGTCCAGTGCTCTCTCCAAGGGCTGGCAGAACTCTGAGGGAAACAATCAGCACATGGTCGGATCAATAGACGACCACATACTGCAGAGGAGAACCAGTACATCTTCCACTGACTCTCAAGAAGAAGAGGACCAATGTCAGCCTCAACACGGTTTTGACTATGAAGGAGGTCTCCTACTGCTTTCTGCTGCCAGGTCGAAGAACAGGCCCTCGTAGACCAGGCTGCTGTCCTGGGTCTTCTGCTTGTCCTCGTAGTCCATGTCGTTGGTCGTGGGATTGGCCACACACTGGGTCTTATCTCGCAGTTCCTGCCGTTTCTTGTCCTTTTCGATGGCCTAAACCAATCAGACGGACAGGATGAAACCACGTAAACATCGGTGCTTCTGGACAAAGTGTAGCATTCGAATTTAACGTCTGCCAAGGATTTGGATCTCGGAGACATCTCAGAGCGAGACCCGGTCGCCCCTACCGTCTGCAGGTTCTTCTCCAGGGTGCAGATGTAGAGCCACAGCAGGACCTGGGCTTTGTCGTCCTTCAACCGCGCCGCGTTGTCAGCCGTCTCTGGCTCCTCCTCCAGCAACCGCAAAGCCTCATGGGTAAAGTCCACCGCCAGGCTGCGCAGGACACATGCATACAGTTGTTTCGATACTGATGCAAGTATCAGAAGTACTGCAATTTTGCTTACGCTAAACTACAAGAATACAAAAGGATTTATTACTACCGTAATTTTTGGACTATAAGCCGCGCCTTTTTTCCCATTTTTCGATTCTGCGGCTTATATAATGGTGCGGCTAATCTATGGATTTTTACAGCTAACGGCCACTCGGAAAATTAGTATTCGTAGCTTAAATCAGTTATCGGAGCTTCGTTGTTTTTTTTCCACGTACGTGACGTTACCAGAGCGAGGGAGGCAAACTATAAGCGTCAGCGACACCAAGCAGAGAAGCGAGAGAGGTGGAGGGAGAATAGATACCTTGTTTCCCTTTACTTTATAACACAACATTAGCGGGATCTCGGGAGGAAAAGTAATACTTAGCGAAATGCTAACCGTAGCTCAGTTGTTTGTTTACGTTCGCTTTACAGCGCCGCGCCAATCAACTGTGACTGGCTTGCTGCAGAGCGGAGCGTCTTGGGAATACCCGGACAATATAATGGATATAATATGGACACATAAGACAATCAATATTCAGTATTTGTTATGGATTTATTTTACAAATTCCCTGAAAAGATACACGTTCCAGGATGAATTGAGGACAGCTGATTTGGAACGGAACAACAGCTGTTCGCTTTCAAGGGGAAAAACGAAGGAACTTCAACCTACTTAGTCCTACTAATTAATGTTCAAAAGCTATTAAATCTTCAACAAAATATGCAGATACTGTCAAAATCGGTTCCAGGGAGCATATAGGGATTATTAATGTTGTTTTTAATGGTGTTTTTTTCTGGAACGAGTATTCAAATATTCGCTGGGAAAAACCAACGAGTATTCGAAGCCTGAAAAATGGCTTTCGGGCCAGCCCTAATGGTAATTAGACATTAAAACACCTGCGGTTTATAGTCCAGAGCAGCTTATATATGTACACATCATTCAATTCAGCTGCTGCGGCTTATACTCCGGTGCGCCTTATAGTGCGGAAAATACGGTATTATAAATGTAAATGATCTAGTGCACTGACTATACACTGCCGTCAACGTATGAGAACCATCCTACCAGTCTGTCTGCTCCTTGAAGTCCTGGAAGCACACGACGCGGGCCATCTCCCCCAGGTACACGGCCCGCAGGTGGGGGTGGGCGCTGTCCTCGTGGCAGAGCTCCAGCAGGTCACACAGGGTGTTGTAGCGCTCCTGGCTGGTGTCGGCCGGCAGCTCTCTGTAGGCCCGCAGCTCCTCCGTCAGCAGGCCCAGCAGGACGTCCTCGTCGGGGAGGTCGGGCCCGAAGCCGTCGCGAAGAGTCCTGGACCGAGGGCGGGAGAGACGCATCAGGGCCCTGGTTATTCACTCGTTAAGAGGAACGGTAAATGGACTGCGTTTATTGCAGCGCCTTTCCAACCACTGCCCACTCAAAGTGCTTTACAAATATTGCCTAACGTTCAGCCATTCACGCACACACCAGTGCATGACAGTGGAGTCAACCACGCAAGCAGGAGCAGTCAGAGTGAGGCGTCTTGCTCAGGGACACCTCGACACAGGAGGAGCCGGGGATCGAACTAGCAACCTTCCGGGTATCAGCCAACCTTTTCTACCTCCTGAGCCGCATACCACCCCCCTACTTTCTTAAATTAAATTAAAGCTAGGGTAGGCATTTTATTTTAGAAGCATTTTTTCCTCATGCATCCCGACAGCCACCAATCAATCACACGCTGGCTAAATGCACCCGGTATCTGGGCGGTCGCAGGCCGTCATAGGCTGACAGAAGCGCCTACCTGAGGCGGAGGTCCTCCTCTCCCGCACGGGCCGCTTCCGCCTTGGTGCGGACCCACAGCGAGACGGGCTCCGCCATCTGGGCCAGCACGGCGGGCCCCAGGGCCTTCAGCCACACCATGACCCAGTCCAGCGCTCGCTCCAGGCGCCCACAGCGCCGGGAGCTCTGCACGGCCAGCCTGAAGGGCAGGCTGAACTACAGACGCACACAGGGGACCACGGGAACATCAGAGAGTGCAGCATCATTCAGGGGCACTACTTCACCATGTGGTCATGTAGGCAGCAGAATTGTCCTTCAAACTATCGAGCTCAATAACTTTAACTAACAAGATGAACACTAAAAAAAGACACAAAAGACTCAAGGCTCATTTGAGTCTGCATAGCCTCCCCCCTCTTACGCAGTTATAGTATGTTATAGGTCCTTGCACTAAAAAATAGTACCTAGCCTTGTGTAGCATCTTAGCTCCATCTTTCTATGAACATCCTTACTGTACCAACAGCGATATATTATTTCTCTTTCTTCTGACAAATGTACTTATTGCAAGTTGCTTTGGATAAAAGCGACAGCAAAATTCCCTCAATAACATCATTATGAACTACAGATGCCGTCACCACAACGACAGAGCAGGGCTCCTGGGAGGGTAAAGCACTCTGACCAACTCACTGCGTTCATGGACAGAGCTGCAGGGCTGTTCTTGCGCAGCTCCTGGCACAAGATCTCCACCAGCGTGAAGGCCTGCTCGTACAACCGGCGGTTGTGGAGCCCACACACCAGTTTGCTCACGTCCGTCACTGAAGCACAAACACATGCACACGAGTGTAAACACGTGACCACAGGCAAGTCAACGTCAGTCACTTACTGGTCCCCGATTACTGCCCGCCCTGGGAGCCTTGAGACGAACCCACCCACCGTGAGGTGAACCAGGACTTCTGGAACCCACCTGCTTTGACGTAAAGGTCCTGGTTGGTCACCTTGCGTAGCTCCAGCATCAGTCGCCCTGTCGCAGCCTGACAGTACAGCAGCACTCTGTCCAGGGCCTCTCCCTCCTCCAGCTGGCAGACGCATGACACAGAGGAGCAGCACATACTTAATATCAGCCATGGTGACAGGTTCACCACAACCAAACACAGAAGAGCAATACATGTTTAACATCAACCAGTGCCTTGCTACAGCAGACACATCCATACACACAGTAGCAACAGCAGACACTCGTATTAATATCAACCGCGGTTACTTCACATGATCCGACCTCGGGCTGCCGGCTCACCTGTGAGTCCAGCAAGCTGTCGTAGGCAAACAGGAAGCCGTGACACATGCTGAAGCAGAGCGCCTGCTGCATTCCCTTCTGCTCCGTCTGGGACGCCTCGTTCTGGGACAGGGGACGACACAGCGGACAGCTGAGCAAACATTCAAATCAGTCACTCACAATTATGAATGGACTTACATACAGCTCTTCTGAGCAGTTTCCCCCAGTGTGCACTCCACTTAGTTAACGAGATGATCATGTCAGCTTCAGCCAGGACATTGAGGACACCCACCTTCTGCAGTGCTTTGATGATGAGCTCCTGGTGCTCCTCAAGGAAGGAGAACCAGGCCAGGAGCACGGGGGCAGGGAGCTTGCTGCAGTGCCCGGCCTCCACAGCCCAAAACACCAGACCGCAGCCCTCCAGGACGGCCTGGGTCTGCTGGGGCTCCTGGGGGCCCGAGAGAGACCTCAGGGCCCGGGCACATTCTGTGAACGCCTTGCCTCTCTCCTCGGCGAGGTCTTTAGCAGCATGAACCTTTACAGCCCATCTAGCGAGCGCCAGGGGCAGCAGGCGGGGCCGGCAGTCGGCACAGCACCCGACCCCGCCCTCCACCTCGTCCAACAGACCGGACACAAGTGGCGAGCAGCCGGCCTTGCAGAGCAGCTTAGTGGCGGCGAGGACCACCTTGGAGAGAGCGGGTAGGCTGGTGTGCCCCATGAACTCCCCACTCCCACACTGACCGCTGCGCCAACAGCCATGGAAGAAAGACAGTGTTTCTCGGAGAACGAAGGAGCCGTCGTCGGTGGTCAGTGTTCCACGGGCCTTTTGAAACGTGGCGAAGGCGTCTTCTGCGCCTTTGGAGCAGGAAAGGGGCGCCGTGCCGCTGCTATCCAAGAGGAGCAGGAACTGCAGAGCTTGCATTTGGCCGTTCAGCCTGTCTTTGGGATTCAGCGTAGTGTCGTCTTTGGCTGCGGCGAGTCCATTCCATAAAACAGCAAAACAGGTGCGCACCAAACCAGTGTAGTCTTCAGTCTGAAACAAAGAGAGATCAGGTGTGACAGGGAATATACATTACATTTAGGACACATTAACCTTTAGCTAACGCTTTTATCCAAAGCGACTGTAACAGTTCATGCACAAATTCACACACCGACGGCGGAATCAACCAGCCAGCTCGTCGGGAGCAGTAAGGGTGAGTTGTCAGGTCTCAGGGACACCTCAACACACAGCTAGAAGGAGCCGGGGATCGATCTAGCAACCTTCCATTTGCAAGTCAACCCGCTCCACCTCCTTGGCAAGCGGACCCGGAATATTAATGCACTCATACATCCTATCGAACTATTATTTGAGACAGACACGTACTTGTTGCGGTGGAAGAAGCCTGCTGCGAAGCAGACCCCCCAGGTGACTACACGGACCCTGTGCTCCCAGAGAGCTGAGCTTCTTCACGATGTGGAAGACGATCTTCTCCATGTACAGAGGGCTTCTCTGAGCCATGTTGGCGCCAGATGCATCATACCCACAGAGAGCCGCCTCCACCAGCCGGACAAGGCTGCTGATGTGCTCCAGGCAAGGGGGTCCCACCCCAAGCTGATGATTACAGGCTCTGATGATCCGGTCACAGATGGTGCGACCTTGGGTCCCCGCTCCGCCTCGGACATAACTCTGTCATGTGACCCGAAAACAGATGAAGTCGTACATTATTAACGCCAGACGTGACGAGGGGTCATCAGAAAGTACAGTAAGGGTTACAGTAGGACTAGGTCTCCCTTCTTAACAGGACATCGACTGGCTCATAGGACCACACTGCAGACAGACAGTCAACACGGCAGACAGACAGAACGACAACACTGCAGATAAACAGACAGAGAGAAAACACTGCAAACAGACAACACTGCAGACGGAGACAGAACGACAACATTGCAGACCGACAACACTGCAGACAGACAGACGGAGTTCCGCTGTTCTGAACTCACCTCGACTTCTTCGACCAAGAGCCTAGTCTCTGTGGAAGAGGCGGTCCGCCGCATGTATTCATCGGCCGTCAAACACTTCATTTCCCCAGCTACAAGGCAACGATGGTAGAGAGGTAAATACAAGCTTGGCTGACAGCTCACGTTATGGGATCATGTACCGTGAAACACATCAGCGGTGTCTCGAGCGTTACGGGAACACCAAACTAACAAACTACATTTTTGTCTTACCGTTAGGGACGCTATTAGAATAATCTTCTTGATGAAACCCAAATAAAGTTCCAACCGCTTTATTTTCTACTTGGTTTGCTCGTTTTCATGTACAAGTGTTCGATTTTCAAACTGTTAAAAGCATGCGACGCGTCTCCCCGCGCAGAGGATTTGAAAGCCGTTTTCAAACCAATCTTCTTGGACTTCCGCTATAAGCCGGATGTGTATAGCTTCTGGGTAATGTAGTTCTTTACGGAGATAAGATGTATGGGGATCGTCAACATTTGTGGCAAAAATGTGTGTGTCGGCTTGAGGTTGTACTCTAGACTCGTGCGTGTTTGAGATACAAATGACGACAAACAAATGTTTGAATAGTATTCTCATTAAAAAAATAAAACCAAAATATGGTCTCAACCTAATGTTGAATTCCAACATAAATAATTTACAAATCTATTATTTGACATTTATTTTTATTGTTGGTGTTTTTTAATGGCTTTAATTGTGGTTCGAGTTATTCAGCACATCACACATTATTAGTTATAAAAACTTGGAGCCGGACAAGAAGAAGTCACCTACAATTTTATTGTCAAAAATAAAATGTATATTACATAGCCTACTAATATGAATCTGTCTAACGTATTGAGTGAGACAACTGCTCGCTGGATTGAATCACTCATCATGCATATACAATGACGAGTGCAAAATAAAATGTATATTACATAGCCTACCAATATGAATCTGACTAGTTTACAAATACATATGAAAAACTGAATCGTCAGAAAGAAAACCTAAATGTAAAACAAAATGTAATATAGAAAAATCATATATATAAATATATATATATCAAAACAGTGAATTGTTTGAAAATGTTGCAGAGTGTATGGAGTGAGAGAACAGCTCGCTGGGTTGAATGATCACTCATCATCCATATGCAGGGGATTCATCACAGTGGTGGTGGCACCTTTGAACAAGGGATTGCGAGTCTGAAACAAAGAATTATAATACAGGTTAGGGTTCTTAAAGACACTCACCGGATGACATGAGGGGATCGGACAGAGACAGGTGATGAGACAGACAGGTGATCACACATGGAAGGGTGTTCAGACACATAGAGGTGATCAGACAGACAGGTGATAACACGAAGACAGGTGATCAGACACAAAAAGCTGATCAGACAGACAGGTGATCATACAAACAGGTGATAACACACAGACAGGTGATCAGACACAAACAGCTGATCAGACAGACAGGTGATCAGCTGATCAGACATACAGGTGATTAGACAAACAGGTGATCAGACAAACAGATGATCAGACATGGAAGGGTGTTCAGACACATACAGGTGATCAGACAGACAGGTGATAACACACAGACAGGTGATCAGACACAAACAGCTGATCAGACAGACAGATGATCATACAAACAGGTGATCAGACAGAGACAGGTGATCAGGCACAAACAGCTGATCAGACATACAGGTGATCAGACAAACAGGTGATCAGACAGACAGGTGATCAGACAGACAGGTGATCAGACGGACAGATGATCAGACACAAACAGATGATCAGATAAACAGGTGATCAGACAAACAGGTGATCAGACAAACAGGTGATGAGACACAAACAGGAGCATAATGGCAGCATAACGTTGTGCCTCACCTCCTTCCAGTTGGTCTGCTGCTGGGATGCGACGAAGCTTTGGTACTCCCGGCGGTAACTGAGCTCGAGAAGCAGGCGGCTGATCACGATGATCAACAGGCCGATGAAGAGGATTCCCGACACGGAGCTCCCGATGATCACCCAAGTCTTGTCAATAGAACCTGGTCCAAGGAGGATATCATTGATCAATCACACAACACCCAGCTCAATGTGTCACATGTGGAGCTTACAGAACGTGTGTGAGCCTCACAATCTGCCCATGATAAGAACAGCTTGGATACTTATATTATTTTAGTTTATGTTCAGAGTATTATGTTCAGAGTTCACCCAAACTCTGCATAGCCTCCCCCTTACCACTCTTACACACTTATTTTCTACGTCCATGCACTTAAAAATAAATTAAAAGTTAGCATTGCTCACTGGGCATTTCGGCGTAGCGGAGGTGGACGATGCCCTGGGGAGTCAGCGTCACGTCGTACAGGAAGGACTGGAAGCTGCAGTAGGCGTCCCGAAGCGTCTTCTTATGGCTCAACACCGCCCCCTCACAGGGGACCCCACAGGCCTCAGCGACCTCTTCCTTCTTGTGTTTGGAAAGGCACGTCACACACTTCCTGCAGACCAAGAGAGGCACCAAGACTAGTCAGTCGGCGCAGGGCTGCAGTCGTCCCGATTCCACCGCAACACCTTTAACCCTTATAATGGTTTGCACTGAAAACCGGGACGATTGGAAGCTTTCCTTCTTTAGTTTCTATCCACACTCACTCGTATTTGGTGCAGTTGTTGGGAATGTGGGAGCAGTGGTCCCCGTCAAACCCGCCCTTGCAGACGCATCTGTTGCAGAGACATTCCCCGCTGCCGCTACAGGGTCTGCCTGCCGTCTGGCACCGGTCGGTGTGCGTGGAGCAGTCGCAGGCCTCCCCTCCGTAAGCGCCCGAGCAGTTACACTTCCCACAAACACACTTCCCGTTTCCTGAGGAACACAATGTGGCGTGCATGTATTCACCGCGATGGACACAGCGTATTTATGCATACTTCCTGTGCGTTCGGAGTTGTGCATTAATGTTCTTGTTGTCTGACTCATGGTCAGGGCTTCCCTACCGCCACACAGCTGCTGGTTGCTTTTTGCGCAGTTGCTGTCGTCACACTCGCAGAATTGTCCGCTGAAGCTTCGCTGGCACGCACACTTGCCACACTCGCAGCTGCCGTGGCCACTGCACAGCTGAGAGGACCCGCCATGACGGCACTTCTCGTCGAGAGAGACATGGTCCTCACTCTGCTGGCAGTCACACGCCTGGCCCAGGAAGCCCGGGTCGCAGCTGAGGATCACACGGCACACTGGTGAACACGGGAACGCGCGCACCAACAACCAACAACACCAGCGGCCTCAGGTGTCCGTTCACAATGTCATGAATGGAACCACGGGCAGAAGTTTGAATGCTGATGGAGTGCTTGAGTTCAGGCTTCCTCAGCAACCGTGCAAACAAGTTATAAACAAACATTCAAATATACATTAAGGGCATTGAGCAGACCCTTTTATCCAAAGCGACGCACAATGAGAACATTTTTCAGTAGAAAGAGAAACCCTATATTGTGTCGGTAAAGTAAGGATAGAAACAAGGGCCAAGCCCTAACAATAGCTAGGTTAACATTCCCTGTATACAACAAAGATATCTAGGATAAGATGCTACACAAAGTAAGTACTATTTTTAAGTGCAAGGACATACAATAAGTGCGTACATTGAGTGCCAGGACGTACAACATACAAATAAGTGTGTACATTAAGTGCCAGGGGGTACAACATGTGTGGCAACATACAATAAGTGGGTAAGGTGAGTGCACTTGGCCCCTCTTACCCGTGGCATGGCAAGTGCGTTAGGTGTCTGGGGGTTGGGGGGGGGGGGGGTGGTAATGGGGGAGGCTATATGCAGAGTCTAGGTGAACTCTGAACAAGTGAGTCTTGAGTCTTTTGAGGAAGCTGTTCTGCGGCTCTGCGGTCCTGACATCGGCAGGGAGCTCGTTCCACCGCCGCGGTGCCGAAAACGATGCCGTCGAGACACGTATCCCGTTGTTGTTTTTTCAAGTGGGGTACTGTTCAGCACATGTACTTCACCTTTCTCCCAGGGAACACAACAGCGTTGAGGAGCATTACCTGCATGTGCCG
This sequence comes from Gadus morhua, assembly GCF_902167405.1. Lineage (NCBI taxonomy): Eukaryota > Metazoa > Chordata > Actinopteri > Gadiformes > Gadidae > Gadus > Gadus morhua. Next base: position 5,917,330 of record NC_044060.1, read on the forward strand.
CAGTGCAGCGTGCCGTGACCGCTGCAGGAGGGAGACGCCTCCTCTACCGGGCCGCAGTCGCACTCGCACTTCATCCTCACCACGACCTTCAGCTGCTCACTGATGCCCTGAACGGAGAGGTGGAACTCTGTCTGCTCCAGACACCTGGACATGTTCAGCTGGACGTAGAAATCCACCTAAGGAGAGGAATAGATGAGTGGTTAGGGTGGGGTTAGACTAATCTACCTGGAGGAGAATAGATGAGTGGTTAGGATGGGGTTAGACTAATCTACCTGGAGGATAATAGATTAGTGGTTAGGGTGTAGACTTATCTACCTAGGGAGAATAGATTAGTGGTTAGGGTGGATTATCAGAGGGGAGGTTGTGGGTTTGATCCCCAGGGTCTGTAATCAACCTGGAGGCAGAAATCTCTTGAAAAGGAAAGGAAACGTAGAAAGGAAGGGAGGAAAGGAAGCAAGGGAAGGGGGGGAGGAGAGGAAACAAGGAAAGGAAAGAAGGAAATGAAGGGAGGAAAGGAAACAAGGAAATGAAGGGAGGAAAGGAAACAAGGAAAGGAGACAAGGTTCCCAACAGACACCAGTCAGTAGTGGGAGGGCTCTCAAGGTGTGGCCCACCTGCTGGTTGATCTTGATGTCCTTGCACTCTGCTCTTTGGCTCCAGGGCCGAAGCCCGGGCGGGCCCGGGCTCGGGCTCGTGCAGTGGGCCTGGTAGGCCACCTCCAGCCCCTGGGGGGCGCCATGGTGCTCCAGGACCACGCTGGAGGACAGGCTCTGCACACACAACACAGGACGGTCACTCTGCTACCTGGATGTGACAAGTGCTCACTCACGCACACACACACACCCACACGTGCACGCACGCATGCACAGACGCACGCAGGCATGGACACGCACGCACACATGCACGGACACACGCACATACGCTCGCATGCTCGCACACACACACACACACACACACACACACACACACACACACACACACACTTACACACACACACACACACACACACACACACACACACACACACACACAGTTTCAACAGAGATCAGCCGAGCTTCACAGCCTGATGAAGGTGTTGGTCTACGTTCTATGCAGCTCTTAACTTGCTCTTAACTCCTTGGTTGTTCGTAATGTAAGATGCTTGATTTGTAGAGGGCCAACCTGGCCTTCAATGACAGAGGTATTGTTTGTGTATCGAGGGCTTTGGTATACGCACATTGTAAGCATTTTTGATGAGCTGAACCACATTGCTGGAATCGCTCTCCAGAACTCCGACCACAGACTGTGGGATCATTTTACTCAGTTCCTGTCCAGGGAGAAGATAAACCATTAAGACAGAAAAAGTGAATGATAAAGAGAAGCAACCGACTCTGAATGTTCGCTCTCTGGGAGAACCTCATAAGCTGCAGAAATGTTTTTGGTGACGGCGAATATGAGCTGGATGTTGTTGGCGGTAAGGACCCGGGCCAGCTGTCCGATGGAGGGGTAATCCTGGAGGAGAAGAGAGACATCACACTGGTTTATCTGGAGACAGAAGCTGGCCTGGTCCTTTGTTGGGAACACAACGTTGATGCTGAGTAGGGATCGACCGATATGTTTTTTTAGTACCGATACCGATTTTCTTTTCATCAGCCTGAGCCGATGGCCAATACGCTGATACCAATTTTCTTGAGCCAATAATTGGAGCCGATTTTCTCCCTCAATTGACATCATAAAAATGACGCAATGATGACAACAAATGTTACTAGTCTCAATTTAAAAAAGGAACATTTATTGAACTGTGTGTAAATCATGCCGAAGATAAATAAATAAATAAAAGAATGCAGATGCGATACACGTAGAAAACGCAAATATCGACCGATATATCGGTCGATCACTAATGCTGAGGGACGCTTACGAATCGTGTCCCATCGTAGAGGCCGCTCGGAGAGAGGTGGCAGTTGCCGTCTGGAGGCTCCCTGAGGCCGGCCAGACGCCCGTCCCCCGCCATGTGGAACGTGTCGTCAGACGTGTACACCAGGATCTTGGTCCCGTCGTCCCAGCCAATCACTTCCTGCCCGCAGAACCACAGGAAGTAAACAAACAGCTATGGAGTGGGACCAGAGAGGAGGGAGAGTGGGGAGAAAAGGTAGAGGAGAGGAGGGAGAGGGGGGAGAAGAGGGTAAGGAGAGGAGGGAGAGGGGGGAGAGGGGGGAGAGGAGGGAGAGGGGGGAGAGGAGGAGAGGGGGGAGAGGGGGGATGAAGGAAAGGGGGAGAGGTGGGAGGGTGGGAGAGCGGGGAGAGGGGGGAGGGGGCCCCCAGAAGTCCTCATGGGAAAGCGGGTGTGATGTGCGGTGTGACATGTGATGTGTGACGTGATGTGATGTGTTATATGATGTGTTACGTAACGTGATGTGTTATGTGACATGTGTTAACTGATGTGATGTGTGATGTGATGTGTTATGTGTGGTGTGTGTTATGTGATGTGTTATGTTGTGCGTTACCTTGCAGACCGCGGCTTGCATGATGGCGTCAAAGCCTGACTCGGGTGAGTCCAGGTTGGCAGAGATCATCTGCCCGATGACCTTATTCTCGAAGGCCGCGGTGTCTGTTGTGAGGTTGAGGAGGTTCTGGAAGCTGAAGGCCGGCTGGCAGCTGGTGCCTCGGTGCGGACTGGGATCCCTCCTCTTCTTCTTCATCTCACTCACGTACGGCAACGCCACCTTGTCCACAAAGGACCCAAATCCTAAAATAAAGGAGCAAGCAGGAGACTGTCTCACATCGAGGTCTCGTCACAAAGCAGAGATCTGGTAGTCTGGCTAATGCCAGACCAAGATCAATCGTAGATTGCACGTGGGTCTGGAGAAGCTGCCGTCATTTTCCTCAGCACAAGAGGCGTGATCAACGGGCCTAGTTCAAATGACTCTATACGCGATTGGCTGCTTGCCGTCGCTTACCTGTCGTCATTGTGTTAAACCAGCCAATAGCGCGCCAAGGGGAAAAGCCAGCTTGGTGATTGGCTCCCGCAAAAACGGATCGGAAGCAGAGAGAAAAGTATTGCTCTTCTCCAGGCCCTTGTGCAGGGCGAACTCAAATCGCCGGCAGAATGGGCAGGGGCTACCCAGTCCAGAGGACTGGAGAACTAGGGAGCTCCACGTCTGAGCTCACCTATCCGCAGTTTCTTGGTGAAGCTCTGCAGAGTGCTGACCATGTCCTGACTCAGCTTCTTGATCATGTCCAGGTCGTCCCCCATGGAGAAGGACAGGTCCATGAGGTAGTAGAGGTCGATGGGGTAACCCTCGGCCCGCTTGAACGACACCTTGAAGGTTTGTGGAACTCCTGAGATCGGTTGAAAGAAAAGCATGGAGGAAATAGACAACATGACAAGGACGAAACACAAGGCCCACAGCCCTATATATGTCATCCCTCCTTTTTAAAAAACATAAACAACTTAAAAACAGCATTTAGCATTTTGGTGTGTTTCTCCGGGACGACCGTACTCACCCACTCTGAGCTGGAAGTCTATCTGTTGGGGTCGGAGCTGGATAATGTCGTCAGAAGCGCTCAGCTCTTTGTCCTTCATGAGGAGTGTCTCGTCCGTCTCAGGGGGGTAGGGCTCTTTACAGCCTCTGCTGGTGAGCGCCTCTTTGGCATCGCAGCGCCTCTCGCTGGGCTCCCCGGCCTGCAGGAAGCCCTGGAACCACAGGGACCCACGAGAGGAACAGAGTCACCCTGGGACCCCTGGATCAACGACTCGCTCTTTGGACGGAGCTCCAGATCGGATCCACGTTCAGTAAGGGGGGCGACCGTTAAAATGAAGCTGAGCTTTTATTACCAGTGCATCGTAAAAAGCTTGACATCAATGTTATTGACTCCTCTGTTTATCTTTTCATCTCCTCCATCTGACTACGCCCCTATGTCAAAAAAACAACCTGACCCTGAATGTCAGAAAGACAAAAGAAATCATAGTCGACTTCAGGCGGCAAAAGGCGACCCCCCAACCCCTCATCATCAATGGTGAGCAAGTAGAGAGGACCTCCTGCTTTAAGTTCCTGGGGGTTATGCTCTCAGAGGACCTGAAATGGGTGATGAACACAACTGCCACAGTAAGGAAAGCACAACAGCGGCTCTACTTCTTGAGAATATTGAGGAAAAACAACCTGTCTCCCGAGCTGCTTAAGACTTTTTACCACTGCTGCATTGAAAGTGTGATCACTTACTGTATCACTGCATGGTACGTCAACTGCACAGAAAAGGACAGGAAAACCCTCAGTCGGGTCATAAGGTCTTCTGAGAGAATAGTTGGACTTCCACTGCCTCCCCTGGATGACATCTTTAGGACGCGCTGCCTCCGCCGAGCATGTGGCATTTTAAAGGATGAGACTCACCCCGCAAACCATCTCTTCACCCTGCTACCCTCTGGCAGGCGCTACCGGGCCACTACACCCCGCACCTCCACACTGCAGAACAGTTTCATCCCCAGGGCCATCACAGAACTTAATAATCACCCTACACTCCTACCCTCCACCCAGCACAACTGCACTTTTGTTAGTGGTTGCACAAACAAATTTCGTTGTGTATCCAATACACAATGACAAATAAAGTCTATTCTATTCTATTCTATTCTATGAATGCGCATGATTATAGGTCATTTGATCTGGGTCTCGATAGTTCTCCTAATATATTTGCCTGGTTAACAAGTTTAGAACTCAACCGCTAAGCTGGTACTGACAGATTGATAATATTAATATATGCATCTATGTATGTGTATGCAAATATGCATGTGTATGTATATATATAATATATATATATATGTTTATGTATATATTAGAGCTGTCAAGCGATTAAAATATTTAATCGTGATTAATCGCATTAATGTCATAGTTAACTCACGATTAATCGTGTTTAATCGCAAATTATTTTTCTATGCTAAATATCCCTTGATTTTTTTGTCCCATAATTCTTCTCATTTTAATTATCTTATCAACATGGTGAAGTGCATCGGCTTGCCTTGTGCAAATTATTTTTTATTGATAACAACATTGGCATATACTGATCAAAACAGGACGATACAAAAAAAGAGCCTATAGTGCAATTAAACGACTGCTTTCAACAAATGTCATTTGAACATAGCAGTCAGGCTACTGCTTCTATGTTTTGAGCCAAAGAAAAAAAAAAAAAAAAATTTTTTTTAAATAAAACAATTGCGTTAATCGCGCGATAATTTTTAACGCCGTTAAAATTGGTTTGCGTTAACGCCGTTAATAACGCGTTTAACTGACAGCTCTAGTATATATATTTGTCTGTGTATGCATGTACGGGTATGTATGTGTGTGTGTGTGTGTGTGTGTGTGTGTGTGTGTGTGTGTGTGTGTGTGTGTGTGTGTGTGTGTGTGTGTGTGTGTGTGTGTGTGTGTGTGTGTGTGTGTGTGTGTGTGTGTGTGTGTGTGTGTGTGTGTGTGTGTGTGAATTTGTGTGGGTGTGCATCTCTATACAAGTTCCACAGCCCAAACCACAACATAAACTGCCAGAGCGTTTCTCTTGCGACGCGTGGGAGAACCAGCATGCTTACGACGTCTTCACGTCGATCCAGGATCCAGCCCCGACGAACGACTCCTGTGAGTCCTGTCCGTACGTCGAGCCAACAGAAAGACCCTGTGATGGACCGTGATGTCCCAGCTCTGCTGGAGGACTACTAGACCCTCTCACCTTCGCTGAGCACCAGGCACAGCCCGGGCTCTGGATGCACTCGCTGCAGCTCGGCCTGGGGACGCACGTCTTGGCTCCTGATGCACACACACACAGATGGGAGTTCAGCAGCAGGGAAAATGGCTGTGTTCGAAATCGTTCCCTATCACGGATGTGGTGCACTATATAGGGTGCTCGCCATTTTGCAGTGGTGTTCGAATTCTCAGTGGTTAATTTCATTCACTGTGTAGTGGGCATTTAATACTCAAGATTTGAGTGCACAAAGGATCCCTACATGTTACTCCCGTATACCACAATGCAATGCGGTTGTTCATAAATGTTCAGCGTAGAGTCCGTATTCTCGTTTGTCCATTCCCTACATAGTGCACTGTATCATAAACCCTATATAGGGCATTGTGAGCTAATTGCTAATTGCTAATATCAGAATCAGAATCTCTTTATTGTCATTGCAAAGGGTACAACGAAATCTAAATGCATCCAGACGGTGAGAGTCACAAGAACATTTTAAATATATATATAAATATATAAGAAAGGTAAAAAATGTATATGAACAAAAAAAGATAAAATATACAAATAACAAATAAGGATAAAAAATACGGATAAATAAGAATAGCAGCTGAGGTAAACGGTATTGCACAGTAGTGTTGTCCATTTTTTTAAGAGTGCAAATTGCTACATTCAGGGTTATTTTAAGGTGCTTGTGAAAGAATGTGAATTTGCAGCGCATAACAGTGAGGTGTGGCCGGTCTGCTCACCCAGAACTCCTCCCAGCGGGTGCAGAAGTGGCAGAAGGATTGACAGCAGAAACATCTGACTTTCTGCGGGCCCACGGACGAACATCCTCCAGGGAACCTGAGGCCTGGCCGTCAACAACGCTTTCACTTCCTTACCATTTAATACAACGTTTAATCTCTTACAAACAGGGGTCTCACACACACACACACACGTACGCACACACGCACGCACGCACACACACAGCACGCACACACACACACACACACACACACACACACACACACACACACACACACACACTCTCTATCTCGTGTTTCTAGAATGTAGCACTGAAAGCAGTTGCTTTGCAAATTTTCTTGCACTTTTTTGGCTTGTGAGTCCCTTGTTGAATACCCCTATTGTAAGGCACTCTGGTAAAAAGCTTCAGCCTAATGTGTGTCATGTAGTAAGGTCTGCTACAAAGCTGCAGGTGAAGAGCCACAAACCCAGGCCGCAAGGCTGCTCAGCGGCTGTTGTCGGGCGCAACGAGCTGTTCTGGGAAATCACTTAGTTCACTACCAAAACCTCTAAATAGTAGAAATATATAGTAAAATATATAGTATATTAGGATTAATCATTTAATTTAAAGATGCATTTAAATATTTATCAAAATGCGTGATCACCCATTTTGCGTAAAGTTAATCGTTTGCATTTTATTAATTTTAATAGTTTAGATTAATTAAAGTCAGTCAAAGACCTATTCAAAATCTCGACAAATTGGTGCTTGATTTCACCATATTTAGAGACATATTACATGAACATTTAAGGCATTTAGCAGACGCTTTTAGTACATATGGTTATATGTTTTATTAAATTAGTAAGACTACATCACAAGCTGTATCCTGAATCCTCCTAAAACCTTTTGCTCTCTCATCTTATCCCTAAGTTGAAGATTTAAAACAAGGTAACTGTTATTCACCTTAGCATGAATAAACTAAACTAAACTAAAACTAAACTAAAGGAATAAAAGTCTCTCACCTGTGGGCGAGATGTGATGTGAACGTGCTGTAATCTCAAGGTGCTTCCTCCTACCAAAGATCTCGTTTGCAACAGAGGGCGACGCTGAGCTGAACCGACCCACGCCTTTCTGACACAATCTGATTTCCACTTCTGTTCACCAATCAGGCTCACTTTTCAGAGTATCTAGTCGTGTCTTTTTACTTGGAAATCCTGATCAATTTTAAAGGTGCAGGCTTCTTACAAATGCAAGATGTATGTGTGAAGATGGATCAAATGATAAGATACAGACAGGCAGCAACCCAACCCAGAGGAAACACAGCACTTGTTGAACAAGCACCGCTAGAAAAGGGAAACAGCTCAATGCAGCAGCCCCCTAGATCAGCATTCATGCTCTGTGGTCTTCTGGTTCCAGGCACCCTGAACTTCTCCTTGTTGCTGTTACTAACGCTGGTTTCTTCAATGGGGGCGTTAGTTCTGAACTAAAGAGGTTGTTATCTCTCATACAATACAAAGTTTGTTCGTTACAACAGATAAGATACACACTAACCTACCCGGGTAGTAGTACGATTAGAGAAACACACATATCTGGATATCCCCCCTGAACTAGACATTCCTTGCTCAACCAATCCCACAACTCCTTTCCCAAAGAGTACTGTAGCTGGGAAATTCAGCTACAAAGGACTTATTGGGTGTCAAGCAACGAAGTTGCGAGACAACCTATTGTTCTTTTTGGTTTTGTTTGTAATTTTCCAGACTTCTATTTTGTATTACTGTCAATGTTGTTTTATGATAAAAGGCATTAAAAATGCTAAACTATTCAACCGACACCAACTCTCTTTGTGAGTCATTTAGTGTGTTAACTTCTCAAGGACCTGGACTGATGCTAGCATCCTATTTACCCATTCCGGCTAAGAGCACAGGTGCTACATTACCACTGACATTATCATTGGGTGCACTCACACTAGGCCATCTGGCCGTGGCCGTGTGGCCGTTTTCACACCTAACCGTGCTCAAATGGCCCCATTGTTCTCTGGCCTGCGCGTGTCGGCTCATTAGCATCTGTACCGTGGCGGCCCATGCCGTAGCAGCACACCTCTCCCAAGTGGCCAAATTGGCCCGGCCTGGCCAGACTGGCCACACTCACACTGGCAGATTTGAGCACGGTTAGGTGATAAAACGGCCACGGCCACGGCCAGATGGCCTAGTGTGAGTGCACCTAAGAGTCCTTTTGAGTGAGTCCATGCTCAAAAAGAAGCCACTTCTTGAAGTGCACCACCTTGATCACTGGGAGGTGCAAATGAGCAAGTTCAGAACATTGTTGCTAATAAGCTGCCTAAGCAATGTAAAAAAGACTCAATGAACAACAGTTGCTTTGTATCAAAAGGTTCACTAACAGTGTGTGCAAATCATTTTCGCTGAAGAAAGATCCTATCAAAGTGCAAAATTGATTTCCGCAAAGGACCACTTTGACCCAGAGCAACATACAGAAATACACCACACGACCACAGCAGACAATAGACACAACAGAAAACAGACAGCAGACAGCAGACAACAGACAGACAGTATACAGTAGACAACAGACTACAGACACCACAAATAACAGACGGACAGCCGACAGCAGACCACAGACAACAGACAGCAGACAGAAGACAGCATACAGCAGACAGCAGACAATAGACAACAGAGAGCAGACAATAGACAACAGACTACAGACTACAGACACAACGGACAACAGCAGACAACAGAGAGCAGACTACAGACAGCAGACAACAGACAGACAGCGGACAACAGACAACAGACAGACAACGGACAACAGACAACAGACAGACACAGCGGGTCAGACTACAACAGTAAGTAGGCAGCAGCAGTCAGAAAAACGTGAGTCCCTAGCCAAGGCTGCGTACAGATTTCCTAAGTGGCAGGGGCAGCTCTGTGTTTGTGTCGCTGGAGGAGGGGGTCGGGGGGGGGGGGGGGGGGGGGGGGGGGGAAGGTAATCCTGCTTGGCTCGTGGGACAGTGTTAGACCCGTCTGTAATGAACAAGCCCGATCAATAGACACACAGGAGTTCTACTCACACCAAAACTCTTCCTCCTGCTCCTCCTCTCAGTGTTCTGACTCCTCCTCCTCCACCCCCTCTCATTGGTCTGACTCCTCCTCCTCCTCCTCTCAGCGGTCTGACTCCTCCTCCTCTCAGCGGTCTGACTCATCCTCCTCCTCTCAGCGGTCTGACTCCTCCTCCTCTCAGCGGTCTGACTCCTCCTCCTCCTCTCAGCGGTCTGACTCCTCCTCCTCCTCCCCCTCTCATTTGTCTGACTACTCCTCCTCCTCCTCCTCTCAGCGATCTGCTTCCTCCTCCTCTCAACGGCCTGACTCCTCCTCCTCTTAGCGGTCTGACTCCTCCTCCTCCTCCTCTCAGCGGTCTGACTCCTCCTCCCCCTCCTCTCAACGGCCTGACTCCTCCTCCTCCAAGCGGTCTGACTCTATGACCTATGCAAACGGTCTCACTTCCTTTAATCTCGACGCACATCACAATTAGGAACCGCAGACGGGAAACGATTTTAAAAAGGGTAGCAGTGTGAACGAGCAGGAAACTACGTAACGCTCTGACAGGAACGAGAGACCACAAATGTTATGAGCTCAGTAGAGGGAAACAAAAGGGGTTTGTGTGAAGAACACAACCAATCGAATCGCCTCCTCTTCTCCTCAACTCCAAAGACTCACTGCCCCATGGCGTTCATACATGAGCTGATGACTCATCTGTACCCAAGAAGTACCTGAGCCACCAAACCCTGCCATAAATGAAGCCAAAGTTGGTGATTGATTCACATTGGCAACACGAGTTGGATAATCATTCAAGTAATAAAGCTGTTGTCCCGTTTCTTCTATCTCTTCCCAGCTATAACATGTTTGATTGAGAATACGCCAGCCTGCCTTACTCCCAGCGGCCGCTGGGGGGCAGTAGCCCCCGTCGCTCCCCCTGGCAGCCTGTGTGTTTGGCTCGGTCGGAGGCGCAGAGGAACGGTTGAGGCTTTGGCCTCACAAATCATGCACTAAAACTGTCGGTGCAAATTTTGTTAGATTTTATAGCAGTTTAATCAGCTCAATGAATCTTTTAATGGGCTGATATTTCAGAGCACAAATGGCAAAGGCTGTGATAAATTGTGTGTTGGGGGAGGGCCCTCTCCTTCGCTCTCTCTCTGGCCTTTGAGCTACAAACTACACCTATTGTCGGGGGGCACATTACCCCCCACCCCGCTAGTGGACCGGATATTATGGAGATCAATCCTGTAGCATTCCAGGGGCATTCTAACAAGATTATTCCCAAGAAGTTAAAGAGTGAGCCTTTCAATTGGCTGGTCATCCTAAAAGGTTTGTCACCCGGTTGTTACACAGAGCTGCATCTTACGCTGGTGCCTCCCACAACATTTGACATGTATTGACCCTCCTCCCTCTCCTCCCCCTCTCCTCCCCCTCCCTCTTTCCCTCTTCCCCTCTCCATCCTCCCCCTCTCCTCCCCCTCCCTCTTTCCCTCTTCCCCTCTCCATCATCCCCCTCTCAACCCCCTCCTTCTCCTCTCTCCTCCTCCTCCCCCTTCTGGTGGATTCCACTATTCTTCATGTACCCCCTCCCCCCCTACACACACCCTGTAGCCAGCTCTATGGCTCTCTGCATCCTCCTCCTCCTCCTGGTTCTTTAGCTCTAGTTCCTGACCTTCAGCTCCCTATCTCTATCTAGTCGCTGCCCTGGGGGGCGGCCGAGGCTGAAGGCTAAAGTAATGGAATGCAGAATCAACACGGCGGTGACATTTTGGACACAACCTACCTGCTTCCCCGTGCCACTTCTCACAAACGCACGCACACAAACGCACGGCATGGATGCTCACACATACACACACGCATGCAATTGCACGCACACCATGCAAACACAACCCAGGCCACACACACACACACACATACACAAACATGGATACACGCACACATTCACACGCACGCACGGCCGCACGCACACACACACACAACGTGCGCATGCACACACACACACACACACACACATACACACACCTCGTGCCCACACGCATGCAAACACACACACAATCTGACCTCCTCACTGTATGTATGGATATAGATCACTATGAAACCAAAAATCTTGTGTGTTGGTCCAGGAGAACACAAGAGAAGGGGGGGGGGGGCCGGGTGTGTGTCTGTCTGACTGCTAATTGATGCGCCCCCCGATCCCCCCCCTGCAAGGAGACACGGGGTCTGACGGCTGCCCAGTGTGTGTCAACGTTGTCATTCTCGCACCACCTCACACACACCACCCTGAATACAGTGAGGACCGCTGCTCTGACGGAGAGGGGGGGTCTAAGACAGCTCGTGAGGGGTGAGAGAACAGAGAGAGAGAGAGAGAGAGCGAAAGAGAACAGAGAGAGAGAGAGAGAGAGAGAGAGAGAGAGAGAGAGAGAGAGAGAGAGAGAGAGAGAGATGGAGAGAGAGAGAGAGAGAGAGGGAGGGAGAGATGGAGAGAGAGAGAGAGAGAGAGAGAGAGAGAGAGAGAGAGAGAGAGAGAGAGAGAGAGAGAGAGAGAGAGAGAGAGATGGAGAGAGAGAGAGAGAGAGAGAGAGAGAGAGAGAGAGAGAGAGACAGAGAGAGAGAGAGAGAGAGAGAGAGAGAGAGAGAGAGAGAGAGAGAGAGAGAGAGAGAGAGAGAGAGAGAGAAGAGAGAGAGAGAGAGAGAGAGAGAGAGAGAGAGAGAGAGAGAGAGAGAGAAGAGAACAGAGAGAGAGAGAGAGAGAGAGAGAGAGAGAGAGAGAGAGAGAGAGGGAGGATTATTAGCGGACCCTCGGTGTCCAGACCTCCAGACCAGCGCTGCAGACTAACACCTCCCCGAGGAGCGGATCAGGCAGGCTGCCAGGACTATGGATCTCCCTGGTTCTGCGCGTGTGTCTGCGTGTTCCGGCCTGTGTGTGTGTGTGTCTGTATGCGGGCCAGTGTGTGAACGTGGGTGTGGGTGCGTGTGTCTGCATGTGTCTATGTGTGTGTGTGTCTACATTTGTTTGTGTTTGTGTGTTTCTGCATGTATGTGTGCATTTCTCTACATGCGTGTGTATGTGTGTTTGTGTGTGTGTGTGTGTGTGTGTGAGTGTGTGTCTGTGTTTGTGTGTGTGTCTGTGTCGGTGTGTGAACAGAGCCAGTGTTAAAAGCATTGG